>NC_056726.1:82036526-82116526 GCF_019279795.1 Protopterus annectens | reverse complement strand
ATCACCTGATCATGAGCATCACCTACAAAATAGAGAGGGAGAGGGAGAGAGAGAGAGAGAGAGAGAGAGAGAGAGAGAGAGAGAGAGAATACAACAAAAATAATAGTAAAAAAATACTACAAATGAAAACAAAATAAAATCAAACAAGGAACATATCCAAGTGTAGACAGAAGAGAGCACAATACTAAAACAGGTATGTGAAACATCCATGCATGTCATTGAATGTAGTAATTGGTCTGTAATAATGGGTTAGATGATGTTGAAAGATTTACATCTGCCATCAAGACTCATTGCTGTAATGATGTCCTGCTGAACAACTGCTATGGACATAGCATCTGGCCTTGTAGGCATTGGGCCATACTTGTCAACTGTGCAGATCTGCACAGAATGGCAAAATGTAAGCCATCATAGTGTTTGTTCTATTCCTCAAAACATATATACTAGTCTGGCAAATAGCTGAAGGTGGAAGTAATGAAGTCATGATAGACACATGAGTTTCGGAGCCCACCACCTTCAGGACAGTCATGGTAATGTGAAATGTATCATGCACAAAATTCACAGGTTTGTAATAGGCTTACCTACAATTTGTCCCTATATATACCACCCTAATGTTAGGGTGTGTCCACATGTGACACACTGTTTCATGGCAAGGCAGAACAGTGCAGCTGTGGAGGAAGGAGGTTCAGAGTGTGGACCCAATGACTGAATGCACTCCATATATATATTTTAAATATATATATATATATATATATATATATATATATATATATATATATATATATATATATATATCTATATCTACATACATGCATGTCTACATATATACAGCCACATACATACACACACACACACACACACACACACACACACACACACACACACACACACACACACACACACACACACACACACACATATATATATATATGGGATCCGTATGGATCCCTGAACGGCAACATCACCGAAACAGATTCGGCCGGGCATATTTGTGCAAATGTGCTTTTCACCTAAGAAGCACTTTCACATAATTATGCCTGTTGTGGAGATTGCAATACAGTGGGGATAAGGGAAAATTCCCATTTCCCCACTGTAGTGCGACCTCATAGTGAGAATATAAAGTAGGGGGGTGTGGGGCAGTGCAGGGGGGTTTGCCCCCCCTGCAAAAACATAAATGTAATGTATTTTTTAACACACTTTAATGAAAGCGCTTTTTCGGTGAAAGCGCTTTCGTTAAAGTGTTTTCGGTGATTGTGGATTTGGACTATTGAACTTTCGTTCAATAGTCCTAGACCCATATACATATATATATATATATCTATATATATATATATATATATATATATATATATGTATATATATATATATATGTACACACATATATATGTATATATATATATATATATATATATATATATATATATATATATATATATATATATATATATATATATATATATATATATATATATATATATATATATATATAGAAAGAGAGAGAGAGGGACGTGTCATGTATGTCTACATATATATAGACACACACACACACACACACACACACACACACACACACACACACACACACACACATATAAATATATATATATATATATATATATATATATATATATATATATATATATATAAATACATTTTCCCTACTGTTGAATGACTGTGCTCGATGATATGTTTGAGAAAACATCATACATATCTGCAGCTCAGATGCCTTACTGGTTAATTGATGTGGCTATGGTGTGCAGGGTCCTGGGTCACGCACTTGCAATGGCTGATAATTTATCTGCTGGCCAGAATAAGGGCTGTTGTTTACAGAGTGATTAACGCACCTGTAACCAGTTGTAAGTGGGTGTGAAGTGGACAGTTATATCTGGTGTGAAATGTATGTTGGGAACACATTGCCTTTTGTTTGCTAAGGTGACTGTGGGATGTTGGGGAAGGATAGCAGGTATGTTTGGTGTGGTAGGTGGGGTTGGAAGACAGACAAGACAGCATACATGGGTGGAATTTGACACATGTGGTGGGTAAACACCTTGGACGGGGAGGGGTGTATGGAAATTGGAAGCCCATGAGCCCCCAAATGGAAACAGTGGGACTGAGGTCCACACCCATGGGCAGTCAACACTGCAGCTTCATGACCCTGAAGGTGGCTGTGCTGGGGGCTGAGCAGGAGGAGCACACTGCCCTATAATTGTGTCACGAGGGCCTCAAGGTGGTGTAGCAGATCCCTCAATTCTCTGTGGAGCTCCCTATGCACCAGACCCTGGACCCTAATGTCAGGTGACAGGATCCTGTCTATGAGCACTCCTTGGGGGGGAGGGGATGAGCACCATCCCCTGAGGTGGTTCCACCTGAATGTCGTGCAGGACCAGCAGATGAGGATGATCTGGGTTGGGTCCTAGACATGCTGTGGCCTGGTAACATGGCCAGATGAAGTGGGAGAGGTAGTTCTGCTGGGAACAGCCTTCCTAAACACTCTATCATGTCGCAGTTTTAGAACATATGTGGGTAGTAATAGTCAACACAATCTAGGATTAGTTATTATCCCAAAACACCAGATTTGAAGCAGTTGCATAGCAAACAGAACACATGCATATATAGAACCACAGTGGCCATTACAATGGCATGCAGGCTACATTGTTAGTAACAGGCCACCAATGATAGTGTTTCAACATGAAACATGAATGGAAACACATTTCAATATTTGTTGCACAATAGGATATATGTCCCAACAGTAGGTTTGTTGTAGACATACACTTTGATTTGTGTGTTCAGATTATTGTTGCAGATATGGTGGGGGGGGATGTCAATTAACAACTATTATAGCCTTGCAGAATGAGTTCCTCAGACCTTTTTTTCCTCTTTATGTCTTCCAGGTACCATGTTGAGAGAGCGCCTTCCAGCGTATACACCCCAGGAAAATTACATCCTCATAAACTACCTGGTGCAGCACCACCTAACCCTCTTTGGGCATACAGCCCATGATCTTCAGAAGAGGAATGCCCTGTGGAATGAGCACGTCCACAGGGTAAAAGATGTTGGCCCGCATAACTGCAGTTATGAGCAGGTGCGCCATCGGTCCACTGACCTAATCTGCCACGTCCATCAGCATGCTGCTGCTGCTGCAGTTAGGAGGGACCAGCTAGCCACAGGTGGGGGTCATGCCATCCAGCCCTCGCTGACACATGCTGAGGAGCTCCTCACCAGCCTTGGGGCACCCACCTGCCAGGCAAGACAAGAACCTGCTGATAGCATTGTGGAGGTGGGTGCTTCCTACACAATGGACGAGGAGAGTGCAGGTAAGGCCCCAGGGCATATTAGTACACCACTGTTGCTTTTCCATCTTCATCTGTAAAGTATCTTCATGCATATGTCAGATAACATAGTCTGTTGCTGCAGTGTAGTAATGAACAGATGTGCATAATCTCTAGTATTGTGGGTTTGTACTGTTGCTGTACTGAAATGCTGCTCCCACCCTGTACCAATGCCATATGTGTGGCTACTGACATCACATCTCTCACACAACTATGTAGGTCCCTCTGATAAACCTCTGAGGCAGCAGCCTGTAGCTGGTGAGTATGGTTTTATTGCATTCAGGTTTGCCAATACACACATGGTATTTGCCATGCACACATTTAACACATCTACCCATAATGCATGCTGTACATGTTCATTTATTGTTGCTGTTAACTGCACTACATCACAGTGGTCACCATGGTGGCATATCTGAAGGGTATGCAAGAGTCCTGCTGTATAACTAACAACCTGTCAGTGCAAGATGTGTGGACAGAGATGAACATAATGGTGGGACAATTAGCTTACAGTAGGAACATGTCTGAAACATTACCCTTATACAGTGGCTACAACACTGTATATACCACTATTACTATGGCAACTGTCACAGATCTACACAATGGCATATCACAATACCACATTCCACAACTTTTACAACCTGTAGTGTGAGCCTAACATGAGCAATGAATGTGTAATATGGCATCCTATGTTAGGAGAACAAATATTGGAAATACATACCATAACAAACACTGGAAGCATATGTGGGCACACACTCCAAATAACATATTGTGGACGCAGTTTTTGAGGTACTGACAGCATTCACTCTTCATGAGCATGCATCTTCCATCAAGTACAGGTCCTCAATGTCATTCCAAGTAATGGTTTGCTGTCCAAGGTGTATGTCCATGACATTTGCCCACTCGCCTGCAACAGAGGCAGCCATGGCTTGCACACATCTTACAAACCATGGAATGGATCCCATATCCAAAAGGTAGCACTCAGGAGTGGGAGATGTGGCCTTACTTCACCATTGCATATACCATGGCAAACAGTGCAGACAGTCATATATGTGACAATGAAGTATGAGACAACATTAATGTAGAAAATAAACAGATGGCCATCCAAGACAGATGATGACACAAGCAAACTGGTCATGGAGGCTGCATAGAAACATGCTGCAACACTGAGGGACTTGCAGGAATGTCTAGCAAGTACTGCCTGTGAAGTGCCTGTGTCGACAATTGCATGGAGTCTGCATAAGTGTGGCCTATGGTTTAGGGTAATCAGATGGGAAAGTTGTTCCGCAGGAAACATCATCCAGGGCTCTCTACAGGTAGCATATGCATAACATCAAAAGTCTCCCAAAGGCATGTGTTGCAATGTGTAATGGTGTACCGAGAACAAGGCTGAAACCTACAGACAGTATTAATAAAGATACATGTGCTGCACAAGCAACACCTCACTCGACCTCAGGCCCAACATCCCCATCTTTACCCCTCTGGTGCCAGTGTACACCTTTAGGTTTGCTGTTCATTAGCAGGAACTAGGCTGGTAGACATGGTATTGTGAATTTGGGACACTGTAAAATGACACTCGTGTGGCACATAGTTGTCAAGCATCTGAAAAAAGGCTGATGATGGGGAGGGGTGTCATCCTGAAACACAAGAGCGAACTGAAGCATATGTCCAAAGCTCACTAAAAATGGTTGTATCTGAACACAGTCAAGGTCATGAATTCTGCCAGACAAAACCCTGACTCCACAGCAATAGTGAAAGCACTGTGTGACCTCCAAGGGCTGTGCACATGAGTTGCCCTTGCAATCTGGCACAGTTGTGGGACATTTGTAGGGCAAAATGACCAAATAATGGCAAGTGCAGATGGGCCATGCTAGTATACCCCTTCCAGGAATAGAGACTGCTATAGTTCACTTAACAGGTGCTGCAACAACCCATCATGTTAAGAGTGTGCACACTTATGCAACCCACATATTGTATGCATCTCAATCAGCATCTGCACAACTAACACATTTGTTTGATACTACATTTGATTGCACAGTTCATATGTCACATATCAGGTGTGTGTAATGTTAGCATAGTTGGTATTGTGGCCCCATAGCATATCAGGGAAGAGGGTGGCATGTCAATAAGGGTGTGTGCACTCCTCATAGCCACAGTAAGCTTTGAAGGTTGTCAGTATAATTATATGTTATTGCTCATACATGCACTGGTGATGATGAGATCTGCAAATCAGACATCAGGCATTCAGTATTGACATCTGTCCTCATGTCATCCCAGGTATGTGTCAGACAAATGCATAGGGGCTGTGAGCAACAGAGCAAACATAACTGCCACACATATACACATTCATCAATGGTGTGTACACCCCTGAGGTATCGTGCACAGTATGTGCCAGGGTGCTGAACAGGTGCACAGCAGTACTGTGTACATTGCTGCAGTGTGTTCCAGGGGAAGGGGCATCACCTACTAACACAACGCATGCATCACATAGATGTATAATGTTGGCAACAGGGATTGAGTATAGCTGCAGTGCATGCTGTTGAGTGCCATATTTCATGCATGTTGACATTGGGTAATGAGAGGTCTGTGTAATATCTTTGTTCCACCTCATCTGTGTGTGTGTGTGTGTGTGTGTGTGTGTGTGTGTGTGTGCGTGTGTGTGCGTGTGTGCGTGTGTGTGTGTGTGAGTGTGTGTGTGAGAGTGTGTAGAGGTAAGCAATTGTGTATAGGTCTTAAAGTACGTATTTTGTTTTCCCCTCACAGGTGGTGAGGTGGGTCAGGGTCCCTCCTGCAGGCAAACTGATGTTAGTGTCCATACAGACTCTGACAATGATGATAGGTATGGTGAGGCACAGGCAGAGTTGTCAGAGGCTGAAGCAGTGCCATTGGTTGACATCCTACTGTTATCCACCCCATCCCCACACACAGTCACATTGCCTATACATACCCCATCAAAAGTGGCCATAGAGGAGGGACAGTTGGTGGGTGGTGGCATGGGACAAGATAGTGTGGTGACTATGGCAAGTGTGTCTGGACACAGCAGCCATAGCCGGATGACTGGTGAGGTACCACACAGGTAGATGTACAGGGGTGCTCTTAGAAGGGGTGCTAGCCATCATGCCCCTGACAGAATTGCTACAGCAGGTGTCACAAGATGCATGTTTTTGGCCATCATGGAGGCACAGACACATATGGAATGTTATACCAGACCGAGTCTCAGGCTCCAGAGGGCTACTCATTCTGATGTTATCAATAACATCCATGATCTTGCAGGTGCCCACCATTTTTTTGCAGAGGTCCTGGATAGATGGTTGGGTGAGATGGTGGGAATCCTTGACCACGCAGTGTCTGTGTTTAAGCATATGGTGGGAGTAGGGCAACAGCCACATGGACGTAGGTCACCAACAACAAAAGGTGGCGGTCTATGTGGTTGTGCAACAAGTAGCAGCTGCTCCTGTAGTGGTAGTACCAGCACCAACACTTCAGGAGGGGTGCTGTCCACACCACAACATAGCAGGCCACATGCACATGGTCCTGGCCAGTCCTAACAGGGACCCGGATCCAGCAGACATTTGTCATCCTCAGGGGAGAGTGCCATATCTGGCCTTGTACCTGGTAGTGTCCATGGAACCCTTGGCAGGCACAGTTCTCGTGTCCATGGCCGGAGATGGTGAACTGCACACCCTGCCATGTATGGTCTGCAGCTGTCCAAAAAAACCCTGTATAGGTCAGCTACTTGGCAGAACTGTGTGCATGCATACACACACGCATCACCAACACAGCTAGGGCAACCTCATATCTACACACACCACATCTGCACAGCCCAATGAAAAATGAAATCCCCTAACACACACACAAATAATGTCAACCAAATGGCTTAGTCTAGGTCTCTAGCAAACCCACAACACACCCTGTGCATATGATAATACCTGTGCCACATCCCTGTCATCCATGATGTTAATGCAGGGACAGGCTGATATGGTTCTGATGCACAGGGTGAATGTAGTAAGGTGTACCAATATAATCCTGTGTAACATGTATTCAGCAGGAATGTTAAATGCTTACATGTCAGGATGTGTAGCTGTCCATGCATGATGCATTATAGCTATTATTAACAATGACTGATTGTGGTCTGCATAATGTGTTCAGTTTATGTTGTAGGTGCCTATGTGTCAGCAGGATGTTGGTCTGCTGTTGTTTCCTACAATGGGTATGGCACTGTGGTGACACCTTGACTGTGCCATATCCTGGGTACAGATGAACACAAGTAACAGGTCTGTATAACAGTTACTGCATGTGCTGCATGGCTGATAGGTCTCCGGGGTGTATACAGGTAAGTGCATGTTGGCTGATGTCAGCATCCCTTCTACAGTGGACAATGGTAAGTTTACTGGGTGGCACACACCACATGTTTGTATATAACACACACACACACACACACACACACACACACACACACACACACACACACACACACACACACACACACACACACACACACACATGCTTTGGTGTTGATGCAATACACAAAGAATACTGTACACATGGATGTACTTACTTTTGCAGTGAATCACTTTTAACCTATGTAATTCCACCAAGACAAAACAGGCAAAACAAAACATCATTAAATAATCAGTCGCTAGTTTAATGTCATTGATGATGGTACTGGCAGGGTATATGTCCCCTTCCCCAATGTAGTACAATCCTGGAGTTGGTAAACATAGGTGTGCTGGCGTGGGTGGCACAGCCCTTCACTTTGGAGGGTGTGAGGTGGTGTAGAACCGCACATAGTGTGATTGACAACTACTTAACCTGTTAACATAAACTGTACAGTATTACAGCTGACTAAGCAGGGGGATGCACACAACAATAACTCAAATGAGGGTGGCTGTATCCACAACATCCACGCCAAACTATATATACCAACTCCAGTATCGCTGTACAGCCATACAGTGGTGAAGATGGCATTTACACATCTACTACTAGTTTTGATGGAATGAATTTCCACAGGATGATACCTTTGAAATGTTAGTAATTGCCAGTCAGTTCTCAGACAGATGACATCCTTTCTGAAAACTGAAGTAGATCCCTTCACACGCACACACACTTACTTGGCAACACTGAGAGTAGAACCCCTACCTTGGTACTTATTGCTACTGTGTTTGGCCTTAATTGCACACACCACAAAGCTTTTAGGATGAGGTGTGTACTGAGTTTCTTGTTAAGTGAAGAACATTACCAGGCCTTGTACAGTATGGTAATGGGGAATGCATTGGCTGTTAATGAACAATACATAGTGTGACATACTGTCATATACACATTGTCAAACACCTAACAGTCATAAACACATCTGAGAGACCTGGGTTTATCAGTGCTAACTACCTTGTCAGCGAGTCCATTCTGTTACAGATAATTTGTACACAGCACATGCATCCTTGGGCTGGATAGTGTAATCAGTTACCTGTATGGTTGATGGTGACAGTGGTCCTTATACAGTGGACCTTGGGACATGTACTGGGGGTACCATGGTGTAAAGACAGTAGACCCAGCACCCACACCCCACATTGGATATTTTACTCACTGAAACCCATGATAATACTCTGACATACCCACAATCACACATTGACCAGGACTGCAATGCAACCTCTTGTCTATCTCATCAGTGTTACTACAGGGATATGTATCTATTGCACATGCCACAGGAATAGTAGGGTGATGGTTTGTGATGGCTATCCTACTGTCAGCAACATCACCATCCTTTATACTGTATGGCAAGGTGTATTGTATTTGGAGAATGGGGCCTCAGAATGCTGTATCCTTCAAATATACACACTTGCACACATACACTTGTCAGGACTCAGAGGGTAACCCATGCCTATATACCTATTTGTACAACAGTGTTGCTCTAGTACTGCAAGCTCCAGGTAGTCCATAGGGTGAAGAGTGTAACACGGTACACGCAATGTCCATTACAGAAGCAGCCATTTCTAACTATGGCAATGGGAGGTGTAGTGGCTGAGAAGGCCCTCGGGGCATTATCAACTACAAGTTTACAAACACACAGACAATGTTATTCTCAGTAATGCACACTGACACATTTGTCAGTAATGGGGTCCATAGTTGCAGATGTTCCTAGGTGTATACCAGGATATTGTCTGTGGAGATATGAGAAGAGTGGGTACAGTGGTATCATGCCACCTGATGTTTGTCAGCAGGCCATCTGTCAACTGATGCCATGCGAGTGATCCTCAGGGTGAGAGTTAAAAGCAACATCCAATCATCTGGTTGCCACTTGCAGAGGGCCAGTGAGGTGCTCCAATTGACATGCATGCAACATATATTACATAACATGGCCAGTGTCTGTGTTGGAGACCTGTACCCAAGCATGTTCTGTTGACTGTGGTAGTGCAGTTGAGGTATCCATGGTATGTGGTGCATACAGGGTGGGGTTTCCAAGCTGTGGCATTCATAACACAGCTGGGCAGACATGTCAGTGTCAGTCAAGCATAGATTGACTGTAAGCAGTTAAGATGGATACCTGACATCTGCGCATCTGTACAGAGGACAGACAGACATCAGCTAGCCAACAGCTTATGCATTAGGATGAATGTTTGGACAGATAGAGGTCTGACACTGATAGGCATGCCAGTACTACATGACAGCAGCCCTCAGTGACATATCCTATATACATAGTAGTCTACAGTTAATATCCACATATCAGATCGATATTCAGTAGCAAATACTTAATAACACACAACTCACACACCAAGAACATGATAATCAGTACTCAGAGTCCATCTCTGCATGCAGGGATGTTTGGTAACAGTACTACAATCTGCATTCTACTCTTACTTGGGCAAGCACTGTTAACAGCAGTAACGTAATGATACACTACATGCCAGTGTGATTGCATATAATCTGGGATACTATCCATGTATAAAACAAAATCAAATGGAAAAGATTGTTGTACAAACCATATATACTCAGGTGTCCCAGACAGTATACTCACACCCCTTGCTACTGTAATGACAGCATATAGAAGCATGTTATGTACATGGAATTAAATACACTTATTAAAGATGCCATTACCCTACAATTTAAACAGACTGGAATGTGATAACTGGTTACGAGGGCTGATCCATGCTTAGCAGGTTTCAGCATTGCTTAAATGTAAATGCTAAGCAGATTTGCACAGTGGTAAGTGAAAATTACACAGTATAAGTGCCTTTTCATTTAACCGTACATTAGCAGCACTTGCTCTCATGCAAACCCGCTTAAAGCTGCTCAAAACTGCCTTAACCCCTCTGTATCCAACAGTCCTTGTTCTGCCTAGCAACAAAATAAACAGCCCTTGCAAGTCTTGAAACCAGGACACTGTACACTATAATCACAGCAGTTAATCACTAAGCCCTCACAGCTGTCAAGAAGTTTGTTGTTTGTTCCAATATATCTGTCAGTACACATACTGCAAAGTAGTGAATAACTGCTTTAAATTCTACAATTGTGTAGTACTTAGCGAAAATAGTGCTGAATCATATGTTGTTATATCTATACAAACAGATATCAGATAAATATGGTGGGATACATCTGGGAAGGTATATACAGCACTCATGTTTACACATAACAAGGATATTGATATATATATATATGTATATATATATATATATATATATATATATATATATATATATATATACATATGTAGATATATGTATACATGTAAATACACATATATATTTATATATGTATTTATATACATCTGTATATTGCTTTATATATATGTATATTCATATATAGAGCTATCTGTATATATATATATATATATATATATATATATATATATATATATATATATATATATGTGTGTGTGTGTGTGTGTGTGTGTGTGTGTGTATGTATATATATATATATATATATATATATATATATATATATGTGTGTGTGTGTATATATATATATATCTATATATATATATATATATATATATATATATATATCTATATATCTATATGTATTTATGTAAATATATAGCAAGACTTTGTCCTGTTCAATTCGCAGCTAGAGCATCTTCTGTGTGGAGGCATACGTGAATGGGGTGTGCCTTCTTTGAAGGTTGTGTGTCAGGGCTGGTAACCCGGTACGTAAAAAATCCACTACCAATCATTAGCGGACTGAGGTTCCGCTGTGGCGACCCCTAACCGGGAAAAAGCCGAAAGACACAAACAAACATATATATATATATATATATATATATATATATATATATATATATATATTTGTGTGTGTTTTATATATATATATATATATATATATATATATATATATATATATATACATACACACACACACACACACACACACACACACACACACACACATATATGTATAACATATGTCCATAACATGTAGTTGAGTGATACCTCAGCACCAATAGTCACAACCTCTTAGTGCAAGAGGATGTCATGCACGTATTGCAGGTATAAATGCAGAATGTTGCTACAGTAACAGGGGTTGTCTTAACAGAAATGCTGTGTGGGAAGTCACATCTGATACTGACATGTACGCTATCAGTTACTGACCGATATCATAAGATCATCATAGTGCAGTACTACACAAATCATAGTAATGATCCTGTCAAATACAGCAGAGATATGACCAATAAATGTGGACAGTCTGACACACTCTGGTCAGTCCAGAGGTATACACAGAACTCCTTACTGCAAGACGTGTGGACCAAGCCTGACAAAGTGGATGTTTACAGCCATGTAAATGGGGATATCACGAAAATACTGGAATAGATAAGCTCACACAGTTTATGCATTGACACACTCCTGTCTGTCCTGACACATATTAACTGGAGGAGCAGAGGTCACAAGCCCACATACTTCCCATTAGTTAGTGACATACAGCTATACAGTATCCCACTGCTTTGTCAGAAATACACAACAGTTATGGCAGCCCGGCAACAGTACATCTGAGAAATACCTGGACATAAACTCACACTAGGTAAATATCCCGAGCTGCTAGGCATGTCATAAAGCACTATGCAAACTACAGGCAGAATGTCACAACACTGGGCTATGTTTCTTATGGGGGATTACACATGTACTTGCAAATGTAGCAGGCACTGCAGGCATGTAACAGCACGGAGTAAGACTCCAGTCTGAAAGTGCATACCCACAACTAATCTGAACATAGCCACAGTCACATATGGCAATACTAATTAATATTACAGTATATAGACTGTGTGAACAACACCATCCTCATATGTGACACTCACACACTAACCCTACATATACTGGGCCAATACACAGTGTATTCCGATGTCTGACTGTTGTATGAGACATGTGTCGGTCTGGCCCTACAAACATGTACGCCGATAGGATACCATACACTGGAGCAGCATGCAACATCAGATAGAACAGGACCAAGAACACTGACATCTACCACAGTTTGTACACAGGCCAAGTTACATATTCACAGTACACACTCTGTCAACAATCACCATAAGTACACAGACCTCACTACTCTACACACTACAACATAATGTCCAGGTTTTGTCCTGAAATATAAGGACTACTATACATAACATGTCTAGCAGTCTGATATCTCACTGGCTTATTATCAGGTATGATGTCAGTAAATAATGATGTACTGAACGTATTCACCTTTTACTGCATGACATATGGACAAAGGTTGACAGACTTGGGGTTGGAGGCACAAACACAGGGCCAATATTGACATTTTGCTGTGATAAACTCATACATTTACTGGTGTAACAGGGTTTGTTGTGACATATATCTTCTGAGGGATATGAAGACAGTAATTCACATGGATGTCACCATGCACTGACTGCAATCATCAGAGTATGCTACTGCATATCTAAAGATAGGAAATGTTTGAGTAACACAACACATGTAAGACTCCAAACTCTGGCCAGTCTGCAGATAGCCCTACTCAACCACATAACACTGTCATGCCAGATTTTAAATCATGTAGAACAGCCATATCCACACAAAGCCTGTTAAACCAACATTACTTCAAATGTAGAGGAGCAATGCTTACATGCTGTCCCCATGTCTGGAACATCCACCTCCTGTTTGCTGGCCTGTCTCCACAGTGTATGTTGTAAGAGGTATTTCCAACTATCCTCTGTGATGCTGTTTATTAAACACCCACATGAAGTCCTGCTCATAGTGAAGGAAAAGGGCCAACACCCACATGAAGTGCTTAGTTATAGGAGTGTGTTTCTATGCAATTGGCTATAGGAATGATACCACAGCTGTTCCACATGCAATTAGCAAGTGGGCGACTGCAATTCATGCACAGGCCATCAGCTGATCATGAGCATCACTTACAAAACTCAAGCTGCTGCCTAAGCAAAGCGTATGTACATTTCCAGCCACCAGAGAGGGAGTAGAGAGAGAGAGAGAGAGAGAGAGAGAGAGATATACAGAGACAAAGTAAGAAAGGAGGGGAGTAGGTGAGTAAGAACCAAGTATGATTGTGTATGATCCATGGGTGGAGAGTGGTATCTGGGCATTACAACAGTTGCCTGTATTGTGTACTAATCCATAGTGCCACATGGTAATTGCACATGGCTGTACACATTTATGGCTGAGGATTGTCTACAACAATCTCTGCAGTGTTTGGAAAATGTTGGCCTTGTAATGTGGACAATGGGACATGTAGCTCCTCTCACCGTAACGCTCACACAGGACACTGATGACACATGCACAAACACACACTTACCAGTACTGAGTTTCAAACCCCTACCTGACTATGTATTGCTATTACATTGTTATGCAATTATTGCACAGGCCATAGAGCTTACATGTTGGAGAGCTGTCCAAAGGTATGTTTGAAGGTGAGTAACATCAGCAGCAGTGATAAGGGAGGGATAAGGGAAGTGTAATACATGTGACTGTCCATAAAAGCAGGTGTCAAGGAAGACACACTCACACTCTCTCTCAGGGAATCCCACACATTATCACAGTTGACAGGGTCAGGATTAGAACGCCTATCTAACTAGTTTGCTGTACTGCAGTATTACACAGTTATCACATGCGCTACATGGTCAAAGAGTTATTTCATGGTGACTGACATCAGCAGGCATGCTACAGAAGGGCAATGGGAGGTGTAGTGAGTATGAATGCCTTCAAAACCATTAATTTACACACACACACTCACACACACACACACACACACACACACACACACACACACACACACACACACACACACACACACTTGCCAGTACTGAAATGCATGGGTTCATTGCTTCACAGGTGTGTAGTAGGTGTCTGTGCCTGAAGGCTGTACAAGGCTAGGCAAAGGAAATACCTTGGCATCAGGCCACATGACAATGGTCTCCAGAGTGGCTCAGTGGTGTAGTCCCTGGATTGGCCCCCACAGGTGGGTATTCTATTCACCATCCGCTCATCTGGGTTACTATTGTGGGTGGCCAGTGCTGTGCAATGCTTGCCATGTATGTGATCTATATTCCATAACATGGACAGTGTCTGGGTTGTGCACATGTCCCACATGCATGTTCTGTGATGTGTGTAAGTGTACTTGAGGTCTCTGGGGCATGTTGTGTGGACAGATTGTTATTTTCTGTTGTGGCATTCCTGACCTCATTTGGTGAGACCTGGCTATGGAACTGAGGTCATGCTTGCACCTACATTGACAGCATCATACAGGTATCCAGTGGAGTTAGTGGCATCTGTCCATACAGGGCATGTGTATAAGGCCTGGTATTCCCTTTGTGGGTTACATTTGCAGACTGTACAGTTGTTGCCAGTGTCCAGTGGGAAATGTAGCAAAAGGGCCACTGTAAGCATTTTTTACCTACTGTAGGGATGGAACAGGGTGCCATGTCCTTTTACGTACTGGATAACACACACTTAAGTCAGGAGATGTAACACATCACAGTACTTTCTGCTGCCATTGGCACTGTTGTGGTCAACAGGCATGTAGTGCACTGCAACCACACCATGGTTACTATCTGTGAGGCAATATGCAGGGAACTACCAATATAGTGGTTGTTGCCTAGCCAAGTGTGTTTGTGTATGAGACATAGGTGGAGAATGTTCTCTGAGTAATACAAGGGTTGCCTATATTGTTAATCAATCCATAATGTCATATGTAGGGCTATGGATTGTTTACACCAGCCTCTCTGGTGTTTGACATCTGTTGTCCTTGTAAGGTGGACATTGTGACATATACTAGGTCTTCAACTTAATAATTTAGCAAAACCCACACCACAATGCATCCTGTTATTACACAGTCACAGCAACCTCCACACAGGATACTGATGTCAGAGACACAAACACACACTTGAAAGTATTGAGATTCAAACCCCTACCTTGCTATGTATTGTTACTATAGTGTACTGCATTTATTGCACATGCCACGGAGTTTATAGGATGGATGTTGTTCCAAGGTACTTCTACGTTGAAGAACATCACCAGCCCTTATAAATTCTGGCACTGGGTGATGTAGTGGGTGAGAGGTCCCAAAAATAATTTTACCCTACACTAATTTACATTTGCCAGGGGTGAGAATCAAACTACTTTCTAACAATATTTATGGACCAATATGTTACACATTAACCACATGCACCACTGACCTCACATGGTTTAGAGCTGGCAACAGGTACTTCTTAGGTGGATGCTATGTGCAGAACTGCTAAAGCCAGGCTCTCAGATATGTACTGGGTGTAAATAGGGTGAAAATGTTTGAGGTACACACAAACACTTGCCACAGATGAGATTCTAACCTATACCTGTGTAGTTATTACTACTACATTGATCCGTGTTTTCAGCACATGCTATGGAGCTTACAGGGTTGAATCTTGTCCAAAGAGGTATTTCAAGGTGACTGACATCAGCAGGTTTCCTAAAGTAGTGCAATGGGAGGTGTAGTGACTGGGAATGGCCTCAAAATCATTGATCCCTAGACACACAAACACAGTTGTCAAGTCTAAGATTAAAACTCCTACCTAACTAGTATGTTACACTATAGCATTTTGCAGTTATTGCACATGCACCGGAGCTTATAGGGTTGAACATTGTCCAAAGAGGTATTTCAAGGTGACTGACATCAGCAGGCTGGCTAAGGTAGGGCAATGGGAGGTGTATTGACTGTGAATGACCTCAAAATCATTGAACCCTACACACACACAAACACCCACACACACAAACAGCCTCAATGTTGCCATGTCTGGGATTAGAACTCCTACCTAACTAGTATGTCACACTATAGCATTATGCAGTTATCGCATGCCACAGAGCTTACAGGGCTGAACCTTATCCAAGGAGGTATTTCAAGGTGACTGACAGCAAGTTTGCTAAAGTAGGGCAATGGGAGGTGTAGTGTCTGTGAATGGCCTAACAATCATTAATCCCTACACACACAACCACCCACATGCACACAGTTTCACAGTTGCTAATTCTTGAATTAGAACTCCTACCTAACTAGCATGCACACTATAGCATTATGCAGTTATCCCATGTACCATGGAGCTTACAGGGCTGAATTTTGTCCAAAGAGGCATTTCAAGGTGACTGACATCAGCAGGCTTGCTAAAGTAGGGTAAATGGCAGTGCAGTGACTGTGAATGGCCTCAAAATCATTGATCCCTACAGAAACAAACACCCACAGACGCGCAGTTGCCATATCCGGGATTAGAACTCTACCTAATTAGTATGTCACACTATAGCATTATGCAGTTATCGCACACACCACTGAGCTTACAGGGCTAAACCTTCTCCAAAGAGGTATTTCAAGGTGACTGACATCAGCAGGCTTGCTATAGTAGGGCAATGAGAAGTGCAGCATGTGTGAATGGGCCATAAAAAATTCCCCTGGAAACACACGCACACAACACTCAGTCACACACAACTTTACATTTGACAGGACTGGGTATACAAATGCTAGATGACTACTGATTTGTACTGTCATGTTACACAGTTATCACAAGCACCACAGACACTATAGTGCTGAGGGCTCCAAGAAGCAAATGTCTACAGTGATAGATATTGGCACATCATGTGATATTGGCCAATTGAATGTGTGGTGGGTGGCTCAGGCCTCATGATGGGAAGCTCTTTGTCACTGTCTGTCTCTCTTTTCCCCACATCTCTGTTTGTGTATGTTTGACCTATTATAGTGTGTTGTCCTTGGATATATGTGTGTATTTCTATCTGATGTGTGTGCAAAGCATGAATGGTGTGCAATGTGGTGTGTGTACACAGAAATCTGCAACTGACAGATATGTATAGTCCACTGTTGTTGCCAGACATGGACTTCATTTCTCTAAGTGTAGCAGCATGCCCAGTATGACCTTCTGTATTGAGTGTGAGAATCTATTCCAGGTAGGTTGTACTTCAGTGCAGGATTCTGTGTTCCACACCTACAGCTAGCAGCCTGCTTCAGCAGGATATCTGTAGATAGATTGAAAATACGGAGTCACAATGGGCAAAGGATAGTGGGATACTGTAACTATTGTGTCTGTGCTGCTTCTGTTTCATGGTTTTGGTGTTAGTAGATATATTCAGATATATGTACTGTTTTACACTGTGATGTATTATGTCATCAACTACTGACAGATGTACTTATTTGCTCACAGTTATTTCCTGGGGAATACAAGATGAATGAAGCTGTGTCCAGTAGTGTGGTCTGCAGCCTACATATCCTTGCACACTCATGCCATTATTGAGGGGAGCTGCAGACACTTTCTGTGTAAATGTTGCAGCACCTTGGTACTTTGGTGGCTGAGGATGCCCTGCTTGTACATAGGTTCATAGGTTCATAGGCTGGTACTAGGCTATCAGCCCTAGGGCCTATACAAGCCTAGCCATAACAATTCCCTGGATATTTCTTCCCACAATATTTACTTGCCTGGACCCCTGTCTAGCAGGGTGATTGGCATGACCCCCGGGGTGAATTTCCTATCTCCCATCCAATTATCAAGGTTCCTTTTGAAGAGGGCCAAGGAGGCACTCTGCTTGAAATGTATGGGCAGTCTATTCCAGAGTATGAGGAGTCCCTGGGTCAGGAACCTATTCCTCCAGCATGTTTTGTTCATTGTGATGACAAGGTTTAGATCCCTGGAGTGTGTGGCTCTGAGGGATTGAAATGTCTTTAAGTGGAGCATGTCCAACAGCTCAGGGTTTGACATGGCCTTGTATGTTAAGCAGAAAGCGCCTCTGAGTAGACAATATGCCACAGAGTATAGCTGGATTTTTTTAGCTGGTTAGCATAGGGCATTTGCTTTAGGCCTGTGATTCTTTTAGTGAGGTATTTCTGTGGCCTTTCCAGCTATTGCAGATGTCTTGTGAGGTACATACCAAATGGGGTATTGTACTCTATAATGGGTCTAATGAGGGATGAGTACAGTGGGACAATGACCTCCTTTTTTCTGGATGAAAAGCTCTTAGTGATGAAATGTGCCACATAGAAGGATTTCCTGACTGTTGTGGTGATGTGGTTATCGAAGGTGAGACCACTGTCCACCTGTGTCCTTAAGTCTCTCAACACACTTTCGGTGTTTAGTGTACTGCCACCTATGTGGTAATTCATGGGTACATGTTTTTTCCCAAAGGGGATAACTACACATTTCTTGGCATTAAGCTTGAGCCCATGGCTCTGGCACCAAGCATCTGTTTCTGTGAGGCCCTTTTGTAGAATATCCACATCATTTGGGGATTCAGTAATGGCTCCCAGTTTGCAGTCATCTGCGAGCTTTGTTAGCCAGAGTCCCTTAACTCATTCACTCCGAAGCAGCTCTGAAAAAGCTGCCTGCTTAATTCCACCATAGGAACAACAGTGCAGCCTGAGCTCATTTTCAGAAAATCCATTTCTAATACCATACAGAAAACAAATGTTCATAACCCTTTAACTATAAGAGCTAGACTAAAAATGTAAACGCGAAAGTTGTTCAGCAGACACTGACCTTTCCAACACTGTAAATGTTGATAGTGCATATCAAAGTCATTATTAAATATTTGGCAAGGAATGTTGATATTGTGCATATTTATTACCTTTTTGGAAAAGCAAAGCACAATATCTTGGTCAATGTACCATGCGGGCCCATACAATTTGAATTTAATTTGTTAGTATGAATGTCAGCTTTAAAATGATACCTTAACCATTATGGTGTGATGCTCCTTTCTTGAGATATTCACAGAATATGATCAATATATTATTTCTCATAATTGATAAATAAACACAGCATAATATTTCTTCACCTGTAAAAGACAGAGCCTACATATCAGTGTAGAAGTTGTGCATCTGAATGTCAGCTTCAAAATGATGCATCATTTGTGTGATCACCATGTTCCCTTGCAAAGATATGAGCATAATAATGAGAAGTATTGTAAATGTATAATTTTCTGATGGTGGGGTGAGCTGAGTGCATGTGTGATATGGAAGCTTCTTGCAGCTGACTCACAGATATACCTGGGACATTCCCTTTATACTTCCTTGTGCATGGACATCAGCAGATAACAGAATGGCCATATCATGCTGTGGCCATACCTCTCAGCTGTACAGATTCATCCACATTACCTAGAGGCAGGGCTCATATATCTGGTCAGTTCCCCTTCATATTGTGGTTTACAAGCAGGTTTGTTGCCACTCATTACTGGGTTTGCAGGCAGGGGTAGTATGGGCACACATCACTGTTTCAGACTGCACACACTCCATGGCGTCCATGCTTCTACACCCCCCCCTCTGTTATTCTGTCCTCTTCCTAACATTATGCAAGTTATATCTGGGATATATCCTTATAGTTGTCACATCATCTCAGCGGTATTTAGGGGTTGGTCCACAGTTCATGCAGTAAGACATTGTGGACATGCTTCTTGGATTTGTCAACATGGCCTTGCATTTGTGTTCTGTGGACTGTGTTATGTTGTTAGTTGGCACCCCATGAGATAACATATATATGGGTGAGACACAGGCCTTTGACAGAGGACTGTAGGACATTTGTTAGTGATGCAGGCCATCTGTAGCAGGTCAGTGCATTCCGTCACTCCTACAGTCCCAGGCTGAAAGCCACTGGATTCCCCTGGGGTGACAGGGTAAGTGTGTGAGGTGTTAATGGCAACAGCTCCTGTCCATATTAATACATTGTTCCGGATGCTGGCAGGGTGCTGCTTACAACTAGAGACACACCTGCATGGGACACCTCTTCAGCATGCTGCATTCTGTGTGTATTCCCATACAGAAGTGGGGGTCATACTGTACTCATTCCCAACAGCAGGGACATGACCTGTGATAAACCTGTGTCTGATGGTGGGGTGAGCTGAGTGCATGTGTGATATGGAAGCTTCTTGCAGCTGACTCACAGATATACCTGGGACATTCCCTTTATGCTTCCTTGTGCATGGACATCAGCAGTCTCTCATTACTTCATAACTGTGTCTTTTGTGGTCTGCCAGTGATTGGCCAGACTACATCAGTATTCCATACCACACCACACAGACAACTAATGTGCTGTAACCTGTATGTACAATTCCAAAGGTATGTGCAGTTGACAGTTAAATTGTATGTACTCTGTCTAGGGTACTTCCACCTGTGTACTGTGTGTATGTCTGGGCCCACATTCATGGCATGTCCATCTTTCAGATGGTGACAGATATTACATCCAAACAATGAGTATGGATGACGGCTGAATTGGGTCTTGTTGGGATGTACTGTGGTTGGTACTGCAGTTGTCAAAATATGGCCCTGTCATCAACAGTACTGGCCATAGGCCACTGGGACACAACCCTCCATACCTACATGCTGACCACTTCCACACAATATACAACACACAACAACCTAACACACAGAGCCCTGCGTATTGTACACACACAGTAATCTATCCTGCATATTGGGCCAGCTCAGGTAATCTGTGCTCCACTGTTATTGAACCCACATGTGCATGTTACTGCATTTCTACATAGGATTGCGGGTGGGGGGTGGGCACACCTGACAACTGTAAACATTTGCTATGACTGTACTGGTATTTCAGGTACACTGTTGGCTTCCATTTCGTTTTGTATTCTGACCTATCATGCAGACTAGAGGCATATCAGTACAGATCTTAGGTTTTATTGACCTACATTTCAGTTTCAGATGTCATACCCTTCAGAGCTAACATCCAACTTCCTGACCTGTTGTAGTATGTCTGTTTAGGTCTGGAGGGGGGCTGTTCTCCATTGCCATCAATTGGAGGCCTTAGCACAGCCTTTCTTTATGGTCATCTACACCTATCCTGCTGGCTGAGACTGTTATTGGGTATGTGAGCCTCACTGACATGCATTTGTTTGTATCCTATGGACACACATTTGGGCCACCACATGCCCTGTAGAGGGATTTGTCACCTTGTCTAGTAATGCCTACTTTATTGACACCAGTATTTGTTATTGATTTCATGCTGCCCATATAGGTGTCCACTATCTGCTGCCATCCCATTCAGCCACCTGATTCCCTTGCATGTTCGTATCCGTATCATAGATACAACTAGCAGGACATACTACTCCCTTCAGCAATTGATAGGAAGAGTGAGTTACTTGAGGCTGTGCCAGTATTGAGGATGGTGCTGGAGGGTTGACTATGTCGGATGCACATAGTGCACTCCCTATACATGGTAAAGGACAGGTAGTGTCATGTTTGGCATCCCTTTTACTGTATGTTCGAGTCAGAGAGAGGTGTCATTCCCTGGGTTCATACCGTGTCAGTGTATGTGCTATGAGTTGCCTCTTTGCCAAAGCCTGGGCATACTGGGTACACCTCCTTCTGCCTATAGGGGCAGACTCAGGTTGTTCCTCCTCCAAGTCACTCTGTGCCTGTGCTGGCCTTGGTAATAGTGGGCTGTGTGGTGCTGCCCTGTGTTGTTCCTGCTGCAGCTGTTTCCACAAGATCATATTGTGTAGCATGGCACATACAATGAAAATTTGTGTACATGTAGCTGGAGAGTACTGCAAGACTCCACCAGATATGTCCAGGCACTGGAACCATGACTTGAGCATCCCAAACACATGCTCTGTTATGATTCTGGTTTGTGCGTGTGACTCATTATGGAGTTCTTGTTCTGGTGTGTGTGCATTTTTGATGGGTGTCATCAGCCATGGCTCCAGTGCATAACCAGCATCCCCCGCTAGGTGGCCATATGGGATGTCCCCACTGACAAATCTCTGGTACAGCTGTGCTACTTGCCAGATATGAGAGTCATGATAGCTTCCAGGGCTGCCAGCACACACATTCATTATAATGCCCTCGGCATCGCACATGACCTGGCAGTTGATGGAGGAGAAGCTGTTGCAGTTCATGTAGACCCTACCCCACTCGCCAGGCAGTGCTTTGATGTGTATGTGCGTGCACATATATAGCACCCACTATCTCAGGGTATTCTGCTATTTGGTGGTAGACATGCATATTGCTGGTCAATGCCTCATGGGTGTTGAGGAAATATATGTGCTCACTGGCATGTGCTGACATGGGATCCAGGAACTGGTGGAGTACCTTGGATGCTGATGCCTGTGAGATCCCCATGATATCTCCAGCTGGCCTTTGGAAGGTACCTGTGGCTAGTATTCTTAAGCCTACACATACCTTGGTATCCACTGGGATGGGTTCCTCCCTGTTGTTTCTGTGTGTGAGGCGTGGCTGACACAGCTCAACAATTTGCTGTAGGATGTCCCTGTCCAGCCTCCATTATCTCTAGCTCACATAGTCCCTGGTAGGTTACCCTGGGTCTGTACACTCTTCTCCTTCTCCTCACTGTGGGTTGGTCATCAGCATTCTCAGCCTTACCACCCTCAGCCTCTTCTACATATTGATGTATGAGAGCGACAGCAGCCCTTATCATTTTTTTTAGTTTTGTCTGGTAAAATTTCCCTGTCTGTGTACACCGGTGGTGTAACGTTTGTGGTAAAAACCAGAGTGAAAGGTGTTTGGATAGTTTATAGTAGTGTGCTGGGCTGCTGCCTGTGTAATTGGCTGATTCTGATATATTTCACCTGCCAGCTATGCTAGTTCTCCGTGATTGCCTTCCTACTGCTGTTTTCCCTTCCCACTGTCTTCCTGTTTAAGCCCCGAGGTGTGCCGTGCATACCAGTGCTCAGATGTGACATCTTCATCCCAGATGTGCAGTTGTTTTTTACTCTTTTGGACTCCATTGTTGAATAACTGTTTTCATGCATTTTATACATTTTGCATGTACCTCCTTGTGGTTAAATGACTGATTAAAGAAATAACTAAAGAGAGAATAAAGGAAGTTAATTAAAATTGCTTTGTGGTTTGATGAATAATTATGTTTGCTGTTAAAGTGACTATAAATGAACCTGAAATGTAATGCTTAAAATGTAAAGTTTGGGTATCAGCTGCTTTCATTTTTTTGTAACTAAATAGTGTGTAGAGTATTGAACACTTTGTTGTGGTTCTCTTTGTTTGCAGTGTGCCTTTTCAATGAATCTGAAAATACCCACAAGAAAGTAATTTGCAACCCTTGTCTCAGCGTCATTCTTCTGAGCAGGAATGACATCCAACTTTTAGTTAGTTGTCACATAATACATTAAAATGTTTTTTTTTTTTAATTCTATAAGTATAGGCTAAACCTCATCAGGTACATTGCAAATGCATGTTTATATCTCTTTCGGGAAATTGTGCAATAAAATAGAAATAATGTGAAAAGGTAAAAATCACTCATATAGGTAAAACAAGGACATTGCTGAAGAGCACTTCATTGAGCAACAATAAATTCAAAGGATACATGACTACTGTGAGATTTAATGAGGGATTTCTGTAATAGGCCACAAGTGCAGGATACAACTTTAGTCTGCTTCACATGACAAGGCCTTGGTGCTGATAACTTCTCATTTCCCTTATGACTGCTGAAGAAAATGTTTATCAATTACATGAAAAAGTCTTTAGTCATTTATCTGTCTGCATGTTTTATCTATCTATCTATCTATCTTACTATTTAGTTATTTCCTTCTTATTTGTTTTGGTTGGACTAGTCATTTGTACCTTGAAGCAAACTTACTATAAGCTGGTTAATGTCATACACTCTCCATTTACTATTTATTGAATACAAAAGAGGTGGAAAGGTAAAGGTTTACATGTTCAAAGCGAAGTTCCTTAAAACAGTTCCAGAGCCACTCCTGTGCAGTCTTGTTAACTGTGAAATTTGTCAGCCTTGCTCATTCATAGTCACTGATTTTTATTTATCTTTTTATCTATTAATTTATCTATTTTTTAACCAAGGTAGAGCACTAATCTTGCTGGACTAACAACAGGCTGAGTCTGGGCGAGTTAGTTTGCAATACAAAATATTACACTGAGCAGAGAACTGGTGATATAATATAATGTAGTACAGTACTGATTCAAAACTGTAGGATTCAAGTGATGCAGGCAGTCTTGACATTCTTATCTGCAATAATTTAACAAATATTATAAGAAATATGCACAGTGCCTATTTTCAGGTGTTATTTCCCTAGGACAAACAAAATATTTGCAGGAGTTGAGTTTAATACCATATTTACAGTTGTAAATCTATACATATCTGGTAATAGACTTCTGCAGGAGTGTTCATAGGAAAGCTCTAGCAGAACTGGATGTGTTATTTATCACTATGTTATGCAATTACTTATGAAGCATTCACACTGGGCTTCTTTGTAAAGGTGTGAAGGTATTATTTGAGTTATTTCTGAAAATCTCAGGGTGAATTAACTTTTATAAAGAGAGGGAAAAGTGCCTGTGATGGTTTAGGACTTATTATTGGGACTGTATGTTCACCACATCTCACTTTGTTGGATGGTATTGGAGAGAGGAGTTGTGTTGTTCACAAAGGAGCAGACATCATAATATGATACTTTGTAAGTGAATCTATTTACAAAATAATGGAAGTACTGTGATTTTAGCTTTTTGTAAATAAGTGAACCTAGTAGGAGGTTGGATCTCTGTTGGACTAGTAACCATTTAGCTTTCGTACGAATTGAGTAGTGGTATTCCAGGTGAGGGATCAAGGTTATAAATTAACAGATTTTATTTGCAGTGCATTGCATTGTATTAAGGTTGTTCTTTGAGGCTGAGGCTTCTAAAGGGACAGCAATTTCTAGTTCAGCATACAGATACCTTTGCCTACTGCAACTTTTGCTTTGGGGATAACAATGCATCCACATTCAACTTCTAAACTATCTACTATATAAACAAATCCTTTCCCCTACTCAGCATGGGTTCAGGCCAGGCCATAGTACTACAACAACACTTATATCCTTCATGGATACAGTTAATCAAGCTCGAGATGCAGGAAAAATTGTATCCTTACTGTTTCTTGACCTCCGTAAGGCCTTTGATACAGTCTCCCATCCTCTACTTCTCTCAAAACTCTGTAAGCTAGGTATCTCTCCCAGCCCTAAACTGGTTCTCTAATTACCTCACAAATAGACAACAATCGACCAAATGGCAGCACTCTTTTTCTTCATTCCTTAACATATCCACAGGTGTTCCCAAGGCTCCACACTAGGGCCTCTTTTTTTCAGTATTTTCATCAACAACTTTCACTCCAATCATAGTCAAGGTTCTGTAATACTATATGCAGATGACCCAACTATCATCTGCTCTGCCAACTCCATATCCGAACTTCTACAAATTACCCAGAATGCCCTTACACCTACCAATAACCATCTTGCCCTGAACCCCAACAAAACCAGACTTGTATTATTCACCCCTAAGAAAACCACTCCCCTTAAACAAGACTCAGTTCACCATACACTCTCAAAACAAAACTATTATTGAGGTTGTGTCCCATACAAAACTACTAGGTGTTATGTTAGATGAAAACCTAACATTTGACCTGCCCCATAACAGCTACAAACAAATGCAATCTAAGGGCCATGCTGCTCAATGCTAAAAGTCTAAATCTCAAAATGCACTCGCTCAAAGCACTCCTTAAAATGGAGACATGGACATTTGTGCTGTTACAGAGACCTGGTTCAAGACAGCAGAAAGCACCCCTACACTACCAGGCTATAACTCATTCCACACCTTTCAGCCCCAGAACTTGGACCGAAGCTCCAAAGGTGGCATTGTTTCCATTTTCATAAAGGATGTGCACACCTCCTGACTGGTAGCCCAACATAAGGCATCAGAGATACTTCAGGTGCAGCTAACATTATGCAAGACAGTGATTCATGTCGTAACCTGCTATAGTTCCCCAACCATGACCCAATACTCACACTCCACGTTCCTAAGCACACTGGAGAATATTAGGGTCCAACCTAACACTCTCATACTGGGTGACTTCAACTAACCCTTCATTAACTGGGAAAACTACTCGTGTACCAATACACTTGCCCAATGTTTCCTGGAATTCATTAATTCCAATGCCCTGGACCAGCTCATTCTTACTCCCACTAGAGGTAGCAACATCCTTGACATGGTCATTACCAACATGGGTGACCATTGCTCTATACCAATAGTCAACTCCTCCCTGGTTATATCTGACCACAAACTAATCACCTTGGAAATCCACCCCCCCCCCCACAAAGGTAATCACCATGAAAATCTTCTCCAAAGCTAACGTTGGGCTCTTAAAAACAGAGGTGGCTAACTTCATGGCACCCATGCAATTGGAGAACAGCTGCATGCCCATTGAATCATACACTAATGCCCTGTATGAACACGTACACAAATGCATGGATTTCACCATACCCAGTAGAACCAAGATGCTCTCCTCCAAAAAGAAGGAAGTCAATCTGACGGTCCCCTGCCATAAACAAACTCTACAACAGAAGGAGGAAACTGATGCAAAATAAGATGAAGTCCCAAGACCAGAAAAACTCCCTTATCAGCCTCAACAAAAAGTTAAGATCCCTCATCAAATCCTGTAAAGCTAGCTATGAAAAGAGAATTGCAGCAGATAGTAAAGACAACCACAAGGCCTTCTATAGTTATATAAAGAATCTTTATGGCAATACCCAGATTTGCTTGGAGTTGTTGCACAATGGCACCTCCTATACCGAGCCAACAGATATTGCAATATACTGGCCGACAGATTCAGTGCCAACTTTACCCCTCCCCCCGGAAAAAGACCAATCACAATACCAGTAGATTGCCAGTCACCCAGTATTACTGATGCACAGGTTAAAACAGCACTGTCCACTGCCAAGAATACAGCTTCTATGGGACCTAACAAAATCCCTGGCTGTGTTTTACATGAACTAGAGAGTGAACTGGCACCTCACCTGTGTGCCCTGTTGAATCACAGCCTCACCTCAGGCTTTGTCCCTACCAAATGGCGCACTGCTACAGTCATCCCTCTCCACATAAGAGGAGTGACTACAGACCCTGGGAACTATCGCCCCATTAGCCTGACAAGTCTGATATACAAAGCTATGGAATGCATCATCATGGACCCAGTAAACAAGGATATAGGGAATCTCCAAACTCTGGATCCCGCACAGTTTGGTTTTGTGAAGGGTAGATCATGCCTGCTCACCCTGCTCGACTTCTTTGAGTCAGTCACCAGAGCTGTGGATGAAGGCAAGGTGGTTCATATAGCCTACCTTGATTTGGCCAAGGCCTTTGATACCATTCTCCACTCAGGAATCATAGAAAAACTCACTAAGCTAGGCATCAACCCCTATATCTGTAGGTGGGTTGCAAACTGGCTCACAAATAGAACCCACAGTCTGAAAGTAGCTGACTCCAAGTCAGACTACTGAACAGTCATGAGTGGAGTCCCACAAGGTTTGGTCCTCGGTCCACTCCTGTTTAGTATCTACTTCTCTGAAGTCCAGGCCAATGCAAATGGACTCTGGCTGACAAAGTTCACAGATGATTGCAAGTTGGGAGCCATAATTAACTTCCAAAGTGATGTTGACATCCTACAGAAAGGCCTCACTGAGACCAATGACTGGTGTCAGAACCATGGCCTTAAGCTCAATGCAAAAAAATGTGTCGTCATCCCCTTTGGGAAAAACTCGGTTCCCATGAATTAACACATCAATGGTAGTCCACTGAACATAGAAGGAGTCATAAGAGATCTGGGAACACAGGTTGACAGCAACCTCTTTTTTGACCACCACATTGTCACTGTGGTCAGAAAGTTCTTCTATGTGGCACATCTCATTACTCATGGTTTTGCATCCATGAAGAAAGAGGTCATTGTCTCCATCTACTCTTCCCTCATTAGGCCAATCACTGAGTACACTGCCCCATTTGGCATGTACCTCACTAGACACCTGCAACAACTGGAGAGGCCGTAAAAGTACCTCGCAAAGAGGATCCTAGTCTTTAAACACTTGTCCTACATGGACAGACTCAAAAAACTCCAACTATTCTCTGTCTCATATGGCCTACTTAGAGGCGATCTCTGCTTGACATACAAAGCCATGTCTGACCCAGCTCTGTTAGAAATGCTGCATCTAAAGAAATCCCAATCCCTCCGCACTACATGCTCCAGAGACCTCAACCTCATTAACACAATCAACAGAACAAGCTGGAGGGACAGGTTCATAACCCAGAGACTGCCCATGCTATGGAATAGACTTCCCATACATGTCAAGCGGAGCTCCTCACTGGCCCTCATCAAGAGGCATCTTGATGAGTTGATGGGAAATAGAAAATTCTCCCCGGGGATCACTCCAGTGGCTCTACTTGACAGATGCACTAGGGGCTAAGGTCAGGTGGCACAATGCCAGGGTAATATGGACTAGGCGTGTAAAGGCTGCAGGGCCATTAGCCTAGTACACACCTATGAACCTATGAACCTATGTGCATAACAGTATTGAAAAACACATCAAAATTGGGTAGTCTCTATAGACATAAACATTCTGTTAACCATTCTACAAAACAAACCCTTGCCTTAACTTTTCTAAAACCTTTTTTCTTATATGGTGCTTACCAGTATTCAGCCCTCTCTGAAATCCAAGCTTGAGACCTCCTACAATAAAATAGCCAAGTTCGTAACTAATGCAAAAAATTCCTCCCATCATTGTTCCTCCTTACACTTACTGAACTGGCTTGAACTCCCACATTACCTCATATACCTACAATTAATAACAGCACAAAATTATCTTCAAACCATCAAACTATACAGCCCTTACTTCTATACTTACTCACTACCACCGAAATATGTCTCTCAGATCTGAGAACCAACTTCTTCTGAAAGTAGAAAAAACAAAATGCTCTACTCTTTTTCTATTGCCAAACAGTGGAATGCCCTCCCATTACCAATAAGGACTACCAGGAATGCTTCTTCTTTCAAAAAGTCTCCACAGCAACACCTCTCCACTCTATGGCACTGCACATGTGCCAGTCCTACACCTCTCAAAACCTGATTGTCCTGTTTAACACCACTGTCACCTATATTGAAATACACTCTTTCAAGTTGAACTCTTCTACCTACTTGTATCACTACTCATATCATCTAGGCCTACTATGTTGTAATACCTACTTGATAACTATATTTATTTGATGTGCTTGACACGCACACCTATATTTTATTTTTGTTTTGATATGATTGACAAGTGCTCTCATGCTGTATTTTCAGATTCATCTTGCAGAACGTATCTTCACAAGTTGTTAGTATGCTTACTAAGTTACTAGAAGTTAAGTTATTGACATCTTTATCTTAATATATTTAACTGTGACATCTGACCTGTATATTTATCTGTATCTCTCATATTGTACTGTAATGAATGTAGTTGTCAATGTCAAACTTTTACCTTTGTTTATTCAACTGTGAATCTCAACTTGTGTATTTGACTGACTCTTCTATTGTATGTGCTTGTTAATGTGAAGCTTTTCTTCCTGGGCCTCCACTGAAAATGGGATCACTTCTGTAAACAAATGCAAACAAGTTTCTTTTTTCTTATTTTTACTTGTAATTAGTTGAATGTAGTTGTTACAAGTTAAATTTTTGTCAATCGATAGTCCAAGATATCTGAAGTGGGTTGCAGTTTTTTCAAGGGCTAGCTGTGGTAGTTCTCAACGTACCAGTGTGTAGGGTTTGATGCTAGCTAGCCTTTGATTTCTTCAAAAAGTCATATGTTTAGTTTTTTATTTTAAGTAGGAGTTTCATATTAAGACTATAGGAAGTTTTTTCCTTAAGATAATGTTCTACCTTATTTTTGATAATTGTGTGGGAAGTGTTTGTTCCATAGATGACCATATCAGTTGCAATTAGATTTACTAGGCTATAGGGTTGGTCATTGCTAGTTTAATTATGAAGATAGAAAACCTTAGAGGAGAGAGCATGGAGACTTAAGGAGCTGTTTTAGTAAGGGGCAGTGGATTTAAGAGGGTAAAGCATATTTTAACTTTAATGTCTCGAGAAGATTTATTTATTTATTTATTTTATTTATTTATATTTGTTGACCAAGAGTGTCCGACTGGACGTAGGTCCATTTTCAGCGGAGGCCCGGGGAGAAAAGCTCCACAGTTAAAATAAACAGACAGTATGTCAAAGGAAAAATAAACTTCAAAAATGATCAATACATGGCAAGTTCAGGTTAAGACACTTTAATCTTGCAGCAAGGAGACAAAAACGTGCTAATACAGAGTTTGTCTAACTAAAATCAGGAAGTAAATCCATCTTTATACACTTTCTAACAAGACATTGCCTACCAAGCTGACGTAACAGATCACAAGTTTTAACATCATCATTTCATAGCAGCTGATTTTCTGCTTGCACTATCAATTTTATGAAAAACTTCCTAAGAAAAGCAACATGGCCTTGGTGACCACCGGTTAGATACAGCTTCCCACTATGTTATGTTACCATTCAAGGTACTATAGCTAATTCGAGCAAAAAGCAAGTACAGATTCTTCAAGCAGTCTTTTGATTTATGTATCTCTTCTTTTCTGCAGCTGTGCATGTTCTCATAACACGAACAGAGCTGATTGTATTTTCCTGACTTAGCAGATAATCACCTGCTTCTCAGTACATTTCCAAAAGGCATAAACATGAATTTTGCTGTGCTAGCAAATACTAGGTCAGAGTGCATCTTGCAGTTTCAGAAAGCATACTGTGGTTTGAAAAATCATCTTATAATTTCACAGAATTAAGCTGTACATAAAATAGAATGAAAATGTGTTAACCCTTTTAGCTTCTAATAAGCATTAGACATATATATAAATGAATATTTTTCTGACATTTCCCCCCTGTTAATACTTTTTATTCTATTTTCAAAAGCATAAACAGTTTGCTTCTTCTCCTAACCTCTTCCATTCTGGATTTGCAGTTAAGAGAGTCATTTAGTTTAGACTTATGAAAGCATTTCAGTTTTCAACAACTCTTCAATTTCAGTACTTTGATACAAAGTCTCAGAAACTGATATGTCTATAAAATCTTTGATTAACTTTTTCATGCAAGGAATACCACAATGAATGAATGCTCCTAATAGGAGTAATCCCACACAAATGGCAATCAGGATGTTCATTAGGATGGACCCCCACCACCCCCAAACAAATTCTGGAAAAAGTCCATCAGAGGGTTTGGGCCTGGTTTGGTCATGGTCGACACTTGCTGGATCACCTCAAGATGGTCATTTATCTCATGCTGGTTGTCAGGAATATACGAACAGCATTCTTCTTTGATTAAAGCGCACGTACCACCTCTCGCTGCTAGGGTGAAGTCGAGAGCCATGCGGTTTTGAAGCACCACAGTTCTCATAACATTTAGTTCATCAGTCACTAATTCGAGAGCAGAAAAAGTTGCATTGCTCATAACTTCGAGAAGTTTGGACAGTTTTCTCAGCTCCCAAATCGATTTTACTGTGCCATATGCAGGGGCTATGACTGCCCATGATATAATAGTGTCATTCAAGTCCATGTGTGTCAGTTTATCTTTGTTTTTCACAGAGTTATGGTTTCTCCACCCTGCTTCAATTCGTCCCACTGGATTCTCGGGTCTCTTGATTGGATTTACAGGTTTACTGCTGACCTCTCTGATTTTTCAAATTTTCCCTTGAGGCAAAGCTGCAGTGTGTCGTATAGCCGGAACCAGGTAACCCAAAAAACAACTGCCGGACCAATTCTCAGGTAGCCATTTGTATGCCTTTTTCCCACAAACAAAATAACAATTCTCTACTTTAGTATTGATATATGCTTGCCCTGCATGAAACATTTTCTTGTCAATAATAGAAAGTTGCTTCAAAAGAACAAGATTATGTTGTATTTCACTAACAGTTTTTTTCATTTTCTCAAGATATGAGTCATAGTTTGCATCACAGATAGTTTCTGCCTTATTAGCCTTAATATAACATTTATAAGAAACAGTCACATTGCAATTGTTCCAACCCACCTGAATAGTGTCATTTTTATAAAAACATACAATTCCTTTTTGTGTAACACTTAGGTACAATGCTATTTTGTCTTATGATTTCACAGGTGTAGTATCAAAAATCAAATTTTCCCAGGTTTCATTGACCCCTAGGGGGACAGCAGTCATTAATAATCCCCCGTATGCTGCTGGTATAGCTGTGCAAATCCAGCAGTTTGAAACATTAAAAGTCTCAGCATACACATATTTAATTGCTTGGTAAGAGTTAAAGTTTGGATGCCAGTCTATGAGTAATGCATCATGCTTGTTCAGTTCAACTCGTGTGGCTGAAAAAAGGAAAGGTCACAGCAAAAAGATCATTGTTATCAGTATAGCTAACAGGATGATCATGCAATTTTTCTGAGGTTGTTCTGCATCCCTGTTTACTCTATACCTGGTCATTTTGTTCTCATTGTATAACAGTAACAAGGTTTTTGCCCAGTTCAAAGTTCTTAACCAATTTACAGTGTGTCAGATGAATCCTGGATGCTCGCTCTGCGATCTTGACTGCAGTGGGTGTTGACAGTAGCACTTGGTACGGCCCTTCCCACTTTGGAGAACTCCAATTTCTTTTCTTCACAACCTTCACCCAGACCCATGTGCCTGGGACTACTGCTGCTTCCAGTGGTCTGGCTTGTTCTTTATCTGAAACAGAATTTAACTGCAGAAGTTTGTTATTCAAAAATCGCCTCATATACTCTGCAAGTGAACTATCAGCCTCCTGGTCTGCAGGCATGAGAGGTTTCCACTGAGGTGTATAATATGCCCTCCCAAACAGTATTTCAAAAGGAGTTAACCCTTTTGCATTTGGAACAGTTCTCATGCTCAACAGTGCCAGGGGCAGACAATGCACCCAGTTCTTTTGTGCCTCACTAATCAATTTCCTAAGCTTATTTTTCAGAACTCTATTATGCCTCTCTACTAATCCTGCAGATTGGGGGTGGTATGCACAATGGTTTTTCAAGGAAATCCCAAAATAATGGCTCAATTGTTGTATGGTTTGATTTACAAAGTGTGTGCCATTGTCACTATAGATATTTTCCAGTATGCCAAATCTAGGAATAATTTCTTTAACGAGGACTTTTGCAACAGTAGCTGCATCTGGATTTTTTGTCGGAAAAGCTTCCACCCATTTGGAAAACATATCTATAATGACAAGACAGTACTTTTTATTTTCGCATTTGTTTAGTTCTATAAAATCCATACAGATTGTATGGAACGGATACGGTGGAATAGGGAAACTCCCTAGCTTAGGCTTCAGTGCCCCCTGTGCATGATGCCTGTTACAAACATGGCATGCTGCACAAACATTTTTTGTGTAGTTTGTAAATCCATATGTTGTAAACACTCGATTCACTAACTGTACCATCCCCCCTGTTGAGACATGGCACTGCCCATGGCTCAACAAAGCTGCATATCTAAACAAGTTAGATGGTAAAATTGGTTTTCTTTCTTTGGAGATGTATAGCCCTTTCTCTTGAATTGCTCCTCGTTTTATCCATTTTTGTTTTTCTACATTTGTAGTAAGTGTCTGCATTGTTTTTAACATTTCTAAATCTAAAATCTCAGATGGTTGTAATTCCTCACTCAAAAGAAATACTTCTGAAGCTGAAGCTGCCTGCTTTGCAGCTGTATCAGCTCTTGCATTACCTTTTGAAATCCTATCCTGTTGTTTGGTATGAGCTACGCATTTACAAATAGCTACTTGCTAAGGTAACTGAATAGATTCTAACAAATCTAAAATAAATTGCACATGATTAATTGGTTTACCAGTAGATGTTCTCATTCCTCTATTTTTCCACTGCTGCGCAAAAATATGGACAGTAGAAAAAGCGTACTGACTGTCAGTAAAAATGTTCACATGTTTATCCTTTGCCAAGGTACATGCCCTTGTTAAAGCAATCAATTCTGCTGCTTGTGCAGATAAGTTGTGTGGTAAAGACTTTGCTTCTAAAATCTCAGTATCAGAAACTACTGCATACCCCACTAGATTCTGTCCTGTAGGACCCCTTTTACATGAGCCGTCCACATAGTATGTCACCTCAGCATCATCCAAGGGAACATCCGTGAGATCCTTTCTAGGCAGCATCTTTTGCTCAATCTCCTGCAGGCAGCAGTGTGGTTTGCCATCTGCAGGGGTTGGGAGCAAGGTTGACGGATTCAAAGTTGTACATCATTCAATTGTCATATGAGGTTGGCTCAACAGTATAGTCATACAGGAAAGATGTCTAGCAGGAGAAAGATATGCTACTTTTTCTTGCAGTAAAATAATCGCGACTGCATGAGGCACTCTCAATGTGAGAGGGTGGAACAACACTACTGAGGCTGAAGCCTGCACTGCCATTGTGGCTGCGACTACTGCTTGTACACAGTGGGGCAAGGATCGTGCCACTGGGTCTAGCTGTGATGACTAGTAAGCTATGGGGCATTGTTTGTCCCCATGTTGCTGTGTTAACACTGATGTCATATAGCCCTGCTTACAATCTACAGTTTGAAAAAATCGTTTATGATATTTCGGTAATCCTAAAATGATGAGATCAAGTATGTTTTCTCCTCTTGTGGGGATGGTGACTAGTTGTTCCATGGCATTTGAGTTTATGAATTCCAGGAACTTTTTGGGCTAGGTGTTTGGGCTTGAGTAGTGTTCCCAGTCTATATTAGGGTAATTGAAGTCACCTAGTATGATGGTGTTTGGTGATACATTTATCCTCTAGTGTTTTCAGGAAGGCCATGTGAGGTTCCTGAGTTTGTGAGGGTGGCCTGTAACATGCTACAATTTGCAGAGCAGTCTTGCCTATGGTTAATTGCACCTGGATGGTCTCCGATGCATGCCACCAGTCTTGAGGTGTGGGTGTCTTTGATGAATATGGATACCCCTCCTTTCTTGGTATTGTCCGGATTTTGGGGCGGAACGCATGATAAGAGGTAAAACCTGATAGTGCTGGGGTGCTCTCAGGAGCCTTGAACCAGGTTTCTGTCACTGCACAGACATCGATGTTCTCCATACTGAGAAGGGCGCATTTTGAGATTTAGACTTCTGGCATTGAGCAGCATTACCCTTAGTTTTTCCTTTTTGTGTTCTAGGGTGGTAGGTTTTAGAATTTGAGCCTTGCCTAAAAAGGCACTATGGGGTGGCAAGAGCCTTTGCCAATATCCATCCCAGGGTGACAGGTGCAAGCCGGGCTTGTCCAGCATGTCATCCCAGGCAGACAGACATTGGATCCCCTTTGAATGACACCAGAGTTTAAGCCAATTGTTAAAGCTGATCATCTTATCTCTGTATTGTGGCATCATTCTTGGTGAAGGTAGGATACTGCTCAAGGTCAGGGTCATACCTGCCTGGGCTACATAATCAGAGAGCTCCTCAATGTCTCTTTTCATGTAGTCCACTGAGTCGTATTTGTACCTGCTGTTGAGAGACCTGAGTGCTTTGCGCGTGGGCGGATTCTAGCACCCGACAGGCAGCTTACTGTGACCTTCTCCTTACTCAGTCTCAGTGTGTCTGACTATGGAGTCACCAATGACTAGTGTGTCTGGCATTGTGTTTGGCCTTAAGGGCTGTGACTGTTTGACACTCTGACTGTGAGGTCTATGTGTTGCAGGTGTTGTGTTCTGAGGTGGTGGTTGTTTGGGTGTCTGCTTTGGTGGCCTCTGCTGTTTTGGTAGATTTTGATCAGAGCCGTCTTTGTGTGTTTATGTGTATGATTTGAGGTGGTGATGGTACTATGTTAGACTGGATGTATAGTGTGTGTGGTAACCTTCTCCTCCTGACTGGTCTTGCCAGTCCTATGTTGAGAGAGCTCAGCCTCCAGTTTGGCCTGGCCGTGAGTGCATCTCATGGCATGTATTTGTGTTTGTGGGAGGAGAGGGTTGTTCTGTACATGAGGCAATTGTAACATTGCCTCAATATTCCCAGGTTCACCAGCTGAGCAGGAGAGGACACTAGCAACTGATCCCTCGACATGCTAGAAGGACTAGACAAAAAACTTTAAAAGAGATTCCGGGGATGTGGGTGACCGAGAAATGGGGGTTTGCCTTTTTGTGGTGCTATCTATAAGAGTGCCGTATCAAGGTAATAAGTACTGTAGGAGCAAGTGCTAGGTTTAACAGATAAAGTCTACTTGGAGTCAAGTAGAGATGATCTTTTTAGGTATTAGAGAAAGTGCTAGTAACAGGGATGCTTAAAGGTAAGATTGAAAAGAATGCACTCTGCAGTGTGCACTAGAGAAGTTAGATATGAATTTTACCTGTTTAAAAAGTTAAGGTTTAGTGGAGAGTTACTATTTTTAAAACAGCAAGATGGACTGAAAAGGGTGGTTATTTTGGTACTATGAAATACTGTAGGATGGCCAATAAATTTAAATAATTGAAGGGGTGGGATTTCAAAAGTGATGGTTTTGTGATTACTCACATAAGCCAGTGAAAGTAGAGAGAAATGAGATATATGGTCAGATTAACATAAGAGGCGGGCAACTAGAAAGACAGTGGTATTTAACAAGACGACTTAAATAGGTGGGAGGGAGGGAAAAATTCTGCTTGACTCAGAACAGAGAGCTGTGGTCTCTTTGAAGTTTTAATATGCTGTTTAAAACAGAATGCAAGCAAAACACAAGATAAAGAAAACAAACTACAGTATTCAAAATATAGAAAGGCAATACAGAAATACAAAAAGTAACAGCAAACTAACCTTTCCTTCACAGCAAAGTGTAGCAGAGTCTGGATGAGCCTTTCTGGTAAAGCTCTGAAATGTTTTAGTTTACTCCTTAAATAGAAATTTTAGTTCCTAGCTCCACCCCTCTGTTAACAAGTGATTAACCTTAAGTGACCTCTTCTGTCTTATGAATGAGTCCTTAATTAATCAGTTCTTATTTCTGCTTGACTCAGAACAGAGAGAGCTGTGGTCTCTTTTGAAGTTTTAATATGCTGTTTAAAACAGAATGCAAGCAAAACACAAGATAAAGAAAACAAACTACAGTATTCAAAATATAGAAAGGCAATACAGAAATACAAAAAGTAACAGCAAACTAACCTTTCCTTCACAGCAAAGTGTAGCAGAGTCTGGATGAGCCTTTCTGGTAATGCTAATGAGGATGCTATCAGTTGTTTCAATTTGCAGAAAGCTGATTCTGCTTCTGGTGTCCATTGTAATGAATCTTGTGCTGCCATAGGCTTCTTGAATATTAAGTTGGTCAGTGGAGCAGATTCCAAGGCATAGTTTGGAATTCAACTCCGACAAAAATTAGTCGTACCTAGGAAGGACATCATTTCCTTCTTGGTAGTCGGTTTGGGTGCTTGTAATATTGCTGTTTTCCTGTCTTCATCTAATATTCTGCCTTTCATATCCCAGGTATTTAACCTGCTTTTTCCAAAGTTGCAGTTTGTTTTTGTTTACTTTGTGTCCTTGAGTGGCTAGAAATTGTAGTAATGCTATGGTATCTTCTCTGCATTCTTGCTGGGTGGGGGCTGCCAGCAGAATGTCGTCTACATAAAGTAAAATCTGGCTGCCTTTCGGTGGGATAAATCCCGCCAGGTTGCTTGCCATTTCCTGTGCGGATATTGTTGGACTCTCACAATATCCTTGTGGTAGTCACGTGTATGTATACCTTTTCCCCTGAAATGTAAATGCAAACCAATGTTGGCTGTCAGGGTGTATCGGTATTGAGAAAAACACATTGCTAATATCTACCACAGAAAAATACTTCTGTTGAGGTTTCAAATCATTTAATAAGGTGTGTGGATCTGGCACCATAGGTGTTCTAGGTATAACTGCGTCATTTACAGCTTGTAAATCTTGGACCATACGCTACTCTCCATTTGCTTTCCTAACAGGAAATAAGGGTGTATTACATGGTGAATCGGGAGATTCTATCAATAATCCTTCCTTAAGTAAGGCTGCTATTATAGGTTTGATTCCTACTTCTACATCCTTTCTTAAGGGATACTGTCTCTTTTGAGGTCTAAATGCTGACTTTGGCGTGATAGTGACTGGTCCTGCTGTGCGAAGAAGTCCTACATCTGATTTCCCTGTTGACCAGAGAGTCTCTGGTATGCCTCATAAGGCTTTTTCTTCTTTCTCTAGTAAGAGTGCTACTCAGCTGTCCTCACTTGCCTGCAAGTGCACAGCTGGGTGTGTCTGTGTTATCCAGTTCAGCTTCTGCTTTTGTACTCCCTGTTTGGAAAGTTCTAACTCTGTCTGTTTTTCCACCTTGTGACTTTTTCTCCTAGGTCTTCCCACCTCACATTCTTATCTTTAGTTAAACTAACATGTGATAATCGATTAGATTTGTAAAGTGCTAGGAATTCCTGGGGCAATGAACAGCTAACTACACTGTTTCCTTCTGTGTCCCAGTACAGATTACGTAATACTAATCTGTTAGCATGGTTTCTGAACAGTTCTTGCTCATATTCTTTATCAGGTCCTGGTATGCTACAGTAATATAGAGTACAATGCAACAAATACTGTTTATCAGTGTCAAGGGAGGGGGATTGACTGATGGCTATGTTCATCAGTTCTTCAGTTACTGCCCGTGGACCAGTCGTAACCAAGTCCTGGCTGTACCAATAAAATGTTTCACCCTCCAGACGCACCACAAAAGTATCCATTTGTCACTGTGCTTCCATACCCTGCATAGTTGGAACTACTGTTATGCCAAATATCTGCATAAGGTCTCTGCCCAAAAGATTTATTGGGCATTTTGCAGAAACAACAATTTTGCTTCTCTGGGTCATCCCTGAAACAGGGTCAGTTATTGCTATGTTGTGGGAGAGTGGCTCCCGATACAGCTGCCCATTAGCTGCTTTCACTAATATGTAATCAAGTGATTCTGAATTTTCTGGTACTTTGGAAGGATGTATCAGGGTCCGTGAAGCCCCTGAGTCACACAGGAATTTAACTTCCCTCCCCCCTACCCGAAGTGTAACTTCTGGTTTTGTGTCTGCTAAGTAGAGCTCTAAGCTCAATAATGCTAAATCCAAGATTTCATTTTCTTCATTATCTGTGATTTCATGCACATCCTCTATTTCTTCTATCACATCCTCTACTCCCTCTATCACATTCACATTTGTCTTTTCTTGGTCATTCCTTTCTAGTGATTCTTGACTATCATATAGTCAGTCCTCACCCTCCTTATCTTCCGTGGTTACCTTCTTATTTTGCCTGCAATCCCTTGCCAAATGTCCCTTTTTTCCACATTTAAAACATTCACCCCTTTTCTTTCTCTCTTCAAACTCCTCTGATCGCTTATCAGATTGTTTGTTTCCCTGGGCATTTTTCTTACCCTTCTTCCCGGACTGTACTACAAAGACTTCTGCTCCGTCTTCTACTGCAAATACTTGAGTTTTCTTTTTCTTTTTGCTATTAAAATGCCTTTCAGCATGTCTTGCATATTCAAGTAATGACTGTAATCTACTCGTACGATGATCTACCATGTGTTTTGTAATAAAACTACTTATGGGTGCAATACTGCCCTTCAAAAATGCATTCTTTAGTTGCTGCTCATATGGGGAATCATGTGTTTGGCCTTCAGGTACTTGCATTCCACAATGGTTATTAAAACACTCTAATAATATGGCATAATATCTATCAACAGTTTCACCTTCTTGTTGGATGCATTGATTAATGCAAGTCCAGTCAGCCCTAGGCTTCCATTTCTCAGAGATTCGGTCTGTCAGACCTTTCACTCTGTTATCCAGTTCTGCATTACTATGTGGGAGTGGCCTATGTTCTGCATCATGGGGATTCCAGTTGCCACTGATCATGTGCCAATCTAGACCTACGATTTGTCTGACTACTTTCTCTACTTCCTCTTCATTTAAATGGTAACTTAACCTCATGCCCTGTAAGTCTTCTAAGAATTTTCTAAAATTTACTTTTGGATGGGGAATTCCCTCTGTGGCTTTCCGGATGTCTTCCGGTGTCCACGGTCTATATACTAGAAGAGTTGGGTCCTGTCCTGCCTGTCCTGCCTGTGGATTTGGTATTTCTATGAGTGGACATATCTCTTCTTCACTCATAGCTTGTGAATTTTTATTTATTTCATACAATTCAATATCCCCTCTTAAGTTGCATGTTCAAGACCTAGTCTCGACAGGATCTGTGACAAATGGTTTTGATTTTGCAGGGACAGTTGGGTATAGCGGAGGTGGATCTGCTTGTCCACTTGCTTCATATTCTGGTAAGGGGAGTGGAGGGGGTGGAGGGGCCGATGCTATTACCAAGTTATTGTCTTCTTTATCTAAAAACATTGCTTTTGAATTTTTATTCTTTTGTTCCCTGCGGTTTGCTTCCTCAAGCCACCTATGTGCCTGAGGAACTCCCAGTTGACGTTGCTTTTTTACCTGACCTTTTGCGTCTGTTTTAAATTGTTTGACAAGTTTGATAAGTGAAGGTTTATCTAATTTGCCATCAAATTTGTATTTATTAACCCATTTTGTACAGTACCTAACATTATCTGCACGTTGTAATTGCATATATTTCGCGTCTTCAGTTAATGGTGGATCTCGGGATCTTTTTGTGCACTTATTTCCCATGTTGTCTTAACTTAGTTAGAAATTGTTACTTAACCCTTCTTATCACGTGGTACCACGATTTTCTATTTTTCACAGTTTATCTAGAATAACTGCCTACCTATCCAGTTTCCCTGCTTTATGACAAGACAACAATCTTTTTTGTCCCTGATTTATATAAAATCTCCCTGACAAAAACAAATACTGTAACAAGTCCCTGATCTGAAACAAAGAAAAGGTAAATTCCTCCTTACTTGAGCCTCCGTGATTGATCGTCTCCCTGGAACCGTTGACTCGTCCTCCAATCGCAGATCAGAAACAGTGGCTGGCCTCTTTTGAACAACAATTCATTCAGAGGTCTTTCAGAGCAGAAAAAACGATGTGGCCTCTTCCCCGTACGGTTTCATGCCACCGGGCCCATCTGACCTGAGCTAGAGCGAAAGTTTTCCGGTCCGAAGGACCAATCTGTCAAAGGAAAAATAAACTTCAAAAATGATCAATACACTGCAGGTTCAGGTTAAGGGACTTTAATCTTGCAGCAAGGAGACAAAAATGTGCTAATACAGTTTGTCTAACTAAAATCAGGAAGTAAATCCATCTTTATACACTTTCTAACAAGACATTGCCTACCAAGCTGACGTAACAGAGCACCAGTTTTAACATCATCATTTCATAGCAGCTGTTTGTCCATGATTTTCTGCTTGCACTATCAATTTTATGAAAAACTTGCTAAGAAAAACAATGTGACCTTGGTGACCACCGGTTAAATACAGCTTCCCACTGTTATGTTACCATTCAAGGTACTATAGCTAATTCGAGCACAAAGCAAGTACAGATTCTTTAAGCAGTCTTTTGTTTTATGTATCTCTTCTTTTCCGCAGCTGTGCATGTTCTCATAACACAAACAGAGCTGATTGTTCATATTCAATCATATTATAGAAAACAGTATTGTTCTATTCATACACTATTCATTAATTTTCCTGACCTAGCAGATAATCACCTGCTTCTCAGTACATTTCCAAAAGGCATAAACATGAATTTTGCTGTGCTAGCAAATACTAGGTCAGGGTGCATCTTGCAGTTTCAGAAAGCATACTGTGGTTTGAAAAATCATCTTATAATTTCATACAGAATTAAGCTGTACATAAAATAGAATGAAAATGTGTTAACCCTTTTAGCTTATAATAAGCATTAGACATATATATAAATGAATATTTTTCTGGCACAGTAGTTACATTGGATTACATAGCGATTAACAATTTACATAGCAATTTACAACATACTTACAGATGAAGAATATAGTACATCAGTAGACAACTAGAATCTTTATCTGTGAAGTACATAACAGACATTAACAAATGTTAAAATAAGCAGTTCCTGCTGTATAAGTACTAGGCTTATGAGCATCTGAGCTTGCTATAATCAAGGTAGTTAGTGGAGTGGAAAGAAAGGTAGTGGTTGGATGGGGTGGGTGATATTAGAGTGGGAGTGGCAAGGGCATAACCAGCATGTTTTTAGGTGTGCTTTTAGTAAAGTTTTGAAGTGGGTGCATGATGGTACAGAGGTAATTGTGGGTGGGAGCGAGTTCCATAATTTGGCTATGGTGCAAGAGAATAGTGCTTCACCAGCAGAGTTATTGGCTTTAGTGATCTGCAAGTGATTTTTGTTGCGGGATCTTAGTGGTCTGGTGGTGCGATAGGGTTGGAGTAGATTCTGGAGGGATGGGACATTTAGTGGATGGTTTACTAGTTTGTGGGTGAGTGAGAATTGATACCATTGAAGGAGGTGAGGGAGTTCAAGTCAGCCCAGTTCAGCAAGTGAGAGACAGTGGTGACTACGGTAGGATGCCCCTGAGGTGAATTTGGCAATTTTGTTGTAGCAGGTCTCTAGCTTGTTTAGATCGCATTGCCTTAGGTTGGTATATATTGGAGAGGCATAAAGTAGGGTGGAGATAAGGAGGGAATTTGCTATTGAAATCTTTGCTGCTTTGGTGAGAAGTTGCTTATTTCTCTATAGCGCTCCTAGTTTTTTGTGGACTTTTTTTTATGGTGATGGATATGTGAATGTCAAATTTTAGTTTATTGTCTATTTCCACTCCTAGCAATTTGGTGTGTTCAGTTGGGTATATAGTGGTGTTGTCTTTTGCTGTGATGTTAAAGTGAGAGTTGTTTTGAGTATGTTTGGTGGGTTGGAAGATGAGTAGTTTAGTTTTGTTTGGGTTGAGTATTAATTGGGCATCAGATAACCAAGTTTCAACAGAGGAAAAGGCTTCCTGTGTGACTTTTTGCAGTTTGGGTAGGGACTGGGCTGAGCAGATGATGGTCGAGTCATCTGCGTATTGTATGAGTGTGCCATGTGTGGTGGCAAAGGCTAGATTATTTGTGAAAACAGAGAAGAGTAGGGGTCCAAGGATGGATACTTGGGGAACCCCTATGGAGACAGTTAGTTGGGGAGATATGTCATTCTGCCATACAACGGCTTGTTGGCGGCCAGACAGGTAACTCTGAAACCAGTTGGTGACTGATCGTGAGAAGGATAGGTTACTGAGGACAGAGATAGGTTATTTGTGTGGGACCATATCAAATGCTTTAGATAGGTCTAGGAAAGTAGCAGAGGAGAGATAGCCATTGTTTTTATGCTGAAGGATAGTGTTAGTAATGGAGAGTAATGCAGTGGTGGTGCTATGGTTTGGTCGGAAACCATGCTGAGTATTGGAAAGGAAGTTGTTAGTAAGGAGGTAGTCTGAGACCTGAGAGTGTATGCATCTCTCTAGTATTTTGGAGAGTGGAGAGAGAATAGCTATGGGGTGGTAATTGGTTAGTTCTGTGGAGGGTCTGCCTTTGTGGAGGGGAATTATATGTGATACTTTCCACAGTGTGGGAACATAACTTTCTGACAGAGATCGGTTAATCAAGATGGATACTGGGTAGGCCAGGGCATCAGCTGCGATTTGTAGGTATTCACTTGGGAGGTTGTCTGCTGCTGATTTGGTGGGTTTAAGTTTAGTTAAGAGGTTTTTTTATGTTGGAGGTAGGTGTAGGAGAAAAAGAGAAGGCAGTGGGGAGATTAGTAGTTGAAGGTGTGGGCTGGAGGGGAGGGCGGTTGTGTTGTTTAGCTAGTGATAGTATGGTTTGTGTGAAGTGTGTGTTGAATGAGGTAGCAATATTTTCTGAGGAGTGAGGGATGTTAGGAGGAGGGGTACTGACTTTACCTGGGTGGAGGATGGAGTTTATGGAGGACCAGAATTGTTTGGGGCTGTGTTCAGAGGAGTCTAGGGCAGACTGGTAGTATTGGAATTTGTCCTGTTTTATTAGCTTTTTGACTCTATTGCGTAGTTCTAGGAATTTCTGTCTAGTTGAGGGGGTTTTGGTTTTATGCCAGTGCTCCCAGGCTTTATCCCTGTTTTTCGTTTCTGACTTAGTGGTTTTCTGTAGCCATGGGAGAGTTGTGCTTTGATTCTGGAAAGTCTTAAATTCAACTGCGTCATCAAGACTGAGGTACTTTAGAGGATGCCAGTTACATTCTTTGAGGGATGAGATGAATGTGAGTGGGTTAAAGTTTATTTGTTTATGTACCTGATGGTAGACGACAGGTTTAGCTTGGTATAGGTATTTTTTCAGTAGGAATGTTGGGGAGTGATCACTGAGGCTATCTGATAAGCAGCCTGTTATATATGACTGGGGGCTCTTACTGACAGGGTAGTGTGCTTGCTGGAGTTTTTATTTACCCTGGTTGGCGACTGGACTAGTTGGGTGAAGCCATGAAGGTTTATATGATGGGCTGGATGGTTGCCAGAACAGGATTGCCAGTCAATATTGAAATCACCTAAAATGATAGTTTCTTGGGGGAGAAGATAAAGAGTTTCTAAATCAGTCACAAGGTTTTGGGCTAATTCTAATATCTGTGAGTAGGAGATGGTGTACTAAATCAAATCCCATAGCTATAATCTATAAAAATAGAGTTGGTCAGGTTTTCTTTGTCCATGTTAAGGTAAATGTAATCTGTGAAGACCCAGAGTGCAGTGGTGGTACCACAACCAGTGGAGAAACAATGCTGGTGGCCTGGATTTGTTCCTGTGCATTCAGCACATTGGGTAATGAGCACCCTTCAGCACTCATTGTTTCCATAGCAGGTACGGGTTTCACAGGATGAGGTTGTTAGCCCAAGGCCCAACCCTCCTCCAAAGGTGCGCCACACACTTGCACGTACTCACACCTAGGGCAGATTTAGTGTCTTATCCACCTACTGCACATCTTTGGAATATGGGAGGAAACCCATATGAATGCAGGGAGAACATGCAAACTCCACACAGAATGCACCTCAGCCAAGAATCGAACTGGAGATCCTCTTGCTGTGAGGCAACACTCGCCGCTACAATGCTGGTGTCCATATCATAAACTGTATTTATGAATACAGTCAGAAAGCTACATGCTGATAATTTCTTTAAGATGCTTGCCAAGTGCTAGCATGCTGGAAATGGGGTAAAGTCAGCTGATTTTTTTAAGGAGTATTATTACAGACGTACTATTATAGCTTTTTATTATAGGATGGCATAATATGTGATATACATCATTTCAAAAAGCAATAAAGACAGATGACAGCTGACAGTTATTTTTGATGATACACTGAATTTTGTAGTTATATGCATGAAAGCGACACAGCAAAGACCAAAAATAAGGGAATCATTATGTAGTAATGCAGGCTAATTCATCACTATAATTCAGTAAAGGATTTCTCCAACAGCAAACATTTTGGAAAAAACTTTCTCTTTAACTATTTATATCATGTTTAGTGACCTCAACAAAACACATTCTGAGTATGAAAAGCTATTGGCAGTGACCAACACATACAGCTAGAGTAGCTGGGCAGTCTAGTTTAGGTCATGCATGCTGGCAAGGTAGTAGTTACAAATAAAAAAAAAAACAAAAAAAAATGAAAGTTTCTGAATGCTTTCTGGGCACTAAACATTTACATACTATTATTGTGAAAAAATAGTGCTGAAATAAAGTATATATATATATATATATATATATATATATATATATATATATATATATATATATATATATAGTCAATTAATACTAATGACCTAGGTGTTTTTAATTGAAATATTCATATTAACTATTAAAAATAATGCTAAGATGATGTCAGGCCAACCTAGATCCATACCAGCAAACGGAATGTATTCAATAATCTCTTAGTCTATTATTATCACCCTCACGCTCTTCTTATAAAAGAATAGGATAAGCAATATCACTAAAACTGTGAACCCCTGACTTAACAGCAGTATCTTGAAGTTCTTCTACAAAGAATAATACACTTTGGCTAACCACTGTCTTAAGCTGCTAAGGGAAGTTAGTAGATGAGAACTTTGCTGAATAAAATGTTAGACTTTACACCAGGCCAGCTAATTACTTGTGAGAGTGTTAATTACCTCACAAGATCTTTTAACTGTTTCTTCCTGCCCACCAAGGGTTTCCACAATAATCTCAGTATGAAGTATACTAATCATGTAGGTCTGTTAGACATAGGAAGAGATCTTCTGTCAAACAAGCCATATTTTGTATGCATTCCATACTGGGTTTAGATCTGTTCTAATGCCCTTGATAGGTAGGTTGTTCATGAGCCTGAACTCTCTTTGGTGTTGTTTCTGATTGTTTTGGCCTTGCTTTTTGGTAAATAAAGCACAAATAGTTGGTTACTGTAGATTTGTCTTTGTGATGTAAAAGACACATTGATCATATAAATGTATAAATTGTCAAATGTAGGGCCAGTAGTCAGCTCAACACAATCATGTCTTCACTATCTTCTTTTTAATAGTTGTGCATTTTATAAGTTGTTTAGTATCACATAATAACACACACAGTTGAAGTGACAAATTTTATGTGAACACAAAGCTAGGCTTCAGATCTCATGTTTTGAGTCCAAATTAATGAACATGAATCATTACATAAGTGGTTGACTCTGGAATGGTCAGACCTAACTACTTTTGACTCCACTGTATATCTGCATATCTATATATACCAATATCAAGACTGCTGAAGCCTGTGGTAAGGAAAAAAATATTTACTCACCTTTAAAACTACACATATGGTTGAGGAGTCTGGAAGTGAAAGCTTTATATCAATAAATTAAGGCATGATAAAAATGTCATTAATGTAGGGTCATGAACATCTGGGACCAAAACTTAGTTTCTTAATATTAGACTTTATATTTCACTGTTACAGATAATGCTCTATATCCCATAACTCATTTGATATGTATTATTTGTGAAGGAGTACATTTTGTGCCAGAGGTGTAATATATTTTGAAGGTGGTTTGCAATTTATCAATCAGGTTATCTTCAAGTCCCTGAAAATTAGAAATGTCTATATTATTAATGAACAGCTACAAAATTCACTGGCTTATTTCTTTTAGTTTTATGACATAATTATGAAATGCCTTGCTACTGCTCTGTGTTTTAAATGCTAGTCTGTGGTCACAGTCTGATCTAAACTAAACATCATGATATACTGAAAATAAATGAGTTTTGATGATTTGTTGTTAATTTGAAAATGCTGTCTGTCTCAAAAAGTTAATAGTACATGAAAGAGTGCTGCTGAGGATTGTGTAATGTTGGCAGCTGTTTGCAAATGGATAACACACAACAGTGAGAAAGAAAGTCACTTAAATAACATTTCATACCAAAATTATGTACATTTAAAAAGTTATAACACTACATAGCAATCAATTACCTAAAATGGGTAGAATAACTATTTTGCATTAAATTACACTACAAAACACAAATATCACATGCAGACTACTAAATTTAACAAAAAGCCAAAAACAAGGAATGCCATTTTATAGGTACCATAAGACACTTGAGGTATACCCTTCAGGCTTAAACACACACACACACACACACACACACACACACACACACACACACACACACACACACACACACACACACACACACACACGTTTGGATGCCCTATAACAGCTCTTCACATCCACAGAATAATTATGTGGGTTACCCAGATGGTACAACATCTCCTCTGAAAGTATGTCTTCAAGGTAGCACTGAAGGAAGTACTTTTATGGAATATTTTCAAACTCTACTTGGATGTAGTAACTGGTTGTTGCAAGTTACACACACACATACACACACACACACACACACACACACGCACGCACGCACGCACGCACGCACGCACACACACACACACACACACACACACACACACACACACACACACACACACACACACAATGTCCTGGAAATCCTGGAAATGGTCCTTAGTGAAAGCACTATCTTAATATAGAATTACCTGAAATCTCAGTTAATAAAATTGTGCAGTCTGTCAGCACTGCCATTGCTCATGAGAAATTAGTTTTCTGTTTGATAGTTCTAGGACGACTATTATAACATATGCCTGGGATTTGCTGATGCCATCATGGGTAAATTAATAACTTTTTATTACCAGTGAAGAACTTCAATTTTTATCCCAGATGTATCAATGGACTTTTTGCTCCAAAAATCAAAGCGAGTGCTTCTTCTCAAGTTGAGAATGTTTTCTCTCAGTAGAAGAAAGATTTTGTGATGCATATATGATTAGCTTGTGATAGTCTGAAGGCATATGGCACATTGACTGACAGAAGCAATGCTACAGGATGAGGCATCATAAGCAAATGACCCTGGTAACCTTTGATCATACAGTGCTGACACCTTGTCATAAGACAATATCGCCACAGGCAAAATCCAAAACCACTTCCTTGCAAGCTACGACTCCAATTTTATGACCCAGGAAACCCATATCATGTTTTTAAACTTCTTAGAAACACTCACCATCCAACCCAGTACCATATTCAAGGGCAACTTTAATTACCCCACTATTAACTGGAAATCCTATATGACACCAAATGTACAGGCACAGAGATTCCAGGATTTTGTAAACACAAACTCCCTGGACCAGATTGTCAATACACCAACCAGGGGTAACCATACTGGATCTGGTTCTCACTAATATGGGAGAGTGCTGTACACCCCGTACTGCAATGTCTTCCCTGGTAAGGTCAGACAATAGAATGGTCTCCTTTGAAGTAAAAATAAAAACTGGACCCCCAGTTAAACCTGAATTTTTCAGGGATTATTCTAATGCTAACTTCCTGCTATTATGTGATAAAATGGCAACATTTCAAGCCCCCATAAATCATGAAAACACTGCTGCCTATGCAGAACTGTTCACAGAAACCCTATAAAAGCAGGTTAATAGCTGCACAGAGGCAGTTGTATCCACCAGGAAGAAGTGCAGAAATTATTCAAAAAAAAAAACAAGCCACCCTGGTGGAATTACAAAATCAATAGGCTGTATAACAGGAGGAAGAAAATCATGGCAAAAATTAAGAGGTGCAGCACCCAGCAGGATAAAAGTACTCTCATCAAACTAAACAAACAGTTTGGAGGACAAATAAAGTTTACCAAAGCCAAATTTAAGGTAAATTTGGCCTCCCAGGCCAAGGACAACCACAAGGCGTTCTTTAGCTATGTCCTCAAACCAAAAGGCAATACACAATTGTGTGCAGAACTCATTGTAAATAGAGCCACCTATACTGAGTGAGGGGTCCATATGGAGAGATGCTAGGAGTCCAAATGGAGAGATGATAAAATCAGCAAAAGGAGAGAAGTTTTGCTGGAACTGAATTAATCCTCAAGTCTTGGTGAGTACCTTTCATGAGGTGGACCCTGTTTTTCACAAAATCTCACCAAGACAACATTGATATATAGACTGTATTTTATATGGCATATATTATGGACAGAAGTAGGTTAAAAAATAAATGTGATAGCTGGGCGCACAAGTCCCAGGATTAAAAAGTGCCCAATCATGGTACCAGGACTGGAATAAAAATGACAGTGTAGAATCCTCTAGACATGGAAATATTCCTACAATGGGGCTAGGCTAAGCTCAGGGGAAGGATGGCACTCCTGTTGTAGAAGGAAGTACCAGTCCACAAAACTCAGAAAAACTGATAGGCCAAAAAAGAGCCATACAGACAATAGAGTGGACTGGTGAGGATAAAAAAGAAATTGTGTATTGCTACTATTATGCAAAAAGCACATAATTTCCAGACAAAGAAATACAAAAAAATTAAGGGAGAAATTAGAGGAAAGAAAAATACTTTCACAAGAAAAACTGTTAGAAGCTTCAAATAAAAATTGTGTTCATTAATACAACAGATCCATGAAAAACACTACATAGACCAAGAAACCTTGTGTTGTTTGGAAAAAAGAAGTGACCAAGGATGTGCAAAAATTTAAAGAACAAAATTTAGAGATGTTTGAAGGGTATAAAAAGAAACATAGACATGAGAAAGAAGGAGAGAGCTGATATGGTACAATATTTATGCAAAGGCTAAAGCCAAATTAATCAACACAGAAAAGGCAGTCCCAAAGATATTCAAAGAGAAATATAGGCAAAGGCATCCAGATATGAAACATTTCACAATAAAAAAAACATAAGATAACAAAGAGGAATGTAGAACACAAGATTAGTCAAGTAGAAGTTAAAAAAATAGAAGCTGAAGTTATGGAATATTTGCAAAGTGAAGGATTCAGTGTAGAAAGTGTAACATAAGTCATATCACAGCATGATGGAAATACTAGTCCCCAAAGTAAGGAGAAACAAGAAACAAGAAGATCAGGAGACATCTGAAGAAGAAATATGAACATGGGAAAGAAAAAGAGATGGTGCAATATTTATGTAAGGAAGAAAGTAAAACTAATCAATGCAAAAATAGCAGCACTAAAGATATTTGAAGAAAAATACAGGCAAAGACATCCGAATGTGGAAAATCTTACAGTACAAAAATAGGAAAACAAAGAGGAAAAGTAGAAAAGAGGATTAGTAATGGAGAAGTTAAAGAAATAGAAACTGAGGTTATGGGTTGCTTGCAAAGTGAAGGATTTAGTGTAGAAAATTGAACTCAGATAATAATACAATAGGATAGAGCAATGGACATGCAAATTAAAGAGAAACCAGTGGAGCAGCAAGCATCCAATCAGTTGACATATGAAGATACTTTGGACCCTCTCATAGAAAACCAGTACAAAGGTTCAGTTGGAGCTATATAGCAAGAGAAAGAACAAGAAACTGTGGTAACTCTGACATAGTCAATGTCATGGAGTGATAGGCCAGTGAGTTCCCATATGGAAGAGCAATGAATGACATAGGGTGAAACTGAAGAGAATGTGGCACTGGAAGAAGCTCTGGGACTTTCTATAGAATGCCCGCAGGGAATGGCGAACAAAGAATGTGCCCTCAGTTTAGAAGAAAATGGTCTAAGAGGAGTTGTTTGATTTAATATGGATGGATAGACATATTAAGATCAATGAAAGAAATAGACTGCAGAAGGTCAATAAAACCCAAAAAGTTAGAAGTTTGATAAAACAAATGAACACAGTAATTAGGACTGTCCAGAGAGATCCATGCGATATGACAGAAGTAAATAGGATACATTACTTTGCAGCCAATATTAATAACAAATAAAGTCCTGCCACAACTACACAGGGTAGTAAGGGAAATGATGGGGAGAAATCAAATGCCATCATGGAAGTATCGAATAGAGAAAACTATAAAGCAATTAAGACAAGAAGTGTCCCTGTTAGAAGAGTATACAAGAGGGAACAGATCAACAAAAATATTCAGAAAGATAGACATGATAAAAACAATTTGCAGGATTATAATGGATCAGGATTTATCATGTACTATCACAAATAATAAACTAAAAATATCAGCACAGGCAGAAAAACTTAGAAGATATACAGATAAATACAAAGGAAAAGTAAAAAATAAGCAATTTATTGATGACCCAAAAAAGTTTTATAGAGAATTGGGAAACAAGGTAAAAGGAATTAAAAAATCACAAAAAAAGAAGAAATAGATACATTTTGGAGAAGTATTTATGAAGATCCTTTGGACCATAACAAAGATGCTAAATAGATAGAAGAAGTAAAAGAAAGAATAAGAAGTTCAAATATACAGGATATGAAATGGGATGAATAATGGCCACAGAGATTTAAACAAAGTTAAGAAAAGCCTCTAAATGGAAAAGTCCAGGTCCAGATGCAGTACCTAACTTCTAGCTAAAAGTATTAACATCTTTGCACGAAAATTTAGCCATGAGTAAGAGCTATTTATATGCGCACCCTGAACTGTCAGCAGCCTGGCTAACAACAGAAAAAACAATGCTCCTACTTAAGACTGAACCTGCAAGCTACCCTAAAAAATTATAGACCAATAACTTGTCTTCTGACGATGTATAAACTATACACTGGAACTGATGCCGAGTTTATAGTCATTTAAAAGAAATCTTAATTATGGCAATAGAACAAAAGGGTAATAAAAGAAATAAAAGAAATGGAACAAAGGATCATTTATTGTTTCATAGTGGAGAAGTGTATAAAGGGGAAGAATGTAAGTATGGCATGGAGAGACTACAAAAAAACATTTGACAGTATCCCACGTACATGGATAAAAGAGTGTTTAAAAATGCATAAGACACATCCTACACTGATAAATTACATCTCAGCAACCATGAATCAGTGTCAAACCACTTTGCAATTAAGCCATTATAAAGGATAAATTATTATTCCAGGGATAAAAATCCAAAGGAGATATTCCAGGATGACTCTCTGTCACTGCTGCTATTCTGTCTTGCCTTTAACCCATTAAGCTGTCTGCTTAACAAATTAGGTCATGGCTATAGTTTGGCTCACAGAAAGCAACAAAGAATAAAGACTTCTCATCTTCTCTTTGCTGATGATTTAAAACTGTATAGCTCATCAAATGAGGAACTGAAAGCACAACTGCAGGTAGTCAAAACTTTTTCAGATGATACAGGAATATCACTTGGTCTTGAATAATGTGCAAAATAAACCTTTAAAGCAGGAAAGCTGCAGCACTAAGAAAACATCAGTTTGAGACAAGAATGTGATATAAAAAAACCTGCGCAAGAGGGACTGTATCAATATTTGGGAATTGATGAAGAATCAACAATCAAATGTGACCAAATGTGAATAAAACTCAGTAAAGAATATTTTAGAAGACTTAAATTGATCCTGAAAACAGTGTTGACATCTTGGAACAAAGTTCAAGCTATAAACCAGTTTGCTCTTCCTGTCCTAACTTACAGTTTTGGAGTGACTGACTGGCCCCAAAAGGTGTTGGATAGATTAGACAGGAAAACAAGAAGGATGCTTCAGGCTCATCAAATTATTTATAAAAATCAGTGCTTACCAAGATTATATATTCCCCATTCCGAAGGAGGTTTGGGCCTAAATTGATTACATGTATAGATCTACAATAGTGAGACTACATACATATCTGCTGATCTCATGCGACCCAAACATAAATTTAAGATAACTTCCCTTCTTAGTCTAGCAGACGCATGTCAGTGTCAAACAGGAATGGAAAGGAAACTAGAAGTAGATAAAAATCAGGCAGCAACTGAATATGCCAAAAAAAAAAAAGAAGAAAGAATATAAGGTGAAGGATCAGATGAGATGGCAAGAAATGTGGAAAATACATAAATATAGTTGAAAGTATAGAAATCTCCTGGAACAACCTCATATTGTTCAGGATCAAACCCAGGAATGGCTAAGGAGAGGTGAATTCAAGCCAAAAGATGAAAGGCTAATACTGGCGGCTCACGATAGTGGGCTACGTACATATTGGTTTACAAAGTCCATTGAACATGTGAGAGAAATACACAAATGTAGGTTTCATAAAACAGAACTGGAAATAGTTGTACATCTTGTTGGTTGTGATATACTAATGGCAGAAGGACTGTATACTGAAAGGCATAAGAATGTGGCAAGACTATTGCACTGGGGATTGTGCAAACATTATAATATTGAAGTAACTGAAAAACACTGGAAACATGAGCTACATAGCATCACAGAAATGACAAGGTCTATATTACATGGGATCACTCGTTACCAACAGTTCAAAAGATAGATGCAAGAAAACCAGATATAATGGTCCACGAAAAGAAGACAAAAGTAGCATTGATCATAGAAATTGCTACACCCAGTGACTACAGGGTCTTGCCTACAGAGAGACACAAAGTCATAAAATATCAGGATTTGCAGGCAGAAAACAAGAGCAATGTGTAAAAAAGATACACACACAGCTTCAATAGTAGTAGGAGCGATGGGTCTTATAAAAAAGAATCTAGATATGTTACCAATACATGTAACTCCATACAAATTGCAGAAGGAGTCATTACTTGGCACATTGTGGGTGCCGCAAAGGGCATTTCTGGCTGACATCAAAGATTGAAACAATACTAATTTCATGAACTTTAATCATACTTTGACTTAGGAATGGTATCCATTCCTGTCATGGTATTAGAAACCCAAAATATTTGGAGAAATTAAAAAAAACAGTGAAGCCAGAAGGTACAGCAAACCTACTGTCCAATAAATTCACCTCCAACTTTGCTCCTGTCTCCCCATCAACCTTCCCTCAGGAAATACCATCAAATATAACTCCCTTGCTATCACTATGAAACAGGTCCTTAATGCACTCTCTTAGGCCAAGAACACTGTATAAGTGAGCCATGACAATATCCCAGGATACCTTCTAAATAGCATGAAACATGACCTATAAGGCCCTCTCGAATTGCTATTTAACTGTTGCCTCCAAACATGATTCAAGCCTCATGAATAGAGAACACCAAGAGTCATCCTTCTGCACAAAGGTGAACCATCTACAGACCCTGGAAACTACAGGCCCCTAAGTTTCATTAGCCTTATATGTAAAGCCATGGAAGGAATTATCATGGAAATGATCAATAGTGATATAGTAAACCTCCAGGCACTGGACCAACCCAGTTTGGTTTCGTTAAGGGCAGGTGATGCCTACTCAACCTGGTGGACTTCTTTGTGAAGGTCACCAGTGCAATGAATGAGGAAACATGGTTCATACTGCCTACATTAACATGACCAAGGCATTTGACGCAATACCCCTCTCTGGCATTGTTGACAAACTCAAGTGGTTAGGTATAAACCCATATGCCACCCCCCACCCAAATAGCAAACAGACAGGACACAAGAAGTTAGAATTGGGGAGTCCACCTCTACAAAGAGGCCAGTCACAACTGGAGTCCCTCAGGGATTGGTCCTTGGACCGCTCCTTTTTGGCATTTACTTGACTGAAGTCAAAGCCAGTGTCAATGGTCTCTGGCTGACTAAATTTGCAGATGATTGCAAATTAGGAGCTGTTACTGAATCCCACATGGACACAAATGTTCTCCAGGAAGGGTTGACATAGACAAGCAACTGGTGTCAGAGCCATGGACTAAAACTAAATGCCAAGAAATGCATAACAGTATCTTTTGAAAAGTCATCCATCTCTATTAACTATCATATTGACAACACACCCCTTCAAGTTGACCCAGTAGTCAGGGACTTAGGAACGCACGTAGTAATCTAGCCTTTGACCATCATATGTCTACAGTAGTGAGGAAATCCTTCTATGTTGCACAACTTATAAGCAAAGGTATGACATCTAAGTCTAGGGAAGTCATTGTTCCACTGCATTTGGCATTCATCAGACCTATCATTGAGTACAATGCCCTATTTGTTATGTCCCTAACCAGGCATATACAACAATTGGAGTTTCTACAGAGGCTCCTCACCACTAAAATGAGTTGCTTACTATCAATGCAATGCAAATAGTTAATAACCTTTTCTTTTTTATAATTATTTTGCATTGTGATTGTTATTTAATATTTGTATATTATCACTTTATTTTTACTTATGTTTGCTGGGGCTTTTCCCCTTGGGTCTCCACTGAAAATGGGTTTGTTTGCAAACTCAGTTGGGCTAACCTGGTTAACAAATGTGAAATAAATAAATAAACAAATAAATAAAAGAATACAGGGCATATGTAAAATGTCATATGCAGTTCACCTTAAGACCCTATCCCTGTATTCTGTCTCATACAGGCTTTTGAAGGGATATCTAGCATTGTCTGACCCCACTCTAATGGACCTCCCGCATATCCACAAAACAAACAGCACCAGAATTACCCATTCTAAACACTTAAACCTTGCCTGTGATATAACTAGGACCTGCTGGAGAAACAGGTATGTATACCAGAGTCTACACTGTCTTTAGAACAGGCTCCCCATCCATGTGAAGCAGAGCTACTCCCTAACCCAATTCAAGTGCAACTTGGACAATTGGAAGGGAACAGGAAATTCATCCCTGGTTTGGCACCTATGTCTGTAATATACACAGGCAACCTGTAAATGGCTCACCTCCCAGGCCCCTGCTTACACTTATCATGGGTATCAGAACATGTCAGAAATTTAGGATGTATGGCTAGGCTTAAAAGGCCATTGCAGTTGTTAGCCTAGTATCACCTATGAACCTATTGGTGTCCTGCACCATCAGACAGTCATGTATATTCCCCAGAAAGAATACCTACTGTAGGTATGGCCAATAAAATATGTGACAGTACAATGTGACAGAAGAGGTACACTTCAGTTACACATCACTAGAAGATGTGAAAGGAGGTACATGAGGAAGGGTGCATTGTACACAGTTATTGGTATGATGAAGGTTGGGACTCATGAAGTTATTATGGCCTCTGATGTGCATGTCCTTCACATACCCAGTAGATGTGTTATATTCAAAGTAGTAGTCCGCACTGTGACCACATGCTGGTGGATGTAACACTTACCCTCTTCCCCAGGCCACAGGTCACATACCTACTGGTCTGATTTTAGGATGTGATGTTCACATTATATTTGGTTGGTGCATCTGTTTCCTGATTCTACAAATCTCCATGTGTCTTGTCAATGCAGGTGTTGTCATGACTGTGGCAGGAATTTTTGCTATGTGTTGATATTGTCTGTATTTTACTAATATCACAGTTGGAGTCAATGATTGCCCACAAGCTGTAGTCCTTCGGGCAGCTGTTTGGACACAGCATGTGTATGTCATCTGTGATGTCCATCACTTAGCTAATAGAAAGGAAAGGGCTTAACAGACACCCCTGATGCACCGACCTAATAACTGGACCTGAGATATATGTCATGTCACACATTTCAACATAGTGGCATGTCACATATGTCATACACTGGTCAGCCCATTTGGTGATATAGCTGTTCATGGCCACATATGATAGTGTTGATTGAATACCTCAGTGTGGATTTTTGTCAAATGCCTTGACCTGTTCAAGTTCCACAAAATGATACAGTTGTCATCATGCATGCCATCAATGACCTCTTTGAGGACATCTATCAGATGTAACGGATCTGATGTAGCAGTAATAACTCACACAGGTCTGTTGCACAAACCTAGAATATTACTAGTTTACATGTAGAAGAGGTCCATGATGACATGTTGGTCTACCTCACAGTTGAGGAGAGTCAGGATGTCCATATACATGCATGCATCGGAGGCTATCCCCAACTCAGGTGGATGCATGTTGCTGCACACCCTTGCATGGGAACATAGGCTGTGTGTGTGTGTGTGTGGAGGGTGTGTCGGACTGTGTATTTAACCTTACCAGGAAGGTATATGTGCTGGGTCACACCATGGATTATTGGTGATATTGTCACAGCACATTGATTCCATGCGATAGGCCTAAATAAAGGTAAGGCAGTGCATTCTGCCTATTGTGATCTGGCCTAGGATTTTGACACAATCACACATGCAGGTAACATTGAGGAAACCCCAAAGATGGGGATTAAACCTGATGTCAGTTGATAGGTAAACAATTGGCTCACTAACAGAACACATCATGTGAAAGTTGGTGGATCAACCTGTACCAGTAGATCTGTTACCACTGGCAAACCAATGGGATCTGTGCTTGATCCTTCACTGTTTGAACTATATTTCTCAACAATTCAAGCTAAAGTATATAGCCTATGGCTTACCAACTTTGCTTGCATATTGTGTGCAATCATTCAGTCCAATGGTGATAACATATTACAAGAGGAGCTAACACACACAACTCAGTGATGACAAAGGCACACAATGTACAAATAAATACAAAAATATGTATTTGTAATGCTGTCTGTCTGAAAAATAGAGTTCCATGTTAATCACAGCATTGACAACAGTCCTGCTATGAGAAACCCAGTGACACAAGCACTGGAAACACATTTAGATAGCCAGTCTGAACTTTGATCACCAAGTGTCCACACTGCTATTAAAAGCCTATGTTGTGCACATCATAAGTTACGCCATCATATTTGAGATCTTAGGATTGTATGACAGCGCTGTAGTCAAACCTCATTACAGCACTAATAGAGTATATATATATGTACCTCACCAGGCAGATGTAGCAGCTGGAGAGAACACAGGGCTTTCTCGGCAAAATAACACAGGTCCTACACACCATATCATGATGTATGTAGACAGATTAAAAGCCATGTCACTGTAAACTTTATTTTATAGGATGAGGTGACTTCTGCCTGATCCCCAGGCCAGTCTCTGAACCTACCCTGGTGGGAGGAATGCATATTCAAAAATGTGATATAGCTGATGACATCAGCAGTGCTTGTTGAGGAGAAGTTAATAGTGTCCCACATGCTGGTGTAAAATGCTGTCTGTAATGTCAAGCAACAGCTCACTCACACACACTTGACTGCAGTGAGAATAGAACCCCAGCCTATCTACTTACACAGACTGCAGAACATAGTACTTAATAAACATGCCATAGCTCAAGTCTGATTTACACAGGCATGCTGGTGAACTTGTAGTAGATGACATTAGGAGGCCATGTGGGAGACAAGAGGTTGGGAGGCCCATATGAAATGGATGTGTAGACATGAGTAACTATCAAAATACTGGCAATCCATGTGATTGGAGATGTAACTTCAGGATACACACATCTGTTCTGCTGTCTAGACACACACACACACACACACACACACACACACACACACACACACACACACACACACACACACACACACACACACAGTTGACTACAGTCAGAACAGAACCCTACCTATATAAGTACGTGGATTACAGAGCACATTACTTAATGCAAGCACCATGGCATAAGTCTCATTTACACAAAAGTGCAGGTAAACTTATAGTAGATGACATCAGCAGGCCATGTGGGAGACAAAAGGTTGGGAGGCCTGTATGGAATGGATGTGTAGGCATGAACAATTATCAAAATACTGGCAATCCATGTAATTGGAGAAGTAACTTTATGATACACATGTCTGCACTGCTGTCTACACATACACACACACACACACACACACACACACACACACACACACACACACACACACACACTTGCCTGCAGTGAGACTAGAACCCCTACCTAAGTACATTTACATTGGCTACAGAACACAGTACTTAATGCAAGCACAACTCTGATTTATACATGAATGCAGGTGAACTTATAGTAGATGACATCAGCAGGCCATGTACAAGACTGATTTACACAAAAGTGCAAGTGAACTTACAGTTTATGACATCAGTAGGCCATGTGGGAGACAAGAGGTTGGGAGGCCTGTATGAAACAAATGTGTAGGCAGGAGCAAGAATCAAAATACAGGCAATCCAACACACACACACACACACACACACACACACACACACACACACACACACACACACACACACACACACACACATACACACTTGACTGCAGTGAGAACTGAACCACTTGATGAGTGGATGGGAAATAAGAAATACATCCCAGGGATCACTTCTGTGGCTCTGCTCAACAGGGGCACAGGAAAATAACTTTCTTGAGTGGCATAGGCCAGGGATGGGAAATAGGAAATACACCCTGGGGATCACTTCTGTGGCTCTGCTTGACAGGGGCACAGGAAAATAACTTTCTTGTGCAGCATAAGACAGGGAACCTTGTTGGCTAGCCTTACTTAGGCCCTTGGGCTGATAGCCTAGTACCTACCTATGAACCTATGAATCTAGTTAAGTACACAGAATACGTAGAAAAAAGTATGTAGAAAAAAGTCCACAGGCCACCAGGCTTAAAAACAAATAATTTAATAATGATGTTAGTGCTTTCAGGTAAAACTCTTCTTCAGACATACAACACAAAAAACTTTGCACAATATTTAAGCTCAAACAATCCGATTAGCTTGGTGTACCAATGAGACAGTCATAACTGCTAGAAGTAAGGTCTATGCCTACAAAGAATTGGTCTTAAAGGTACCACACCATTGAGACCTGGATGCCTATTTGTCCCTTACTCAATAATCCATCTAGTTTCACAGTATTCAGTATAACTAGAGATGTCTCTCCCTCTAATATCACTAGCTACTTGCTGCAATGCCTGAAAAGAAAAATAATGCCCTTGATTCTGTTCTATATGCATGGAAAGTGCATTCCGCTTGTCTTTCAGTCTGATCACTGAGAAATGCCTCAGAATCCTAGCCTTAAACCTGCAGTTGGTTTTACCAACATAGAACAATGGGCAATTGGTACAGCTAGCTAGGTAAATGTTGTTCTTAGAGAGGCATGTGGCCATCACATAGGGAACATATTCTTTATTGCTGATAGGATGGATAAAATTACCATTCCTATTAATAAATCTACAAGCTTTGCAGTGTTGGCATGGAAAAGTGTCTCTCCTTCTAACAAATGTATCACCACTAGATGTCCTATCACACAAAATCTGTTACAAGTTCCTATTTCTTTTAAATATAAAAATTCAGGCTATCACCCACCAAATCCCTCAAAGAGTCATCAGTCTGTATCATCTTCCAATTACCCTGTATGATGTCTTGTACCCACTTAATATCACTACTGCAGGTGATCTGTAATGGAATCCTACTCTTATCCCCCTTCACCTGATTAGATCTTAAGGTATTCCTCCATGGAGTAAAAACTAGATCTATTAGATACTCCCATAGATGAAAACCAGGGCACTGCTACTGTTCTTCTAGTGTCTAATACCCCTTGCACTACTTTATCTTCCTCTGTATGTGTGTAACCCTTGGAGATCAGAGGTAAAACCAGTCATTTCTTCACAAAATGCCTCATCATCAGTGCATAATCTTGACAGCCGCAAAGCTTGACCCTTAACAATATTCTGAAAAACAAAACCAGGGTGCATACTGTCCTTTGCCAAAAGACCATTTTTCCAACACTCATTTCTGTATACTTTAGAGCAAAAAACCCCATTGCTATTCTGTTCCAACTTAACATCTAAAAAGTCTATCTCATCATACGAATAATTCACAGTAAACTTTAAAAAACTAGTGGTCTGCTCAAGATAACTAACAAATTGCATCAAGGTCTCAATGGTGCCCGCCCATAACAAAAAAAAAAACATCATCTACAAAGCATACATAAAAAGCAACTTGCTGCTTCCATTGATGTTCAACATTAAAAATAACATCTTCCTCCCATTGTGCAAGGACCAAGTTAGCATACGAATTGGCGCAGGGGGTGCCCATGGCAACCCCCATTTTTGCCAATAATACTGCCCTTCAAACAGAAAAATATTATTTTCCAAAACAAGTTCAATCAAACATAGTGCCTGTTGGATAATTTGCTTAACAAATGTATCACAATTATACAATAAATTGCTAATTGCTCTGAGACCAGAACCATTAGGTATGACAGTAAATAAATTCTTAACATCCAAAGTGACCAATAAAAAATGTTCACTGGATGCATTACTGTCAATAAATGCATATAACAGAGTCAAAAATGTGTGCTGTCTTTCAAAATCCTAGGTGTACTAAAAACAACCGGTTTCAGTTGGTGTTCCATCCACATGGAGCAATATTCTGTGACCCAGTCCCTACTTGAGACAATAGGTCTAAGGGGTGCGTCATACAAATTTTTATGTATCTTCGGTAACACCTTGAAGATAAGAATAACTGGATGGTCAACAACAATAAAACTAAAAATCTCTTCATCTATCACACCTACTGTTTTAAACTCACATAAAACATTTTTCACATGTAATACGATCATTTGAACCTCTTTTTCATTTTTGCAAGTGGCATTAGAATCAAGCATTGAATAAATTTTGTTGTTGTAATAACTGGTATCTAGTAGGACAATTGCCCCACCTTTGTCTGCTGGTCGTATAGTCAGATTCTCATTGTCCTGTAGCATTTTCAATACCAGTCTCTCTTCACGAGATACATTATAAAGACATTTATTTAGACTGTATCCTTCTAAGCCTCGTAACTGATCCTCACACATTCTAAGAAATACATCAACAGTAGAGTCAGGTAATGGAACAAATAAACTAGGTTCTCTTAATTTTCCACCATTAAGAGCCTCTCTCTCATTTTCTCCAAACAGTCTCTAAAGTTGTAGATTCCTACCAAACTGTTTAAGCTCAATCATAACATCAGTAAAAACATGCTTATTGGCCGGTACATAAGTCCCTTGCTCAATAAGCGTATCTGAATGTCAGATAACACAGTAGAAGAAAGTTTAAAAACCAATTGTTCAGTACCTGAAGTCAAACCGAGACTTTCCTCTGCTAAAGTTCTCGACTGCTCGGCCTCTTTGATGGGTTCTCCACCTGTAGATCTACCCTTTTCTCTTTCTTCTTCCTCATAGGAACTGGTAGCAGATGAAAAACCAGCTGTGAGTAAAGGGTACACAGAATACAGAACATAGTACATTACAGAAGCACCATGGCACAAGTCTGATTTATACAACAGTGCAGGTGAACTTACAGTAGATGACATCAGCAGGCCCTGTGGGGGTTAACAGGTTGTAAGGCCTGCATAGGCACACAGCTTCATAGGTTCATATGAGGCTACTAGCCTAATAAAATTAGGGTGTTAAGAAGCCAAGCTGTATAAAAACACAAGTACCCTTACTGAGCATATTTGGATGGTCATTTTTATCAGAGTATGTTTGTGAGCAGCACCAACTGGCCCTGTCCATGAAGACATAGGTGCCAGCCCAAAGGTGACATTACAATCACCTAACCAGTCATCAAGGTTGCACTTATAGAGGATTTTTGAGGACCACTGCTTCACACACAGTGGGAGCTTATTTCAGAAGAGTGTGAATCATTATGGGATATATCTGCCTCCCCAGCATATTCTGTTTATGTCACAGGCTAGGTTGAGAACCCTGGAGCAAAGTATAATTTTGTCCCATTTGAATTGGAGATGCCCATCATTTCCAGAAGGGCAGGGTCTGAGACTGCTGTGCAGGGCAGCCATAGGTCACCTCTCAGCAGCCTACATGATACTGAGTACAGTGACAGGTATGTCAGTCGTTCCATGTATGCCATGTTTGGAGGCCTTGGAGTCTCCGAGACGCAACCCTGTTATATCTCCAATTACTGCAGGTGTCTGGTGAGGTACAGATAGATGTGTGCATTGTATTCCATTATTGGTATGGTATGGGTAGAGTACAGCAGAGGTATGACTACCTGGGCCTTGGATGTGATGTTCATATTTATAATGTGTGCAATGCAGATAGTGTGTGTCCCATTATGGGCACATAGTGATAAAAGTGTATGTTGCTATCAACATGCGTTCCCAAGTCTCACAACACTGTGTTTGAGCTTGGGGGGGCTATATATATCATTATTTGCAGGGGTGTGTCATTGACAAATGTGACAAAGAGTCATTGTATGCTTAAAGTTCAGTCTGTGTGTTTGTCATCAATCATCAGTCTGGGTCAGCTCCTACTGTAATATGTTACTATCACTGGGGGGACTCTATATGAGGGTGTCCAGTTAACAATCATTTGCAAACTCAGTAAACCACAGACCATCTACTGTTTGTGTTTCAGGGAAGTATTTCCCAAACACTTGAGGACTCAGCACAGATCCTTGTGGCATTCCACTAGTGAGTGGACTAGTGGTGGAAGTGCAGTCTTCAACTTTGCAAGTGTGTGTTCTGCCATTGAGCAGTTGGCTCTCCATCTAGTACTGTATGGTTTAATTCACAGATGGGAGATATTCACTATGAGACATGAATGGGGGATAGTGTTAAAGGATTTGGATAACTGAACATAGATGGTATGCCCTGTTATCCCTCATCCAGGTCTTTTAGGTCAGTATCAAAGAAGTCCACAATGGTCAATAAGCAAGATCTACCCATTACAAAACCAACATAGTGCATTACATAGCACACAACATTTGATATTACATTTTGTAGTATGGTTGATATATGTGTGGAAAAGTACTGAGACCCAAAGGTTGTAGTGCTTGTGTGGGGTGCCAACACAAGGGATTGTATTTTAAATATATGACATATAGTTAGATAGGGCCCTCAGCTTGTAATATTTCTACATGTAATTTCACATCATACAAAGGAAATGGACAGTAAACAGCAATAATACAACATAATATAAACATTTCCATAGCACAGCAAGCAGTGGGTTTGAGCAACAGTTAGCAAAGTGCATATACATGTGAGATAGGTGTGTGAGCAGGTAAGTAGTGTGCAAAAGTGAGCCACAATGCTAAAGCCTGACAGTTAGTATTGAGTCTATGAAATATACCTGCTGCTTAACTGACTCTATGGCAGCATGTGTTAAAGTAGTTAATGCAATGAAAAATTCCTTTTTGGGGCCAGATGGTACTGGGTTCGAATACTACTGAATGTAACACTTTTTAAGTTATTTCGTATAACTGTTGCTGTATATTGGTGAGCAATGCACATCGTTGAGCAAGAATGCATTAAAGAAAAGAAATGGGGACTATTGGACAGTGGTGAAATAAGGAGCAAGCAGGGGGAAGAACAAATGGAAAGCAATACATGAATGTGCAGGAGGGAGGTAGGAAAAAACACAGATATTCATTTCTTCAACAGTAAAAACTGAGAATATATGCAGAATATTAGCTGAATTTGTACTGTCACCTCCAGAGGAAGGGGTGATCACAACACAATCATGTTGTATAGCCAACTGGACTGAATAAAGTGTGTCAAGAAGACACGTGTGAAATGGAGAGCTATGTATGGGATGAATTTCTTTTTTTGTTGGACAGTTATCCTTTTTTTTTTGAGACAGAGGAATGTTGGATGTTGGGGAAGGGATGTTGTTATGTCTGGGTTTGGTAAGTTGGGTAGGTGAGGAAGCAAATGTAGACAGACAAGTCACAGGGATGGTGATGGACACAAGAGGTTGGTGGACACCATGGATGGGGTAAGGGTGGGGACATCTAGGACCCATGGTTGACAAGGTTGGTGACAGTGAGAATTGAGACCTCACCCACTGGACTGTCATCTGTGTCACCTCACTCCACCACTGGCTGGAGTGCTTGATATTTCCTTCTCCTCTTCCTGGCCTTATGTAAAATGAGGGAGAGCAGCCCCTCTATCCAGCATAGGCGTGCAACAACAGTGCAGTGCACAACCATGCCCACCATTCTTAGCAGTTCAGCATGGGTGATAAACTGTGCACCTCTGCCACTGCTCCCGGACGTAACCACTGGACAATCGTCCAGGACAGAACTACTTGATGGGGCAGGTAGTGCAGGGGCAGCAGAGGTGGTGTGGCCAGGTTGGCTCCCAGACATGCTGGGCAATGGTGCCTGGGCCGGTAGAGTGTTGGGCAGGTGGATCCTGTGGGGCAGACCTACCCCATTGTGCTGTGGAAAATTTCATGATGTGGTACATACTCATGGATTACATGGACACATTTTGATGACACATACCAATATAAAACAAACAAACAAACAAACAAAAATGAGGCAAGGGTTGGGGTGAGTGAAAAAAGAGATAAGATTAGTACCTTCATATGTAACATACAATGCATTGATACAATTATTTGACTCTATTGTCTTAACATTTACTCTTAAGACTAAAACCCCCTAACAGATAACTATTACATTTAACACTACCAGCTCCTAAGAGATGTGCACTATACTACAGATTGCAACAAGTACTCCTTTACATGTGCATATATTGCATATATATATATATATATATATATATATATATATATATATATATATATATATGTGTGTTCCAATAACTGCTTATTTTACTTAAATTCCTTATGGCTTGATGTTGTGCCTGTGACAAATTATTATTAGTAATACTTCCATGAGAATTATAAATAAAATGTAGATGTCTGATGATCTGCTGTTGAAAACTAGCCACATTTGTATTAAAGAGAGGTACAAAGGTAGATGTTCTAAACCTAAAATCCGTAAAATCTTGCTCCACACGTAATTTCTGATCATGAAAAAACAGTTACAAAATGAAATAACATCTTGGGCATAATAACCTCCTTAGGTATCAAATAAGTAGGTAAAAAGCCCAAGCCTTTATTTAATAAATCCAGTTCAACACTAGACAATTATATAGACAAAATATTATGAACATTTTGATTAAATGCTATTTGGGAACCGTGAACCATGAGTGTTAATAATGTCTCCAAAGTGGATGCCTCAGTGGTGATGTTTATGTCCAGCCCTTCTGCATCTTCTAAAGGGGTGACATTCTTCTTTTTACTAATTACATTGTTAAATATAGTATACATAGTTTAAAGGGAAAAGGGTGTCAGTAATTGTTATTAATAGTAAGGGAAATTATGGATAATATTATAAACAGGAAGGAAGAAACTAAGATCATATCAGAAGATTTAAGTAAAGCATTTGAAACAGTACAACATGAACTTTTTTTGACAATTATGGAATAATATAACATTAGTGAGAACATTAAGAATGTATGCTGTTCTGCATATAGTTAAAATAAAGTAAGATGATTAAAATAAAGTAAGAATTTTAGTGAATGGATGATTAAGAAAAGAAATGAGTATATAAAGAATGGCATACATCAGGGTTATCCTAGGAGAAGCACAATATTTGTATTAGTTATGATTGTATTAGTTAGAGATGTAAATTTACATATGTAAGATGCTACTTATATTACTAATGAAGGGATAAAACTTCCAGTAATGTTTACTTATGTAGATGATATGTCAATTGCAAGAAACAAAGTCTGAATGAAAGAAGTTATTTGTTATGTACATCAATGTGTAAAATGAATAGACATGGCTTTAAATAAAGAAAAAAGCAAAGGACTGCGTGATACAGTAAATATAGGAAGAAAACCTTTTTTGGTGAAAGAAATTTCTGTAATAGCCATAAGATTTTTGGTGAAAATGTATGTTAGGTACAATGGAGTAGGATAATATATTTAATAAAGGAGCATTGTTGTTTCTGGAAAACATACAATCTATTGTTTAATAAACATTTTTATTCAATTATTTCAGTTATACTGAGAGAGACCGCATATTTATTAAATGACTGTATATTTTGCCAATAATCTATCTACTACAACAATTTTTTTCTTTTATACCAGGTTCAAGAGTTCAAGAGTGTATCCAGTGAAGAGATGAGTCATATATGGATAAGGAAGATATATTTTTAGGATTAGCACACCTGACTGTTTCATCTACTTCTTTGAATTTGTTTTAAATTTCATTTTGGATAAATGATAAAAATTAGAAGTTAGTAGTAAATTTACTAAAATACAAATATGAGCAGCATTGAGATATGTTAAAAAATTCAAAAGAGGAAAATAATGTATAAATGAAAAACTGAGATGTTATCAAGAAAAAAATATTTTTTATGGAAAAGAAAGTTGATGACATTGAAAATGTGAAGAAAGTGTTGTATAAAAATATCATGATACAAATTATTATGTAAATTCTTGGGCAGAGCTAGTAAATGAAAAAGTTAAACCTATAAAAGTACCAAAAGCATGGTATAATAAGGAAATAGAATGTCAAGATTTTTTATGGAGATTATTGATTAATAAATGACCAGTAAAAGGAAATATACCACAAAAATCATTGAAAGAGTGTATATATATATATATATATATATATATATATATATATATATATATATATATATATATATATATATATAAATATATATATATATATATATATATATATATATATATATATTGGGGTAAAGAAGAGACTACAGATTATGTTTTCTTTCAATGTATAAGGGTTGCAAAATTGTGGGAAAATTTAAGTGTAGAAATGAGGTAAATAACTATGGATGTGATTATGCATAACCATAAAATAAGGGATATGTTTGTAAAATAGAGAAAATATTAGTTTGCATTGTGTGGACCATTTGGAATGAAAGATAAATGAAATCATGTTTAATAGTAAATGGAGACTAGCAGTAATTTTAGGAAAAGATAGATGGTAGCTGTGGAAAAAAGGAATGGGGATCAGATAAGGATAATGAAGAAAAATAAGATATTTATGATTGTATGACAATAATGGAAAGGAATGGAAAATTGTACACTGTATAAATTGTAAATATGTAAATATATACATTTGTAAAAAGTAATGTAAATAATGTTTTAAACAAAGACCCTCCCCAATATTTTCAATAGATGCCTTGGGATCTTGTCTATCCACCAGAGCTACCACAAACTCAAGCAGATGCATCCTTGGTTTAATATCTCATCCATAGGATGACACACTCAGGAGTGTAACCCTGCCCTTATGCTGCACTGCATTGTCAGCGATCCATCTAACTGGTGTTCGAATAGAACGCACAGCCTTCGGCACTAAAGGTGAGTGTGCTATCTGTCCCACCACTGACACTGACACTCATCCAGAAAGATGTCTTGCATACTATATATTTAAATGAAGATGAGGGCAATCTATCAGAAGACTGCTCAAGCATTTTGCAGAATTCTGGGAGTTCCAAAAAGTACTAAACAACTTAAGGGTTTAAACATGTATTAGCAAGATACATCAGAAAACCTTGGTGTATGCCACAATAGTCTAACTTCAGATACTACCCTTGATGATCAGAAATAGACATGCATGCTCTTATTGCATCCGAAAGTATATTAGGAATATGGTGTTAACATACAGCAGTCATATTCAAAGACCATTCCTCCCTTGCAGCCAAGGACTCAACAGCCTTCTCATGAGGGGTATGTAGTCACAACACAAGCAATCTCCAGTCTGGTATAGTCATCAGTCCATCACGTGATAAAACCTTCAATACTGAGAACAACAAATGTGTTTATACAAGTGTATATGCACACACACACACACACACACACACACACACACACATACATGTACACACATATATGTGTGTGTGTGTGTGTGTGTGTGTGTGTGTGTATGTATGTGTATATATATATATATATATATATATATATATATATATATATATATATATATACATACATACATACATATAAAACAAAAAATGGAATGGACACTCCACAATACACTTCAACAAATTTTAATGTAATAAAACCAGAGACTGACTCTTTCATCTTACAAACACAAAGACGTCATCACAGTTACAGTCTGCCACTAAAAAACATTGAAATACAAACAATTCATCTATTCAAATTTGAATCAAAAGAATAAGTTATGATGTCACTGAACTACCAAGTGGAGCTTATTACAGAACCAGACCTGAAGCATCTAGTTGTGTTACATAGACTAAAAAATGAAATACAGCTAAATCAATCACATGCACAAGTTGTACACTGAAAATGTGTTGAAATTCAATTAAAAAAATACGCTGAAGTTGCTTTCATCTTTAAAATACTAGAAAGAGAAACTGCATCATTAATGCCTGCAGCAACAGCTGCCTTAATTCTGAACTGCCAAGTTAGTTCTTTGAATTCCAGTTGTGTGTCTAAATCCCCAAAAAAGTTTGTTACAATTATCCTGGCTATAATGAAGAACAGGATTGTTTATATTTTGGGCAATCCAAACTATGTGTAAATAATAGACACCAGTAACAAGAGTTTGTGGAGACATAAAATGCTACAGAATGTACAGCAGTGCACACAGATGACACTTGTAAGAATTTGTATGCAATCAATGATGCAAATGTACATAAGAAGAAATGTACAGAACTTAAAGAATTGGTTATGATAGGAACATGCAGATTTATGGGTTAAAGATACCACATTTTTGCAGAATGCAAAACTTAAAGTCAATGCTACATTTTAGAAGTGATTAAACAGTCAATAGTTCAGATCCCATGCAAGAAAATAGTGCATCATAAATATTATGTGTCATTAAAACCACAGGTTCAACACCTATATTATACTTGTATAAAGGGTAGGCAAGCAATGTTCCAAAATTAGATCACTTCATCTCTAACAATAAATGTGTATAATGTATGAAGAAACTTCATATATTTGTATAAAGGATAGACAAGTAAGATCCAGAATCAGATCATTTCAGCTCTAGTAATAAATGTGTATATGTAAACAGTACAAGATTGTATATATTTTATGCAGAAACTGCAGTTTACCAAGCATACAAGAGGCATAGATTTAACTGAGTTTTCAGATTACAGGCCAGCTCAGTGAGCTGAATTAATTTATGATGTATTTCCATCGCTCTTAATTTCAGCAGTGTATTACATCTAGTATTACAGTTTGTTTGCTTTTGCAATCAGTAATAGTATATCTTGGAGACATACTTTCCTTGATTTACAACTGTCATATAGTGGCATTTACAAATTTTAAATTTTAAATTTTAAATTTCAGTTTCTAGTTTCCAGTCGCTAGTATTGTATATATTCTGTAGACATATGATTGAACTTTAGTTTATGGTACATGGTTTAATATGTATAATTATAACACTGTCCTTTAGTTCCGTCATATTAGATGTCCATAATAATAGACACACTTTTGTTTTCGTTTGCAGTAACACAAATTGTGTATATTTAACAATTATTTGATAAAACATTAATTGAATGCATATAAGATATATTTATGCCTTTAGTTTATAATTTATCTAATTTTTTAATGACATTGTTTTTTATTTTTTCATTCATGTACATATACCTATAAGGTCCAGCAGTTTTTAATATGCAGAGTTGCCGTTTTAAGGTTGTCAGGGCTTTTCTCTAATGCAATAATGCACTTTAATCTGATAGGCTGAATGTTTTTAACATTGTAGTATAAGTTGAGTTTTTTGTAAACTTGTGGTTGTCTGAAGAAGGCGGGTTATTTGAACCTGCCGAAAGCGCTTACTATCACTTGGTTTTTACTTGTGGAATATTAAATTTGTGTTTCCAGCTCTCTTATCGTGTGCTGTCCGTTCCTTTAACAGTGAGCTGAATTAAAGACAGTACTGTATGCCATAAAACAGTATGGTAAAGACCAGTTTAATATTCTTAGTGACAGTTTATGCAGTTAAAGTTCTTACTATTTATCCAAGAAAATTGTAGAAAGTAATGATAAGTCCTTGCAACATTCAGTAGTACTGACAGAATTAAATGATGTCAGCTAAAGAAATGACTGTATTATGACCTGAGAGTCACAGAGTAAGCATAAACGTTCAAAAGTTAAGATTAATTTTATACAGGTGCAGAAATGCAAACAATGTTGAAATATTAATACAGTGTCAGATTACTACTTTAGTTACACTTGGGGTTATGAAGGAAAAAACAATGCCACTGAGGTGTCCATTTGATTTAATAAAGTTACAGCCTATCCATTTCACTGTAGTACAGTATCAGTACAGTAACAGACTTGCAAGAATGTATTTATTAGTAACATTAGTATAGTTCACTATAGTCCATTATCAGTTTGCTTACAGACTTACAAGAATTTATTAGTAGCATATATTTAGTTCATGCAGAAAAATGTAAGCAAAGTACTGACAGAATTAAATGATGTCAGCTAAAGAAATGACTTCATTTCTTTAGCTGACATCATCATCAAGTACTCAGTAAGCAAAGTCAGGGCAATAAGCAATGCTATCAGTTTATAATTGTTAAAGCTGCAAATGTTATTTTAAGGACCTGATACTGCTTTTTGTGCTTTGCAGAAATAATTTTCAGGTTGATTTTCCAGTTTGATTTTAAATACAGTCAAGAACATCAGCCACCCAGCCTTGCACAAGAAATGGGTAAGGGGAGGTTTGAAAGGCCAAACTCTACAATCAAAGGACTTTAGGTAAGTCCTTCCAGTACCTCAGCAGAGACTGGGGCAATGCAGAATAAGGTCTAAACTTGGCAAGTGCTGTGGTGCAGAAGTTGACTATAGCAAATGTGTTTTAGTTATTTCTTCAACGTTTGTTTAAACGCGTTTCTGTTATCTAAATTCTTTAAAGTTAAAATCTGTCAGTTAAAGCAAGTGTGTAAATGTTTCCATGTTTCCAGACAGTTGTATAACAGTATTAGTTTTCAGTTTATGTTTTTTATCTATGTTCAGACAATACTGACAAAAACTACTAATAGTTTAGTTTCCAGAATATAACATTTACCATATTTCAGCTATGCTTTTATCTTTGATCAGGTAACACTGGCAAAAATATATTCCTTTAGTATTAGTTTAGTTAGTGTCCATAATACAGCTATTTTAGAAGTTCAGTATAAATATGTATCACTTTAATGTAAATTTCTATCAGTGTTCAGAATATGGTATTCATACTCTGTTATGCATTCAGTATAGCACATTTCAATAAAATTTCAGAATATAACATTGATAGTTATACATTTCTAACAGTATTATGCAAATTTGAGTCAAGTTTCAGAATATGAAATAAATCCAAAGCTCCGTACAACAACGTAATCACAACAATGAGACTGGAAATAGTCTCTGCTAGGTTAGCAACCAAAGCGTGAATGGACTCGGAACAAGGAATAGAAAAACACAATTTATTGAAGTACTCTGTACAACGTGGTAAGCGTTTTCATCTGCAAAGCAGACTTCTTCAGACCACTAAACATCAAAATAAGGAACATATTTAAAAACTTTTTGGCGCCAGAATTCATTAATAATTGAATAATCACTTCCTATTTAAAGTGCCAATGCAAGTAATATTTAAACACCATAATAAAATACTTTTCCTCCGATAATTAAAAAATTTTATACACAATAAAAATACAATAATTAATAATAACATTAAATACCAAAATTGTAATAAATGAATTAACTGTACTAATATATAAAAATTGTAAAATGTAAATGCTGTAAAATGTACATAATATATTTGATGTATACATAATGTATTAGCTATAAATACAACTCTGCCTGGAAAAATACTGAAAATCAAACTGCACTGAATAAATACTGCTCAAAGTGAGAATAATAATGTCATAAACAATCGTATGTATATAAAATTTGATATAAACACATACAAAATAGTGTGACTAAGAAATTAAATATTTTGCTAACTTTCCATATCACACAAACTACAAGTGATACTATATCTATTCAAATTTGATATATCAATACATCTTATAACAACTGCAAAAAAGGTTTAATGGAAATGAATTCATTAATACCAGGGAATTTTGTGGCATTAGTCATCTAGTCTAGGAACAGGGATAACTGGGTTATGAGCTATATTTACTACATGACAGTGGTTATTGAAAAGGACATACAGCACACCTTACCATTACTTAATTGCTTATTGACCCTGCAGGAAGCTGAGCACCTGTGGGTGGGGTGCCTGCTTCTCTCTGGAATGACCAGAAGTTTTGTAAGTCAAAAGTGGTTAACAAGGCTCCAAGATAGGAGGAACATCATACAGATACCTGGTTGTGAGCCATGGTAGATAAGTAGAGATTACCAACTCCTGGAGTTTTTAGGGTTTCAACCTAAAAGCCTGATGGGTGTGCACTACTGGCTACTTTGCCTGGCCATCCTGCCACTTTGCTCATGTTTGCTTGGAATGTCAGAAGGGACATCCAGCAAACAATTGTTGAGACAACAGGGGCAAGAATATAGCAAGCTGTCAGCTGGGGGAGATGAGAAACAACTATACTTTCCATCCAACCAATCTGCAAGGTTAGAAGTCCCTTTTGTGGATTTCAGGGAGTAAATTCCTTTCATGACCCTCACCATAAATAGGTTCACATAAAATCTCCCATTAAAATCTAGATGTTGGCTGTCATGTTAAAGGAGTACCCTGATGTTTAAATGGTGCAGGAATTATTGCAGGGCTTTACCTAGGAGTTTTCTTAAAACCTGATGCCTCCCCAATGGAAAAACTTTTGCAAGAATGTCCATTCAGTTGTTGGGAAGAAAGTTGCAGTAAGGAATATAATCAACAAGAAAGTGTCTGCTGGAATAGTAGCCTGCCTCTTTTAGGTCCCTCCTTTTGTTTACTTCTGAATTGTTCCATTGGATCTAGTCCCAAAAGAAGTGAAGAAGACTACAGACTGATCCATTGCTTGTGTTTTCTCAAGGATTTTTGGTTAATGACAACATTAGCAGACAAAAGGCTTGGTTTCTGTCATTTTTAATTTCTCCAAGTCTTTTGGGTTTCTAATACCATGACGGGAACTGACCCCATAAAATTAGTGTTGTCTCACTCTTTGATGTTAGCCAAAAGTGCTCTTTGCAACACTCGCAATGTGCCCAGTAATGACTCCTTCTGTAATTCGTACAGTGTTACATGAATTGGTAACATATCTAAATATGATTGTAAATTCTTTTTTATAAGACCAGTTGCTTCTACTACTATTAGAACTGTCTGGGTATCTTTCTTCCATATGGCTGTAATTTCTGCCTGCAGATCGAGGTATTTTATGACTTTGTGTCTTTCTGTACACAAGACACTGTAGTCACTAGGCGTGGCGATTTCAATGATCAATACTGTTTTTGTCTTCTTTTCTTGGACCACTATATCCGGTTTTCTAGCATCTATCTTTTGGGCTGTTGGTATTGGGTGATCCCATGTGATGTAGACTTCATCATTTTCTATGATTCTCTGTGGCTCATGTTTCCAGTGTTTTTCAGCCACTTCGATATCATAATGTTTGCACAATCTCCAGTGTAACAATCTCGTCACATTATTATGCCTTTCCGTATACAGTCCCTCTGCCATTAGAGAGTCACAACCAGCAATAATGTGTGTGACTGTTTCCAGTTCGGTTCCACAAAACCTACATATGTATGTTTCTCCCATATCTTCAATGGACTTAGTAAACCAGTGTGTACGCAACCCACTATTTTGGACTGCCAATATTAACCTTTCATTTATTGATGTAAATTCACCTCTCCTTAACCATTCCTGCATTTGTTCTTGATCAACATGAGGCTCTTCCAGAAGTTTTCTATAATTGCAACTATATTTATGTTTTTTTCCACATTTCTTGCCTTCTCTCCTGGTCTTTCACCTTATATTTTTTCTTTTATTTTTTAACACATTCAGTTGCTGCCTGTTTTTTATCCACTTCTGGTTTGATTTCCATTCCTGGTTGACATCGATATGCTTCTGCTAAATTAAGCAGAGATGTCATCTTAGATTTATTCTCCTCATGTTTCAAAACTTTCACCACAATTGGATCTTTTGAGGTCAGTAGATATGTGTGCAGTCCCATGATTGCAGATCTATACATGTAATCAATTTCAAGGAGGTCCATCCCTCCTTCAGAATGGGGAATATATAATCTTGGTATATACTGATTTTTATAAATCATTTGGTGAGCATGAAGCATCCTTCTTGTTTTAATATCCAATCTTTCCAACACTTTTTGGGGCCAGTCAATCACTCCAAAAGTATAAGTTAGGACAGGAAGAGCAAATTGATTTATATCTTGGATCTCGTTCCTAGGTGTCAATGCTGTTTTCAGGATTAATTTAAGTCTTCTAAAGTACTCCTTACTAACCTTTATTTGCATTTGTTCATGTTTTATTACTGATCCTTCATCAATTCCCAAGTATTTATGCACCCCCTCTTGCTCAAGTTCTTTTATATCACATTCCTGTCCCAAACTGATGTTTTCCTGGTGCTGCAATTTTCCCTTTTTTAAAGGTTGCTTTTGCACATTTATCAAGACCAAATGACATTCCAATATCATCTGAAAAGGTTTTGACAACTGCAACTGTGCTTTCAGTTCCTCGTCTGATGAGCTATACAATTTTAAATCATTAACAAAGAGAAGATGAGAAGTCATTAGACTTTGTTGTTTTCTAGAAGCCAAATTATAGCCATGACCTAAGCTAAGTAAACAGCTTAATGGATTAATGGCAAGGCAAAATAGCAACGGTGACAGGGAGTCACCCTGGAATATTCCCCTTTGGATTTTTATCCCTAGGATAATAATCTGTCCTTTATCATGGTTTAATTGCAAAGTGGTCTGCCACTGTTTTATGGTTACTGTAATGTAATCAACCAGTGTAGAATGTACCTTATACATTTTTAAGCACTCTTTTATCCATGAATGTGGGATACTATCAAATGATTTTTTATAGTCAATCCATGCCATACTTAGATTTTTCCCTTTCTTGCAGTTCTCCACTTTAACTTTATTTAATAACAAATGATCCTTTGTTCTATATGACTTTCTTTTATTGCCCTTTTGTTCTACTGCCATAATAGAGTTTTCTTCTAAAGAACTATAAACTCTGTCGGCATCAATCCCCATGCATAGTTTATAAGTCTTCGGAAGACAAGTTATTGGTCTGTAATTTTTAGGGTAGCTTGCAGGTTCACTCTTAAGTAAGAGCATTGTTTTTTCTGTTCTTAATCAGTGCGGTGTCTGTTCGGGGTGTGCATATAAATAGTTCTTACTCATGGCTAGATCCTCATGTAAAGCAGTTAATACTTTAAGCCAAAAGTTAGGTACTGCATCTGGGCCTGGGGTTTTCCAATAAGAGGCTTTTCTCAACTTTGTTTCAATCTCTCTGGTTGTTATTTCATCCTATTTCATATCCTGTATCTTTAAACTTATTATTCTTTCTTTTACTTCTTCTATCCAATTAGCATCTTTGTTATGTTCCACAGGATCTTCATAGATACATTTCCAAAATGTGTCTACTTCCTCTTTTTTTTGGCGGTCTATCAATTCCCTTTACTATATTTCTCAATTCTTTATAAAACTTTTTTGGGTCATTAGCAAATTGCTTATTTTGTGGTTTTCCCTTATATTTATCTTTGTATCTTCTGAGTCTTTCTGCCTGTTTTGAGATTTTTTTGTTTGCTATCTCAAATAGTGCATAATAGATCCTGGTCTGTTCTAATACTGTGCATTGCTTTTATCACATCTATCTTTCTTAATATTTTTGTTGATCCAGTCCCTCTTCTATAATCTTCTAACAATGACACTTCTTGTCTTAGCTGCTTTATAGTTTTCTCTATTCGATATTTTCATGATGGTATTCATTTTCTCCCCCCCCCTTTTCCCTTGCTACCCTATGTTCCTGTGGTAGAATTTTATCAGTTATTAATTTAGCAGCACAGTAATATATTCTGTTTACTTCCATTATATCGCATGGATCTTTATGGACAGTCCTAATTACTGTGTTCATTTGTTTTATCAAGCTTCTGACCTTTGGGTTTTTATTAACCTTCTGCAATCTGTTTCTCTCGTTGATCTTGATATATCTTTGTCTATTAAATCAAACAACTCTCCTCTTAACTGCTTTTCTTCCATACTGAGGGCACATCCCTTGTTTTCCATTTCCTGCAGGCATTCTATAGAAAGTTCTATAACATCTTCTTGTGACACATTCTCTTCAATTTCATCCTGTGTCATCTGTTGTTTTGTCATATGGAAACTCACTGGCCTATCACTGCTCAACATTGACTGCATCAGAGTTTCCACAGTTTCCTGTTCCTTTCCTTGCTGTCTAACTTCAAGTGAACTTTTATACTGGTTTCCTGTGGAAGGCTCCAAAATATCTTGATATGGCACCTGACCTGTTGCTTCCTGTTCAACTGGTTTCCCCTTAATTTGGATATCCATTGCTCTATCCTGTTGTGGTGCTTTCTGCATTAGATTTTCTACACTAAATCCTTCACTTTGCAGGTACTCTGTAACCTCACTTTCTATTTCTTTAACTTCTCCAATACTAATCTCCTTTTCTACTTTTCCTCTTTGCATTGTAAAGTTTTCCATGTCCAGATTCCTTTGTCTGTATTTCTCTTCAAATATCTTTGGTGCTGCTCTTTTTGTATTGGTTAGTTTTGCTTTCTCCTTTGCATAAATATGACACCATATTAAATCTCTTTTCCTTTCCCATGTCCATATTTCTTCTTCACATGTCTTTTGATTATTGCTTTTCCTTATTCTGTGGACTCACTCCATCATGATGTGATGTAGTCAGTTTTAGACCTTCTACATTAAATCCTTCATTTCGCAGGCACTCCATAACCTCATCTTCTATTTCTTTAACTTCTACTTTACTAATCATATTTTCTACATTAAATCTTTGTGCTTTTAGTCTTTTTATTGTGAAATTTTCCATATCTGGATGCCTTTGCCTGTATTTTTCTTCAAATATCTTTGAAACTGCCTTCTGTATATTAGTTAACTTGGCTTTCTCCTTTGCATAAATCTTGCACCATATCAAATCTCTCTTTCTTTCCCATGTCCATATTTCTTTTTTATATTTTTAAAATATCTCTAGGTTTTGTTGTTTATATTTTCTCACTTTCTCAGAGGCTTCTTTTTCCAAAGAGATCAAAGTTTCTTGATCTATATACTGTTTTTCAAAAATATGTTGTATTAATGAAAGCACATTTTTATTTGAAGCTTGTGACACTTTTTCCTGTGGAAGTATTTTTCTTTGCTCTTATTTCTCTTTTGATCATTTTGTATATCTTGTGTCTGGAAATTCTGGGTTTCTTACATAATAGCAACAATACATAATTTCTTTCTTATCCTCAATAGTCTACTCTGTCATCTTTATGGTTCTTCTTTGGCCAATCAATTTTTGTCGTTTTTGTGGACTACTACTTCCTTCTACAACAGGGGGGCCATCCTTCCCCAAGCCTAGCCTGGCCCCACTGTAGGATTATTTCCATATTTTGAGGATTCTACACTGTCATTTTTTCCAGTACTGGCACCTGTGCAACTACCAGGATTGGGCACTTTTTTATCCTGGGTCTTGTGCACCCAGCTATCTTTTTTATTTTTGATTTACTTCTGTCCATGATATATGATATATAAATATAGTCTATATATCAGTGTTGCCTTGGTGAGATTTTGTGAAAAACAGGGTCCACCTCGCGAAGGTACTTGGTTTCAGTATGCATCATTAGATGATTCTAGTTGGGTCATTAAGAGTTTCAAAAACCCCCCTGGCTGGAGAAGTTAGATGTCAATGCTACATTTTGTCTGTTAAAACTTGTGAGAAGTACTGGCTTTTGATGGGCAAGCAATTTGAAGAACAATTCTTTGACATGGCCATGCCGAGGAGCTGTGCAATGGCTTGCTCCACCTTTGAGAAATTTAGCATGGCTGGGCATTAATGATGTCATCTTACAGGTCTTCAGAGGAAGCAAAATGTTATCTTGATGACCTATTGATCATTGATAATGGTTCCAGAAGTGTGCAGAAATGCATATAGTGGTCTGTTGAACTATATCAAGAAGTTGGGGGTACCCCTCTCTAATAACAACATCAAAGGACTGCTCTGGGCATTGGTCTTTTAGGGACTTAAAATTGATGTGGTCTCTTTGGCTATCAAATTGCCATACCCTAAATTAAACTGATTGAAGAAGTCCATCAGTGTATTTGTAGTAGACAGGAAAGTTAGAATAAGAGATGGCATGGAGCTCTTGGGCCTTCTAGACTTTGTCTGTTGGGCTGTAGTACCATGTAGCACTTTCACAAGATCTCTGGCTAACAGGAAAAACATAGGGTGAGTGTTACCAAACAGAGAAAGGAAGATCTTTGGCTAGAGCTTATTTTATTTTATTTTTTTGCAGATTACATGGAATGTATTAATGCCAAGATGAATGGGTATTATTATATGCTCTGCAGTTGTTTAGTGATACAGCGGGGGGAAATGGTATGTGGGCCTGTTTTGGAGGGCAGTGTTTTTTTTTCTGTTCCCTGCCAGCCTCTTGGTCACCAAAGAAAAGGAATATAGTACTTTTTTGGAACTCATGCCAATATGGGGGGGCCATAAGAGTCTTGTAGGAACAGTTTCATAATAGAAGG
>NC_056726.1:81756526-82031526 GCF_019279795.1 Protopterus annectens | reverse complement strand
AAACGCCACGGTATCTGAAATGTGAAGAGCTTTAAACAGAATTGCTGAATTGGTCTGTGATTTCAAGGTAGTTAGAACTAAGAAAAGATCCAAATCATAATGGGTCCAGTCTTTGTTAAGACTGCTAGTCTTGCACAGTCTTCAGATGAGCTTATCTTCCACTGACAACATATTCTTGGTAGCCACAACATCATTGCTAACAATGTCTCTCCTATTTGCAGATGTCCTGGCCTCATCAGTCAGCTCCAGATGTTCTAGAAGCCTCTACTCCTATCACTCCAGAACTTTGGAAGATTGGCAAAGAGGACCTCACTTGTTGTTATGCAATTCCTGGGCAGCTAGTATCAAGAAAGCTTAAATTTTGGGGTCATTGCAGGAGCAAACTGCTAGAAAAGAGGACCTGAGCCCCCTCCATACACACCTTTTTACCTGTTATGGGTGTACCTTTAACAAGGCAGTCAAGACAATATGCATTCACTTCTAGGACCTCAGCTTGTTAGCCAGATGGTTTGGTTTGCCTGATTATACAAAGCAAAGATTGTTGGCAGACTGTTAAAGGGCTGGGAAAGACTGAAGGCCTTATCCACGGGACTCTGTGGCCCATTAGTAGGAATTATTTATGTATCATTTTAAAGGGAGTCCACTTGGTGCTTAGTGACTTTAACACTTATACCATGTAGGTTATTTGACTAACCTAGCTTTATGCATGTGCTTTTCGTGTTGGTGAACCTTTGGTTTCTTTATGTTGGAGAGCTGTAACCCTGGATTACCATGTCCAAGAACGACCATTGAAGCTTGGGTAATCTAGTTACTTTGGACAGAGCTTCTTGTCAATTAATCTTCCTGGTCCATTGGCTTGTAACCCTATGTAGACTGTCACACATTGCTTCCCTGCATGATTTAGCAGATAAGTTTCCCTCTGGGGGTGTCTGTGACTTCCAAGAATTTAGATACTTTGTTGTAGAATGCTTTGATTATTCAAGATTTGCTCACTCAACCTTATTCTTCCTGCTCATTTCATATAGGGGGAGTATCAGATTTAGCCAGGGAAGGCCATTTAGTGGAGGTAATGAAAAGCCCAGTACATGGCTTTCCACAGCATTTCTGACTTGTATTAGATAACATTTTTAGCATACTTGGCAGTGATTCTTGTTTAATTTGTTTTATTCTTACAAATCTCAGACATATTTTAATTTTCACTCATTCTTTCATTGCCAGGGCAGTAAACAGGAAGAAAGTTTGACAGAATTATGTGAATTTAGGCATTATCCTTGGATCTTGAGAAGTAATATGGAAGAACTTTCTAGGAATATTATGAGACCACTTGTTTCCAGCCTTAAACCAATTCCTATATCAGGTAGGCCAACAAGTGTACTTTAATAGTATACCTGGGGAAACAATATTGACAAAATTCCTAAGAATCACTTATCTAGGATTTCAAAGATTTGTTATCAGTGCTGCAGTGACTTCCAAATTCCACAGTAATTTGGTTTCCATCATACCAAGGTTGACTTGGAATGGAGCTTTAAGATCATCAACTTCAAAATCCTTTCAGAAATTTATCAACCATAGCTTGGTCAGTGCAGCTCCTCTTCTGGGTTTTTCCACCCTTAAGGACTAGGAATTTTGAGACAAGAGATACCCTTAGGTTTTGTTCTGATGGAATGCACTTCTGTGATGTGGACGCAATTTGTTAAATTTTCTTTTTTCATCCTTTTTTCAAGAATTGTTTCTTTTAACTAGCTCTTGATCTAAATTTTGTTTAAAAAATAATAAATAAAAAAATTTAAATATTGAGAAGGTTTAGTGATTAAGGTATTAATAAATTGTTTGAGATTCTTAGTAATTGGTTATAATTCAGGTTGTGCCAGTGTTGTATTGTTTCTTCTATGCCATGGTTACTACCCTCTTGGAGGACTAGAAATTAGGACCAGGTATCCTCATTTGGTTTACATAATCAGTAGGGCATGGTCAGGAAAGGGAGGGGGGATGCAGGCTGTGTAACTCACAGCCTGGTGGGTAGTTGTTGTGCAGCCATCTTCCCTGTCATTTCCCCTTCTTTTCTAGAGCCAGTCAATCAGTATTCATGTTGGGGAAGTCAGTGGTCTGCAATCCTGTGCTGGAGTAGTTGGCCATGACTGGCTAAGGACGGACTGTAGGTATGCCGCTTGGCTTGAAGGCTGGAGAAGCCATTCGGTGTGGGCTGTCTGTCACTCTGCTCGCTAAGGAGCTGTACAGCATATTGAGGCCTCAGAGTTTAATTTATTCTTGTTTTATGAACAAGGTTATCCATTGTTATTTTTATTTATTTATTTATTTATCTAGTTATTCTGTTAATGGTTTCAGATGCTTCCTAATGTATTATGTAATGCAATAAACTGTTTGCACCGACCTCACTGTGTCATTCTGTTCTATATTTGTGGAAGCGGGGTAGGGGGGACAACATTATTTTGGAAACCATGGCATCCATAGATAGACTCACCAATCATGAATATGTGACTGTGCAAGATACTAGTGCAAGTGATTGTATATCTGATTCACTGGCTTAATTTCTAGGGTGGCTTTCTGTTCAACCAAAATGACTCATCACAGTTTTTTTGAATCTATCAAAATAATGGCTTTCTAACATTTTAAAATTAATTGTTGGCCTTTCAAAATACTTTTACTTGAGTCAGTAATGCATTAATTATAAGAATCTTTATTTGCTTTGAATTTTACACTGTAAAAGTTTGCTGAGGAAGCTAAATTCTTGAAGATATCTCCCTATGTGGCTATTAGGGTTATCTAAGAAGCACTCTTTATTGCAAAAATATATGATGTTATTATGTAACAGAAATTGACCCCGTTTTACATATTTTTGTGAAGCAAAATGATATATCTAGTAAGAGAAGATAAACTGTGAACTCAGTGAGTCCTATAAATGCAACTTATTTGGCTTAGCTTTAATGGAATGTTGCTTCTTTAATTAACACATTTTTGTGCTAGAAAAGAAAACACACATGATAAGCATACAATAAACAGCATCACAGAGTTAAACTCAGCACCCTATTTCTTGATGGGCTGACTCATTTTTAAGAACATTGCTTGGAGTGCCTTGCCTCTATTACACATTATGTTATTGAATAAGAACATTTTGTATTACTACATTATACATTATACACATCTAGAGAAGAAACAGAGAGAAAGAGACAAGGGAAGGAGACAGAAGTTAGGGAGAGAAATATTTTAATCATATAATTCATCCACAAAGTATTTATGAAAACTAGCTTAAAGTCCAAAAGCATCACTCATACTCAGTGAAGAAATGTTGACAGGGTGAATTGTTATTTCATTTTTATCAGGCTGCATGTGACAGAACAACAGGAAAGTGCAAATTCCTCAGAATGTGGACAGATCATCAAACTGACAGCTTTCAAAGGCTATCATACAAAAATGGATGTCCTTGAAAGAAAAAAAATAACATTTTATTGTTTACCTTAGAAAATGTGTAAATCCAATCACAGTGTGTTATTTTTCATTATGCTAATCTTTGCCGGTAAACCGTACCTATAATGAAAACTTATTATGCAATACTTGCTGTGAAGATTCTAGGGGCTTAAGTTGCTTGTATGAATTATAATTTGTTTTTTTCTGAACATTTTATCAGTATTTTACATTACTGTAAATATAAACATGTGCAAATATAGAGAACTGTGATTGAACAGTTGTTTGCCTGCTTCTTTGGGCTGTGTTAGGCAACATACTATTTTTCATAATAGCATATTTGAATTTCATTCTGAATATTTATTTAGATTTAAATGCAACCTTTACATACAAAAATTCACAACAGCAGACTCATGCTTCAATAAGAGAAAAACAATGTATAAATTGCAGATAGCTATCATTCAACAGCACAGATAAAATAAGTAAGAAATATGTGCATTAAAATAAAAGCAGGATTACCAAAGTGAGTAACTTGCAAGTACAGCTAAAGGTAATTTTGTTTTCAATATCTTGCAGTCAGTGGTCCCATCAACTTAAGGATTTCTTAATAACAATGCTGTACTACTCATGAATTTTAGCATGAAGCAAAGAGAATGAACAGTTAGGATAATGTTGCTGCGGTAGCATGTAATGAAACCACAAGAGACAAGGATATTGTAAAAACAGTCACGCAAGCAAATATATTTAAGATTGCTTATCAATTCTGCAACCCCCTCTGATAGTCTAAGCATAGCAGATTATTTTCTACATGCACTGTATTGAGTTTCCTAGCTATACTGCAGAGTTTCCAAAGTGGGCTACTCTGAACTCAGATTGAAAAATATGGGTTATTGCTAAACAACTTTGAAAAGTGAGTGGCATAGCATTCTTTCTTTTCCTAGTGACTGCTTTGAATGATATGGTAAGTACAACCACGTGGAGCACATGATCTCTGCCTTATTTGTGATATTAGCAGATATACAGTTGAAAAGTCATAGGCTTATCATAAACCTAAGACATGGGTCCCGAATGAATTTGCAATGCTCTTCAGTTTGATGACAGAATAGCAGGACCTCATGTTGTCACAGAATTCTCAAATATCTTACCTCCAGTGTTGCATATCAACATTGTGGGTCCATTTTGTGGAATATGAGGATTATGCAAGCAGGAGTCAGAAACACAGTCACATCTAGCACTAGGTGACCTAGGCAGCTGTCTAGGGCCCATATTGGCTGTGAAGACCCAGCTTCAATATAACAAAAAATTAATTAAGTAAAAAACCCTGGGGGATCTTTCCATAAACACAGCAAGCATTAGGACCCCTTCAGAAAGCCCCAGAATGTCATCTAAACCTGAGCAGAAGATTTAAGCTGTCATCTAAACCCATGCAGGAAGCTGGGGATTATAGTATGTGTGAATGCACAGATCTTCCCTTTAGAGCAGGTGTGTGTGTGTTTGTGTGTGTGTGCATGTGTATGTGTGAAATGCAGTTAAAAACATGGACTAACTGTAGTTAACTATGTCGGATACTTGAAAATAGTCAAAAACAAATGGATATCAAACAAATAGAGACGCTCAATTTATTTTACAAAAGATAAAGCTTTTGGGAAACTCCATTCATCAGTATTCAACATTCATTTTACAAATTACATCATACCTTAATAAAATACATGTAACACAGCCGACTAATAAATAATGAATAACAATTAAATACTTAAAAACGTTTAAAACCACACCACACAAATATACTTAAAGCTATGCAAAATAAAATAGTAATACATACTTTTCATTTATACGGGTCTATATCAGTCCATCGAAATGGTTGGCGATCAAACACCAGATGTTCAAACTGTGAAGTTCGAACACTGATTATCGTGAAGCCACGGAACACCAAATTCTTTCCCAGGGAAAGAATTCGGTGAGCTGTTTCTGTGGCTTCATGTTTATCAGGACTGTGGTGGGAAGTTACGAGTCGGGTTCAGGTAAGTGTGCGATTGAGTGGACATTAGGGTTAGGGCATGGGTTAGGTGAGTTAGGGTTAGGGTGCGGGTGAGGTGGGTGTGTGATAGTGACAGACTTTAGGGTTAGGGCGGGATAGGTGAGTTAGGGTTAGGGCATGGGTCAGATGAGTGTGTGATAGTGAAGGACCTTAGGGTTATGGTTTGAGTTAAGGTAAGTGGATAGATAGTAGTGTATGTACAGTTTAGTGTAGGGTTAGATGTAGGATTTTAAGTGTATGTGTGTGGGTTGCTGTTTTTTTGGTGTGCTTGTGTTGTGTGTGTATTTCTCAGAACAATGCTTTTTTTCCCTGAGAAAAGAAATCTCTCTTCTAAGACTTCAATGTTTTTGCACTTCATGGTTATAAGTTAGAACATATGGTGTTCGAACTTCAGCTGTTTTGGTGAACTGGTATAGACCCATTTATACTACTTCTGTTTATTTATTAGAATAGGCTTTATCATAATCATATTATTTAATCCAGGTTGCTTATCAGCCTCTAACCTGGTAATCCATTTATACTCTGCCATCTTCAGTTTATTATTTAGATCCCTACCTCTAAGGTTCCTATACATTATTTCTAACACTTTGAACTTAAAATCATGCAAATTGCCCTTGTCCATGATATGTTTTGCTAATGCAGTTGTTACTATAGTCCTTCTAATCTCTAATCCCATCCTCTATCCCTCTAATCTTCTAATCACACTTCGTACATATTCCCAAATATACTATAAAAGTAGTGTTACATGTTGCTTAGCACCTAATTTCATATTTCCTATTAGTTATAGGATGTTCAAAGTATGCTAACTCACAAATATTTTTACATCACCTACAGTCATAGCATGGATATGTGCCAAATCTATTTACTGTTGGAATCGTTATATTAACATTGAAATCCTTATAGAATAACTGCCTTTTCAAACTAACACTATTCTTATAGGTAAATCTTTATTTCCCAAGATAGTTACCATTTCCTGCATCAACATTAACATTCACCAATTCTTTTGAATAATATTTTCTATTCTCTAGTCATATTATTATAAGTGGTAACATATCTAATAAGGTTACCTTTACAACAACTCACCTTAGTTAATAAATCTTCCGACATTGGTTCACCAAAGAATGGACGTGCTGTAGATAACATATTACTTAGTGCATCATCCATAGCACTTTTAACTAGATCTTTATTGTAACCTGTATTAATAAAATCTTCAGCCAGATCCCCCATTTGGTCCTTACATTTAGCCTCATCAGTGTTAAGTCTGTTAAATCTTAAAAATTCCCCTTTAACTATTCCATAAAGTACATGCTTTGCATACATGCTCTTAGCATGTGTATATCTATTAAATTGTACTTCTTTCTTAAATACAGAAGTTCCCAGCTGTCCCTTTTCCTTAAAAAGATATACATCAAGGAATGCAATACTTTCACTTGAATAATTCATTTTAAACTTTAAAAAATGTGTTGTCATATTCAAGTATTCCACAAAGCTAAATAGATCCTGTAAACTACCTTTCCATATCATAAAATAATCATTAACGAAACATTGATAAAATACAACATTATCTCTATAAGGGTTAGAAGTACAATTAACATATTCACATTCCCACTGATTTAAGACAATATTAGCATAAGTACTATGTCACATGTTGTATTTTATTAAGGTATATATGATGTAATTTGTAAAATGAATGTTGAATACTGATGAAGGGAGTTTCCCGAAAGCTTTATCATTTGTGAAATAAATTGAGTGTCTCTATTTGTTTGGTATCTGTTTGTTTTTGACTATGTGTGAAATGCCACACATAGGGGCCCTGCGTAGTTTAGTGACTCTGCTCAGACTCAAACCCTGAACCTTAATAACTAATGGAAGGCAAGTACCATAAACCTCCACATCAATTACCAGGTCTTCCTAATTTTATTATTATTACTACATTTTTTTTGTTAATCACTAAGGATTACAATCTGCCAATATCTTGCACAGAGCTTCAAAGATGTGTTGTTCAGTGGTAGTCATATAACAGGTATCACACTTGCTTTTGGTGCCGAAGATTGTGTGTTCACTTCCCATAACAGAGAGATCGATTGCTGATACTACTGTGCAGCATAAGGGGATAGGGTTGTAGCACTCCTGAGTGTGTCCTCCTTTGGATGGGATGCCTAGTAACTATGAACCTGTTGTCGGTTTGCCAGCCATTCCCTATTGCAATATTACCATCACACCATTTATTTTGTTTTTATTAATGTAACATAGATAATTTATTCTTCAGTGGTAGCTGTCATTGACTTTGTTGCTGAAAACCTGAAATGCAAAGTTGTTTGCCAGCAGCAACCTTTCTATTAGTTATAGTTCTCTTTAATGTGGAATTCTTCAGATGATTTTTACTTCAGCAGAGATTGTGCATATTGACTGATATTGGTAGATTGTATTGATAGAAATTCGAGTGGCCTTTTAAGGTTAAAATTTTCTGAAATGGGGATTTTTGTCATTAAGGATTCTTACATTTTGTTTCATTGCTTACTGGAAAAATGTGCAAGACTACAAATTTAAAACACACTCTAACAAGTGGTGCTAAATTACACAAGGAATATAATTTAATACAATCTAAAAATCTGTGGAGGAGGCCCATGGTTTGAAAACAGCCCAAAGCTAAACTTTATCTGCCACTGGTCAGTTGCATTTTCTGTGAATGTTGGTTTCTATGCAGTTTGAATGAATGTGAATTTCAAAGGCTGAGGAGTTTACTGTTGTTCATGCTAAGTCTATTTTTATTGTGAGACTTTATTGTTTTGTTTAGCAAATGGGTATTAGTGTTTGTGCTATAAAATTTAAAATAAAAGTTTTAAATTAAATCCAAATATCTGTAATTATCCTAGATGTAAAGAAGAAAATAGTACATGCACTGACAGGTTTAAAAAGAGGTAACCAGGGAGAAATAGCAAAGTAATGGGACACTGAAATGGCTGCGGGGGGGATCCATTATCATGCCTAGGGCCCCATTTGACCATAATCCAGCTTTGGGCAGAAATATCCAGCAAAGAAACTTTATTTTGACCATAATCCAGCTGTGGGCAGAAATATCCAGCAAAGAAACTTTATCAAACCATAATAGATCATGTATTTGTGTTTGGGGCTACAAGGATTTTAGCTTTGTCAGATTCTTCAGTTTCTTCTAAACTAGTAAACAGAATTAGTCAACTTATGCTGGACTAGGCATAAACTCCATACAATCTGCTAAAATGTCTGAATATACAGCCTGAGATAGTTGCACTTATTTTTTTTCTGGGTAAAAACTGTATTGTGTGGTTATACATTGTTATTCTTCTGAACTTGGTTAAGCTTGGTATTTTGTCTGATGACAGACAAAGCAATCTTGGCTGTAGTGATTGTAGCTAGATTGGAGAACTCAGGAAGTAAAAATATACAAATCTGTTATCAATAGAGACCAATAGGTGACCTCCATGATAGACCATTTCCTGAAGGAGCCACTTATTTTGGATTAAAGGTGGGATACCAATAGTATGAAGTACAGGAAATTTAAGAAAGATGCAATAGTTGAAGTCCTACAGACCAGGTAAAACAGAATTATAAGTCAGGTATGCACTATTGTATGATTGTGTGATATATTGAAGTTGAATCAAGCTATGAGAATCACAGAAAGAATCAGACAATTATCAAATTTTAATTTATAACTCACAGCTCACCCATTCTTTCTATTTACACAGTTGCACTGTATATAGCATGCTTAGTAATAAGATCTCCATCTCGCAGTTGCATGGCCTGGGGTTCAATACTGCCTTCTGGTTGTTGTCTTTACTGAGTTTGCATGCTTCCCCAATTCTGTGTGGTTTATCTGGATACTTCAGATGCCTCCCACTTCCAAAATATGTTGGTTAATTGGCTACTCCCAAACTATCCATATTATCCATATATATTGCTGTGACATGGATTGTAGTAGAAAAAGGTCTGAGGAACAGTTAACTTTTCCATTTAACAAATAAGTAAAGCAAGACACTTTTTAATATCTGGGATCAGAAAAAAAAAAAAAACATCTGAGCTAACCACCTAGACCTGTTTACTTAGATCTGACTGGGATAAAGTTTGCTAATTGCTCATGTTAAAAGTAAGAACATTAACCATTATGCCCTAATCATTTCTGCTATAGGCCATTATTGAGAGAGTTTACAAATTGTCTGATTTCTGCTTCAAAAGAATCATCTTATGCTATATACTGGGATCAACAGCACAGCTTATTGCTTCCTGGCTAATGAATGATGTACTAACTTATACAATAGCAGATGAGACAAGGAGAGGAAAAATGAGAACTACAATCAATGTTTTAATGTCTGGGACCTGAGAAATGACTAATGTGAGAGGGACCTGCTTACTTGGATTTAACTAGGTAACAAGGTTGATGGTTGCTCCTGGTTACAGTACCAGCATTAGATTTTTTTTCCTGGCCATTTCAGTTGCAGGCAATTACTGAGTGAGTTTGTGGATTGGCTGGTTCCTGCTTTGGTGGGAATCCCTTCCACTGGGTTACTGAATGTTGTGCTACCTTGCCCAACAATAGGTAAGCCAAGGACTAGAGCAAGAAGGATTGCAATCAACAGTTTTTACAATCTGTGATATTAGCAGTACTACATATAGCAGTGACATGGATTCAGTTTTATACTAGTGGAGCTAAATTTGACAAAAACATCCACAATCTATACTTTAATCATCTGATTGTTCTTTTTCTCCTTATCTTCCCATAGCAAGGTAGGTGCACTCTCTAATTTTTTTTTCTGAAAACATTGTCCACTTACAGTTTTGCTGTTGATGTCTAAACCAGTCTGCCCTCACATTCCCAATGCAGTATTATATTTATTGTGTTTAAACATCGACTGTACCTACACTAGAAAAGCTAGTACCAAAACGTCTGTGGTACTTAATTTCTTCCAGTGCTCACACTACTGATTTTTCTACCAGGCTTTTATTACTTGCTAACATTTTTGATTCAACTGCTCCAGTGTATTCATTACTTATTCCTCTGTGCTTACTATTTTTCTTTGCTGCTAGTGCTAAAATTCCCAAGTGTACTTAAATAATCGCTTTTGCTAAAATATCTGTAGCCACACTTTCATTGCTGCTGAATTTCTTTCTGCACTTCATTTCAGTGGTTTCTTATTGGCTATCTTTTACTACCCTGTGCTGTGCCAGCCCCTTTTAATACCTCACATCCTTGTTTCTTTGAATTTCCTTACTAGGTTAACTCTTTGTATTGTTTTGACATTCAAGCTACAGACTGCCTACCTAAGCTGAAGTTACTGTATGAATTTCTTTTTTTTTTCAACATTCCTTGATAGCTGATGTACAGCTTTGCCTAACTAGTTGCACTTCCTGCCTGGATACTTTTCAAACCATTCAACCTCTAAGTTCAAAAAAATCTGGAAAAAGCCAAAAAATAATATGGAGGGGGTCAAAAGCCCAGAATTAGGGACATTTTTTAAATACTGGTCTCATAAACTTAGAAGGTTGCAGAATAATTGGTTTTGCATTTTAATACATTTTCTGAAGGATACCAAGTTTAAAACTCAAACCTAATGTAATTTACTGACTTTAGTCATCAATACTTTGCCAGAAAAGCATGCATTTTACAAGGAACAGACCAAGAAAAATGGGGGGGGGGGGGATCTGGACATTCTGCAAAAATCTGGACAGTTGCGAGGTATGATATTGCCTATCTAGCTGATGTTGCAGTGAAGATTTTTGGTGCTGTCCTTGTTATCTGAGTTGCTGATTGGCTAACTGCCAGTAGTTCCTGATCTGCCTTACATTTTTTAACTTGTTCCCAAGTTATTATGACTACTGTACCTCACTGAACTGCTACTTCTCACTTTACATTGAACTTGTACTGTATTTACTCATTTGTGTAACCCACTAAGTTACAAGGTTATGTTCTCACTTTACTTAAATTCTCTCTATACACAGTGTTTTTACTAGCTTTTGGGTAACAAGCCATCACTGCTCTTGTACCTTTATTGTAGTAACTAGATCACTGTCACTACCTTGTACCTTTATTGTAAGTAACCAACTCACTGCCATTACCTTGTGCCTTTATTGTAAGTAGCCAAATCATTGTCACTACCCTTGTACCTTTATTGTAAGTAACCAAATCACTGTCACTAACCTTGTACATTTTACTGTTACAACCATTATACCTTTGTTGTACCTAGACAAATAATTATCACAGTCCTGATAGCACTTACCTTCCTAGGGCCCTACTTCTTCTTCCTTTTTAAATTTTGCACCCAGGTGTCCTTACTCTGATTATACTATACTGTTCCATAAATTATCTAAATTAACTACCTAAATTAGTGTTACACGATTGTTTACCTATCTCTGGATCATGAGTTCTCAATCTTCTCTTGACCTTTCTGTGGCTAGCCTGCTTGAAATTGGCACATTGAGGCAGTATAACAACAGTCTTGTTTTTACTGATAACTCATTACTGTTAGCAAATACATATACCATTTGTGAGAGGTGGAAACGTGTATTCAGATTGGATGCTGACATCTCACTATCCACCATTATTGGTATGTTTCCTACTTGCACCACACAGCAGTTCAAATGTAAACCAACATATGATGATATTGTTAAGAAATACGTACATAAACCTCATGGATACCTCACAAACAAGCCTCAGTCACCTACAGGTGCTGCTACACCAATAGCTGCATCCAAATCTGTTTCCACAGAGTCACCAATGCTGCAATGCTGCACCCGTAAGGCCCCAAGGCCTGCCTTACAATGTAAAGTCATTATTACCAGTGACTCTCTAGTTAAGCACACATATTTTACTCTTGTGTGGTTGGACAAATACTGGGTGACACCAAACTGTTTTTTAGGTGGCAGAATTAATGGTATGGCTACAGTTCTTAGATCCCCTCACCATAAATATAGATACACCCTCATGTCTGCCCATGTTGGGGTGAGTAATCTCCAATACTATTCCACGAAGGAGATGCAGATAGATGTGAAGGAACTCTCAGTGCATGTGCCTGAGATAGATAAAAGTGCAGTCTCAAGCAGCATTCTGCCATCACTAGAAATGGTGTTGAACTACAAGGACAAAAATAATTAGTCTATGTTTGTCTAAGTAACCTGTGGCATTCCAGGAGGACTCAGTGCATGTCAACATGTTATAAGATGGTCAGCAGGTCATTTTGCTTTGACAGAGGACTACACCTCTCCCTTCAAGGGTTCTGCATACTGGCTAAAACATATGCAGCTACCATATTATTTTTAGGAAAAGTCTGTCTCCTGGACATGCTATGATAACACATTCCAAATCAGCTCACATCACAATGGCACTGCTTAATGCAAGGAGTACTACTGGAGGTCTCGGCAGTAGATAGTTTCTTCAAGGGGATTTTTACAAATGGAGACTTGCATGAATGAAGCAATATTCAGTACTCTGAATTTCTAGCCTCATTCAGCTGCACTGATCATAGATAAGACAGCTCTGCAGCAGAAATTATAGTAATCTCCCACTAAGTCCAGCATAACTAAGTACCCCTTTTGAGCAGATAAGACAGCTCTGCAGTAGCAACTATAGAAGTCTCTCCCCAGTCCAAGAAAATTAATCACCCCTTTGCAAGTAGTCATTTCAGACTCCTATCCAGACAGGCATTGCCACCTTCCAGACCATGTATCCAAACAAACTACTTTCCCACTTAAAACACCCCCCCCAGTCCCCCATGTGACAAATAGGAACTATGGAAAATCACTCTCCTGCATTTTTTGTAGCCGGTCTGATTGAGATGGGTAGCTTGGTACAAGATAAAAATAGTCTCATGCTGTCTGATGACTACCTAGTAATTGTGGAACTCCATGGACTGGAGTATGATAATCAGCTTCTCCACAAACAAATCCATGTTCTGTTTGTGTCAGTGATGAAGCAGGTAGTACACTTGCCACTGGTGAAGAAGGTTGTGGGTTCTATTCCCTTACTAGGTAGATTGATTGGTGATGTTACAGTCTAGCATAAAGGGGGTGTATCACTCCTAAGTGTCTTGTCCTTCAAATAAGATGTTAAATTGAAGTACCATCTTTTTGAGCTGGTGGATGTAAAAGATTTTCTGGCCAAATTTCTCCTAGTAGTATAAATGCCACATTGGGTCTCTCCTGAAAAGAATTTACTAGCTTAGTGGAACTAACCTGATCAATAAATGATAAATGTAGTTTGGGACAAAGTAAGTTGTCCCGGTCCCTCGACTAAGGGGGTAAAGGGGTGTGGGGAGGGTATAGAGGTAGAAAGTAAGTTGAGGATTGTAGTTGGATAGGATAGTGGGATTGTGGTGGTGAAAGGGTTAAGGAGAGAGGGAGATGTAAAAGGAAGCGAGGTAGGGAGAGGAGGGACTTTTGACAGGATTAAGTGTTAGGGATTAAAGGAAGTAGGCACATTTGGCATGAGTTGGTGGTGCAGTAACAACTAGCTTACGTCCAGGTGACTTGTAGGTATCGTGGATGAAGGTAGGCTTTGGATGGTGGAGACAGAAGGGGTTAAGTTAACTGGGTCAGTTTCCCCCTCTCCCTTTGGTGTTTTCTAGAGGTTAATTTAATGTGGGGATGGAGTCTGGGAATATAGTTTGAGCTTACTGGTAGGGAAGGGTGAAAGAATACTGAGTGCAGAGTGTGTGTGTGTGTGTGTGTGTGTGTGTGTGTGTGTGTGTGTGTGTGTGTGTGTGTGTGTGTGTGTGTGAGTGTGTGCGTGGATGAATGGTTGGGGAGTGGTCAAAAAATATAGATATAATAAAGTGTTGATGTGAGTAGTGCTTGGCTTACCTGAGTGTTGAGGTGTTTCTCCAGTGGTCCGGTAGGCCTGGGTTTGCGGTGGGTGTTTCTCGGTGTCCTGGATTCATGGTTGAGGTCCTCCTAGTGGTCCAGTGGGGTCTCCGGTGGGGTGGTAGGGCCAGTCACGGTGGTTGTGGTCTTTGTGGTCGTTCAATGCTGCTGAGGTTGCTCCCTGTCATCCACATGTCTCTGGGAGATTCGTTGGGCCTGTCGGGCCTTTCTTGGTTGGGCCATGCGGTCGAGTGACATCTGTGGGTGGAGGCTGGGCCTGCTATTTCCTCCATCAAGTAGTAGGCCGTTGGTGCCATGTGGTCAGGGTAATAATAAAAAAAAAAAAAGGAAAGTGTTCTCCCAGTGGTTGTGGTAGGCAAAGGGGGGGTCCATCATTGTAATCCAGACCCATTAGGTTGGGGGTAGTGGTGGATCACCTCTTCATGCTCCCTGGTGGGTTTGTGGGCTGGCCATGTCTGTTTCTGAGGAAATAGTTCTCCCGGTGGTAGTGGCAGGCGGTAGCATTGGGGGGTAGTGATGGATCATCTCCTCGTGGGATGCCATGTTCTTGTCGGTTATCCCGTTGGTTGTGACAGACGGTTGGGGGTCCATCATTGTGTCTGGCCTCATCTGCATTGGTGGTAGTGGCGGATTTCCTTTTCGTGCTCCCTGGTGGGTTCGTGGGTTTCAGACTGTCTTCTACGGTCATTCCATTCTTCAGGATGGTGTCGCGATCATTCGGGTGTCCTTGCATCCTGGTATTCAGTGGTGGTGGTGGAATATCCTCTCCATCCTCACTGGTGGTTTAGTGGGTTGCTTCTGCCATTCTTTCGGCTGTTGGGTCCGAGTGCCGGTTTGCGCATGCACACTGCTTTCCATGGCTGTTACCTCTCTGGAGTGTCATGCTGGGAGGAAAAGTAAGTGTTTTTAGGCTTGATTGTGTGAATGGTGATAAGATTGGGTAGCTGTTAGGTAGGGATATCGTTAGAGGGGCAGGATTAATTATTTAATTATATATATATATATATATATATATATATATATATATATATATATATATATATATTTTTTTATATAGATGGATACACATGGGGAGGGATATTAATAAGGGATATTCTAGGGTTAGGAAGGGGTTGCAAATGGTAGGAGGTGTGGCTGATGGGATGGTTGAAAGGTGAAGTGTGTGCAGGCAGGGGCATAATTTAAGGAATGGGGGGCAAGGAAATACTAGGGGTTGGGGGGGAGTAGGGCAGTCGGGCTTATAGAATAGTTTTAATATTTTGTTTCTCATTTACAGATGGCTAAATTACCAGAGTTAAGGCAGAGGTGGCAAGCTATTGTGGCCCAAGCAGAGGAGCTGTTCCAGCAGGCAGCAACATCGGAGGGGGTACAGGAACCTGAACAGACCCTGGGTCAGAAGAGGCAATGCACAGCAGTGAGAACCCCAGCTGGAGGGAAAAAGCAACAGACATTGCAGCTGGTGGTAGCAGTGGAGACATCGGTTCTCAGTACATCGCATGATGAAGGTGCAGGTAATGGTTTTACTACAGCAGCATTGTTGGGGGAGCTAGGGGTTGAGGATTGCGGGGGGGGGGAGAGATGATGATGACTTGTTAGTTGAGGATCTCGGGGGTGGTGTGCAAGGGATAGAGGAGGCTCAGAGGCAACTAGCACAGGGTGCCAGGTACCCATTTAGAGATGCGACGGGGGGGGGGCGGTTGGTTCCGGGGACAGTTCGGTCTTGGGATTGGAGGTAGGCTCTGATTTTGGGCAGCAGCCTAGGGACTGGTTGGCTATCCAATCTTTGAGGAAGGGGACAGGAGCAGTTTTCCTGACTCCGCACATTCTGGGCTCGGTTAAGGAAAAAATTTGGAAAAGGGAGTATGTGGATTTGTTTGAGCTGATCAATGCAGAAGGGGTCCAATGGCTAGTGGAAGCAGAGTCCTCTAATAGCAAAGACTTGTTGGTGGCTTTAGCGGCATTGGGAAGGCAGAGGGTAGGTAAGCTTCACCCTAGGACATGGATAATTGGGTGGTTGGCTTTATTTATTTTATGGCAGTGCAGCTGGAGAAGGATGGGTCTTTGGCCCTGCCACTTCTAGGCTATTTCCTTACCATTCGTGAGGCTCAGTGGTTAAGGCTGGGTAATGCATGGCTTTGGTACGATCAGCGTTTCTGCAAATGGAAGGCTGTGGACCAGTCACTTCATTGGCAGGTGTGTCATCCAGATCTATGGTTGGCTAAGATGATGGATAGTTATGGGGGCTTTAACAGAAGGTTGATTGGGCCAGAAACAGTGGGTGTGTGTTGGTCATTTAATAGTGGCTCCTGTTCATGGGTAGGGTGCAAATTTGCCCACATTTGTTCAAGATGTGGAGGGGTTCATTCGGCCACTGGCTGTGGTCGGCAGGAGTTGTCCTGGAACTCTAATGTTATGGGTCGTGAGGGTGGATTTGGTGGACAAGGCTTCTCGCAAGGCTTTCAACCGGCCCAGGGGAGGGGTCATTTTCGTGGGTCCTGGGGATTTGGACTCAGGTTCTTTAGAGGAAGAGGACATCTTGGAGGTTTTACTGGAGAAAGAGTGTCGGGTGGGGCGGTTATTGGGTCCTTTTGACAGTCCACCTTTTAGTGCTTACAGGGTGTCACCTTTGGAGTTGGTGCCAAAGAAGTGAGAGGAGGAATTCAGAGTGATACATCACTTGTATCCGGAAGGGAATTCAGTAAATGATTTTATTGTAGAAGAGGAGGTTCGGGTGCATTACACTTCCTTAGATGATGAAGTGAAAGTGATTAGGGAATTTAGGGAGCCATGGTTGGTTAAGGTCGACATTGAGGCGGCTTTCCGATTGTTGCCTATTAGGAGTGAGGATTGGCCAATACTGGGGATGCGGGTAGGAGATAAGTACTACTTCGATAAAGCTATGCCTATGGGTTGTTCAGTGGCTTGTGCGATTTTTGAGAAGTTCAGTACAGTATTGCATTGGATTTGGCAGCAGAGAGTGGGAACTCAAAAGGCAGTGCATTATTTAGGTGATTTTTTTGTTGGTGGTTGAAGGAAGTGTAGGAACACAGGAGGGTTTGCGGGAGTTTACGATTATGTGTGACAAGTTAGGGGTACCACTGGCTCAGCATAAGATGGAGGGTCTGGCAAGGACATTAGAATTTCTGGGATTAACAGTTAATGTGGAGCAGGGACTGTTTTGTTTACCCGAGAATAAAGTAGAGAGGCTTAGGTCGGTGATACGTTTGGTGGTGGGTAAGGATAAGATTCGGATTCGTTCAGTTATGGAGTTGCTTGAGCTTTTGAATATTGCCTGTCGAGCAGTGCACCCAGGGTGAACTTTTTGCAGGTCAGTGGCATATTTGCTGAAAGGGGGTCAGAGCAAACACCATTGGGTTAGGGTAACCCAACTGGTGTGGGAGGACTTGGTGCTGTGGAATGGGTTTTTGCAACAATTTAATGGGATATCTTTTTGGTAGTCAGACTGGGTGGGGCAGGAGGAACTTCAGTTGTTTATGGATGCAGCTGGGGGTGCTGGCATGGGGGCCTATTTCAGGGGTACGTGGTTTGTGGCTGAATGGCCGTGGGATTGGGAGGAGGTATGGAAGCGGGATGTGGCCTTTCTAGAGTTGATGCCTATATGGGCAGCTTCGGTGGTGTGGAAGGAGCAATTGAGGGGCGAACGTGTAGTTTTTCACTCTAACAATATGGCGGTAGTGAGGGTATTGCAAAAGAAGATGGCTAAGTCAGGTTTGTTATTGTTGGTATTATGTAAATTGGTTTTGCAGAGCCTCTTAATAAATTTTTCTTTTACAGGAGTGCATGTGCCTGACATAAGGAATGAAATTGCTGATAGCTTTCCCGATTTCATTTTTACAGGTTTTGAAGGTTGGTTCCATGGGCAGAAGCGGTGCCAGAAATCCTGCCAGAGGAGGTGTGGAATCTTGGGTCGATGTAGCCAGGCAGTTGGTACAGCATTCCTGGGCCCCTTCTATGAGGAAGGCATATGGTAGAGCTCTTTCTGATTTTAATCAGTTTATTTTGCAGCTGCCAGAAGAGGAAGGGGTATGGTTGGAGGAATTACTACTGTGATATGTAGCTCATGCTTGGGGGTTAGTTAAGGCTTTGCAGACAGTTAAGGTGGATTTGGCTGCAATTAACATTTTTGCTAAGGTAGTGGGGTTGCAGGATTTCACTAAGTCTTGGACATTAGGGCGTATGTTGAGGGGTTGGGGGAGAGTGGTGGTGGAATGTAGAGATATTCGATGGCCACTTACGAGGGTTATATTGAAAGTTTTGTTGAAAGGGTTAGGTTTGTTGCAAAAGGGGTCTCCAGATTACTTTATGTGGGGTGCATTATATACATGGTTATATTTTGGTGCTTTTCGTATTTCAGAGTTGTTAGGCTCGTTATGTTGGAAGGATGTCATTATAGGGGAGAGTGAGGTTACTATTGCATTAGGGAGGTGTAAGACAGATCAGTTGGGTAGCGGATGTGTGGTGGTGCTTAAAACTGACAAGAATCCTTGCATTTGTCCAGTAATGTGGTCAAAAGAATTTATGAGGAGGCGGAAGGGGAGTGTGGATCAGTTGATTTGTGGATGGGAAGGTGGTGTTGAGTAGTAGATTCATAACCTTGTTGAGGAAGGTTTTAGGTTGTATGGGATTTCTGGTGGAGAGGTTTGTAGCTCACTCGTTCAGGATAGGTAGGGCTTCAGATTTAGCTAGAGAGAGTAGTTCCGTTGAATTGATTAAAAGAGTGGGGAGGTGGTCTTTAAATGCATTTTTGTCTTATATTAGATAAGTTGTGGTTTAATTATTAATTTTTTCTTCTTTTCTTTTAGGGAAGCACATTATCATCTTGGGGCATTCGTACAACCACTGAGTAGAGAAGCATGCTTTAGTTAGGGATGATGGGGTAAATTTGGGTTTATCACATTTACGGTGGTCAGTGACTTGGCATGGTGTTAGGGGTCTTAAGTAGGATAGTTTGTTGCATGAATATGAGAGGGCTAAACTGAAGGTGGGTTGTCCTTGTATACTAGTCATTCATTTAGAGGGAAATGACTTGGGCATTGTTTCTAAAAAACCATTAGTGGACATTATGCTGCAGGATTTGATGATATTACAAGCATTGTACCCGGGTATGGAAATTGTGTGGACAGAGTTGGTTCCTCGTTTGTGTTGGCAGGCTGCATATAGTTATAGAGCAATTGAAAGGGTCAGGAGGTGTGTTAATCAAAGGCTGGCTAGGCAATTAAGGATTTTTGGGATGCATACCATTGACCATAGAGATTTTGGGGATGGAGAGGAGTCTTGGTATCGAATGGATTGAGTACACCTTAATGACGTAGGACTGGATCTTTTTAATTTGCATCTAAAACTCTTTTTAGAGGATATGATTGTGGCTTATGAGGGGCAACAGCCTGAGTTCAGGCTGGTGTCAGAGAAGAGGGACAAGATTGTCCTCTTCTGTTCCTCCTCTAAAGAAGGTGGTTATTGGTTAATGGTTTTGGTATGGTGGTGAGGTGAGTAGGTACGCTGCCTCTTTATGTGGGTGAGTACGTACCCTGCCCCAGTGGAGGAGGTATCAGGGTGAGTAGGTACACTGCCCTGAGGTAAATTTCATCCAGGGTAAGTGGTGATGCTGCCCTGAGATCATCGTTGCTGAGGAAGATAACTAATGTTGGTTTTATGTGTATATAATTCATTGTATAATACAGTTTAATAAAGGTCGTCAAATGTCTTTATGTGTTTGGTGTGGTTATTTAAAGGGGGGATGGGACAAATGTAGTTTGCAACAAACTAAGTTGCCCCGGTCCCTCAAATAAGGGGGTAAAGTGGTGTGGGGAGGGTATAGAAGTAGAAAGTAAGGTGAGGATTGTAGTTGGATAGGATAGTGGGATTGTGGTGGTGAAAGGGTTAAGGAGAAAGGGAGATGTAAAAGGAAGTGAGGTAGGGGGAGGATGGACTTCTGACAGGATTAAGTGTTAGGGATTAAAGGAAGTAGGCACATTTGGCATGAGTTGGTGGCCCTCCCACCCTCCCTTTTTAGTATATGGATGGAAGATGTGGGCAATCTGAGGCAGAGAAGAGGGACAGGATTGTCCTCTTCTGTTCCCTCTCTAAAGAAGGTGGTTATTGGTTAATGGTTTTGGTATGGTGGTGAGGTGAGTAGGTACGCTGCCTCTTTATGTGGGTGAGTAGGTGCGCTGCCCTGGTGGAGGAGGTATCAGGGTGAGTAGGTACGCTGCCCTGAGGTAAATTTCATCCAGGGTGAGTGGTGACGCTGCCCTGAGATCATCGTTGCTGAGGAAGATAACTAATGTTGGTTTTATGTGTATATAGTTCATTGTATAATACAGTTTAATAAAGGTTGTCAGATGTCTTTATGTGTTTGGTGTGGTTATTTAAAGGGGGGACGGGACAAATAAATGAATTCCATTGCAGCTAGCACAAAACCTTTACCAGCAACATGATTTTACTTTATTCTGATTTGGCCCTTCGGGTGAACCTTGAATATGAACTACTGAATAACAATTAAATGAAAACAAACAGTCAAATGTTATATTGCTGTTTTTAAACTATGCACTGAGACATTATCCCATATAACAGAATACTAGAATTCATGGTTTTCTTTACAGTTAATTCTTAATTGGAAATGGAACAGACTCAGTTGAAACTCGCAAACCTCATTTACTTAACATAATAGTTAGAACTTGTCCCAGGTTATCAGAGAAATACATTTTTTTCTCTGTGTGATACAGATTCCTGGCATGGGCATCTTGCTTCAGCAGGTGTTTTCAAAGGTAACCATTGTGGGTAAAGGAGACATGAAGTTATACAAGCAGGAGAAAGTATCAATAATTAATAGAAAGTGCAAATAATAATTAACTGTAAAATATGAAGTGTGACACAAATATAGTTGCAAGGCAAAAAAAAAGAGCAGAATTGTTCAAAATTATTACATCACAGCTTTAGAAAAGAGGATGCCACAGATGGGTACTGTCATATGACATCAGTCACTCTCAAAGTAAATGAGAACAAAAGCTTTAAACACTTTTCCATTAACACTGCAATGCAGAGTGCCTTATTTCAAAATACAACCATATTTTCAGTGAATTCTGATACTGTGTATCAAAGTAACGTTCAAAGCAGTACCTATTTTTTTAGATCTCTGCATGCTGCAGTGTTATATGCAGCTTTTAGATGTACCTGCTATAAAGGAAGCAATTTACTTTCAATAACTGTATGAGTAAATACTTTACAGCAAAAAGACAGTGCTTTATTCTAGTATGAACATGAATGCAATTGATACATCTTGCACAATAATTAATTAGTTATTAATTATTTTTACTGCAATATAATGAATTTTGTAATCAATTGTATCACCTTTACCAGTAAAAAAATCATGCATCTTCACACAGGGGAAACTCTTCATACCTAACAAGAGTATCTACCCAAATCTCATCATTCCTCTTTTAAACAGGATCTTGAAATGCTCATTGCTGTCTTCTAACTGAAATGGTTTGCAGCATCTCTGAACGAGTACATTTCAGTTTGTCAGATGAAGAATAATCATTAGCTTCCATGCAACTGAAGGGAAGCATCATGAGGATTTTCTCTTCTCTAATTATGCTTTAATGATCTCCCTCACACCACATTCTTGCACACAAGGCATGAAAAGCCAACCGCATTGTGTTCATTAAATTTTTACTTTTCATATTTGTTTTCCACTGTCTGTCCCCTCTTCCCAAACTGAATATAAAACCATGCTCTTACCTTTTGAAATCTAATCTCAACTCTGCTGTACAGCAAGGCCCCTGCAGATCTTTCACTTCTACCACCTTCCTTTCATGTGCCAAAAGTTGGTTTAGTCCTGCCAATTCTCAACAGTTCCAGTATGCCAAACAAACTAGAGAACAAATAAAACATGCCAACACAACACCAACTATATTCTCATAACCTAACCAATTATATCTTTGCCATTCATTATTCATAACCTCTATATATTATGTCTCAAGATTGGGATTACACCATTTCAAGGGGTATTTAAGAGCTACACAGTTAAGACTCCTATACATAGCACAAGCAGAAACCTATAATTCAAAGTGGAAAGGGATTATGTTGAAACCGGGGCGTGAAGCTCAAGAAACAAGGAGAGACTGTGATTTTGGATGCAGGCCTTTAAGGAGAATAACAATAATCATACAGAATAATATATTCATAAAGTAGCAGAAAGTATTCTAAGAACTAAGCCAACATGGGAATGAAGAAAGGAGATTCTGCTGATAGAGATGGCTGCAATTAGGGATATAGGCAATAGGCAAGAGGAGGCTGAGATTTATTGGAGAAAACTGGCAAAGGAGCCAAGGTATTGGGAGCAAATAACTAGAGAGGGAAAGGTAATAGAATGGGAAGTGGCCAAGAATTTATTTGCACTGCAGATAGAGATTGTCTTCCTTATCAAAGATTGATATCAGAGTATAGGAAAGAGAAAGAAATGTGTGTGTGTGGGGGGTCCTAAACGAAAGCTCAGCACTTGTAGGGTTTTAGTTGAATCTAGAAGAGAAGCTGCCATTAAAAATGAATAATTAGTAGAGCATATAAAATGTTGCATAATAAATTTAAGAATCAACCAGAGGGGGTTAGAAAGGATTGGGAAGAGAGACTGGGTAAGCAATTCACAATGAAACAATGGCAGGATATATGTATGTCTCCCAAGTATGCAACAAAATCTGGAAGATTTAGGATTTTTGCTTGGAAATGTTTACATAGATATTTGTGTACCCCAAATAGACTGCAGATAATTTTTCCTCAGGTAGTTAGCAAATGTTAGAGGTGTGATGGGGAAGAAAGGTAATTGGGAACATAATTTTGGGGATGTAGTGAGTTGGTGTGATGAGGGAGATGATTTTTCTGAGGTATGATACAGAATCAAAATTGTATAGACATTGTAAGGCCTTGCTGTCTATAATTATGGTGGCTGACAAAAAAGCAATTACTACAAAATGGAAATTAGAATCTAAACTGACTATATTCGAAGTAGTGAATATAGTAACAGAGAAACAACTAGAATCGAGCAGTTTAGAAAAAAGTTAGGAGCAAACTACATAGGAAAAAAATTGGAATTGTGGGAACAATACATACAGGGGAGGAATGAGGTTTAAAAGAAGCTAAGACTTAAATGAGCTATGTAATGTTTGAAAATGATTAGGTAGATTATAAGTGATGTATAATGTTTGCATCTGGGAATGTGTCAGTGTGGTTTGTGATATAGAATACTTGCAACTGGGATTGTGTCGGTGTGGTTTGTTTTCATTTATATAAATGTATGATTGCTTATGTCGGAAGTGATGGTTTCATAAACGTGTTTCTTGTTATAAAAATGGGACAGGAATTGAATAATTTATGTAATGTTGCTTAGGTTATATGATATATATAGCAATATTTGTGAAGCGTAATGTTTGTTAATTTTAATTTGTTAGTACAGTTTGATTACTTTTATATAAATGTACATGTTCCCATGTCACAAGTGTTTATTCAATAAAGGTGATTAAAAAAAATCTGCCTTGTACCAAATACTCTCTTTACTTATCTAACAGTGCTCTGACTAGCTGACAGTGAGAGGGCCAGCAGGAGAAATCATATCTCTCCTATGATGATTCATTTTGCCTCGCTCTCTTTTCTATTATATCACAACTTAGTTATGAGCTCACTGTTGTGATTCAGGCAGTCTTACCAGCCTTGCATGCATCCCCCTCCAATCCAAAGTTTATGGCTTCTTTTGCCACTCTTTTTTTTTTCTTTTTTTTGCTGCAGTTCAAATAAAGTCTACCAACCTCAGGACTACATGCCCTGAAGTGCATGACTGCCTCAACAAGAATCCATGTGGATTTTCTCTGTTTTACTTTTTGTTTTGAAGTAATTTATGTTTCCATTTTGTTTTGCACTGAACTGCTGGATGTTTTATAAAAGGTATCAGTGGATATTTGTACTCTAGTTTGTTTTGCATACTGGAACTTGATTTATTGTTACGCAAACATGGTATATCCAGCAATTCTAAGGTCTTTGATCTTACTCTGCAGTTGTGTGACTGTGGATTTAATATATTTAAGTAAAAGGGACCTGAAGTATTTTTTCTATGTTGTGACTGCTCACATTATTAATTCAATGGTAGTACTTTCTACGTTAATGGAGTCAGTCTGCTGCCATGAATTCCTAGCTTATAACATTTTCCTTATTATTTAGCATGGCTTTCTTTGTATTGTAAGGTTCTGTGCTAAAACATGAGAAAAGTAGAGCATAGCTTTTTTGAATGTAGGGAACAATTTATCATTGTCCAAAGATCTCATAATTTTAACAATTTCAGTTCTAGGCCAAAAGGATTTTTTCATGGTTTTTAGGTTAGTACTAAGCTAACTGCCCTTGCGAGCTATTTTAAGCCTAGCCAAATTAATCCCTTGAGAAAAACCCTGCACCTTGTGTTTGTAAGGCAAACACCTTAACCATTAGGCCACCCTCCCAGGTTGATATGACATATGGGACCTCAATGAGGGAATGACAGTCACTTGGGAAACAGCAAGGAAATTCATATTCATTACATCTGTTAAGTACATGTCCACAATTTTAATATTTCCTTTGAAGACAATCTCAAGCCCCCAGATTTCGTGCTGAATTGGTTTTGCAGTCCCTTTAATGCACCTTTTTTTACTATGAATCTTGTCCTGTCCTTTCTTCATATTTTGCTGTTATGTTTCATTGTATTTTAGCTATTGCACTACATTTACTTTATCAAATAATTTCCTGAAATGTCTTACTGCTATGAATAAGACTAGTGTGAGCATTTTCTCTGAATTAGCCCTGTCTTATCCAAACAGTGCTTGAGCTTGTGGACGGCTGGAATCTTAAGCATTGCTGAGAGTAAGGTCTGAAAAAATACTCCTGGTCACCCAGATATCTGCTTATATTTGAGATTAGTGAGTGTATTACTATTGCAAAGGGGAAGTTGCAAAAGGATTATTCTTATCTTATCAAAACTGAACAGTTCAAAGGCTTCCATTAATAAGATCAGATGAATTCATTATTTAATGTTGTGCAAAATTTGTATTTGCAGGCATCAGTGCTGTGATTTTTTTCTCATTGCAGTGTTTGATGATATGCCAATTTCTTTACCTCTGTCAACATTAGCAGAAGTCCAAGTAGATTAACTTTTTGAATAAATGTTGCTGGTGGTTATTGAGTTAAAACCAGAGAGCATGAGAGTTATGCTTCATCAAGCAATGACTGTAAGACCTGAAATTTACGTTTCACTAACTGATGATTGCCAAAATTCAATATGGATATTGTGACTTTCTTCCAGAAACAGCTCCATAATTAGGCATCCTCCAGCTTGCCAAAAACAGTATGAATACTGTTATGAATGCTGTTGCCAACACAGTTAGTATTTTTTGCACACTATTATAAGTGATGTTCAAATTCAGCCTTGACAATACCTCATGCTAGTTACACTTTTACTTACAATTTTTCATGAGCAAGCCACATTTAATTTTGACTTTAGTAACACTAATTCTTACTCATTGCATATGAAAATTATATTATTTCAAAGTATGCTTACCTCAGATATGAGTAAAGGTCAGACAAATGTTACTGTACATTATGAAAGTGGCTTTATAAGTTGAACTCATAATATGAACTATTTCATTCAATGGGATATTCTATCTTCCATATTATTGTACATAGGATGGGGGACGTATTGGAGGTGGGTGAAGAAGAACTTCTTGTGAATAAATGGGAAAAAAAGAAGAACAGAGTTAGTTAAGATGGCAGAAGGAATCACTGAGTGAATAGTGAGTATGTATGGAGGTGGATTTATGCAATCAGGTAGGTAGAATATTTGCTTAAGTGATGCAGCCATTTTTGAAGTACTTACATTAGGATTTCTTACAGAAATGTTTTTCAACTATGTCTAACTGACAAGCCTTAAACTGGTGCATTAATCTGCTGCCAGGCTGAGGACTGTTGCTCTTTTACCCCAGATATGTTAATCCTGTGCTGCTTGATCTACTGGAGCTGTCTCTTGCAGAAAGGTCAAGGGTTAAAATCTGTGTTCTAACTTATCATGTTGCACATGCTTGGATTCAATCTGTTTGGAGGAACTCTTGTCATTCTATTCACCCAACAGGTGGCTCATATCATCAGGTAAAGAGCTGTTGGTCAATTCCAAACCTCAGCTAGAGACTGCTGATAGCCATTTTTTTACCTACTTAACACCTTTCCTGTGAGACAAGCCCCAGTTCTGGAGGTCTTTTAAATATTATTTTAGATGGCCTTTCTTAACCAATCTGGTGAACTGTTATTTTATTTATGTATTTATTGATGTGCTGCGGTAGCGTTGTCGCCTCACAGTAAGACGCTGTCCGGTTCGATTCTCAGCTAGAGCATCTTCTGCGTGGAGACATATGTGAATGGGCGTACCTTCATTGAAGGTTGTGCATCAGACCTGGCAAGCTGGTACGTAAAAATCAACTGCCAATCATTAGCGGACCGGAGTTCCGCTGTGGCGACCCGTAACAGGGAAAAGCCGAAAGACACAAACAAACAATTTATTGACATTTGTTGACCAGAAAAGTAAACTGGGCTTGAGACCCATTTTCAGTGGAGGCCCGAGGAGAAAAGCTCCAAGTTACATGAAAATCATTACATGAATTTGTAAGAAAACAAAATTATAATTATAAAGCAAGTTAAATAATACAGAAAACTATCTAAACAGCAAATATGTTGTAAAAAGGCACAATACAGTAACAATGGAACATTAGCACGTAGGAAAATTATACAGTTAGAAATATTTAACAATACAGCTCAATTCTTTTTGGGGGGGGTAGGAAAAGGGAAAGGTAAAATTAGAGAGTGAAACTTAAAAATAAGACAGATATAGTTAAAATCTTCTAGCTAGGTAGTAGGAATAAGTAGATTATAGGTAACACATTTAATAGTAGTAATAAAAGTAGAAAGTGACAGAGAAGAGAAAATGTGTTAAGATAGTATAAATGTGTGGACTACAATACTAAAGATTAGGGATAACTCATATGGTATAACAGTATGGCATTTACACAAGTATATTTGCTATGTGAAACAGTTGTGCTAGATTAAGGAGGCTGTGGATATGTGTTGCATGTGCAGCTGGGGTTATCAGTGAGATGTTGTTTTAGTTTTCTTTTAAAGGAGATTATGTTGTCTAATTTTGTAACTGATGATGGGAGGGTGTTCCACAGCTTAGTTACGGAAAGGGAATAGAGGCAGCTACCTACTCTTTTACTAGGTTTTGATACTTTAAGTAGGTAAAGGTAAGTTGTGTGTAATGTAGGTATGTACAAATTCTAGCCAGTTAACTCACAGTGTGTTTCATTTTCTTTTACTATTTCAACATTGCTCTGATGTGATTTCATTACCACCTCCTGGTCTTGATTTATTTTTACACATCTGCTCAGTCCTTAAATTTAAGCACTCTAATACAATAAATCTTAAGACTACAGAAGGTTAGGTGCATATGTTCAAAAGTTTGAGGGTCAAACTAAGGATTTGCTGGCCTTCAAGTTGCTTTTTCTCCATAATATCATGATGATATTTTTTACACACATACATATATTTATTAATTTTACATTTGTTGACTGGGAGTAGTCTGACTGAGCTGCAAAAATAGGCCTTTTTCAGAGGCCTGCTGTGCGCATTTATTTATATATTGCAATGCAAGAAACTTTCACTGGGACCCGTTCAAATGAAAGTATGACACAGGTACCTCTGCATAAATATTCACAGTCTGTGCCATGTTACTCAATATAATTCTCAGGAAACAGCTTCAACAAGAACAGCAAGTGGCAGAGCACAGTTTAAAGGACTACAGCCAGGGCCAGCAGGAGCAACAACAGATACAGAGTCTGAGGGAGAACCTCCAGCTGCAGATGGTGCTGGCAGACACAGGTGTGCACAGTATGCTCAGGCTCTGGCTAAGAGGCAAAGGTAAGTGCACACAATCGCTACCTAGGTCAAAGTCTAAGATCCCACAAACATACAATATGATAACTGTTGCCTGTCAAACTTCACAACCTTTACTTATCTATGTAATGGCTGTGTTCTGACAGCATCAGACAGGAACAACCCCTAAGGACACAATTTGTGCCTACAGTAATGACAAAGTAAGTGTGAAACCTGTAAGGGAAAAAAATTACATAACCAAGTACTCACATATGGAAATATGTATATGCCCCTAAGCAGAACATTTGTCTGAGGTGTGCACTTATGTCAGTAATAGCTTATATGACTGATGCTTACAATACACAGCTATGTATTTTACCCAACACTGTGCATTAAGCATTTCACCTGACCACTGTCTATAAACCATGGAACAGGTCAGTTATATCATCATTTATACAAGTACAGCAATCAGCAAGGTTGAAATACCTATTGCTTTCACTGCTTTACTTACAATACTAACTGTACACTGAGGTTTAACAGTTATATAAACAATTGTTCACAAATGAGTATGAGCAAGAAATTAAAACCTTTTCTTCTGCAATACATATTGTTAAATGTAAGTTTGTAAGTAAGCAAGCAGTAGCTATCCACTGTGTGTATCGGATATATGCAACTCTAAGTTACAGAGACATATGCAAAGGGTAGGGCACAGTCATTACCATTTGCACAAGGTGGTTGGTGGGGGTGGCAGGAAGGCAAGGCTGACTTCAAAGAAGTAAGTATGTGCAAGTAAGAAACACATGTATTTATTAAAGTATGCAGTGGTCAGGGCCAGTAACAAGATATGTATAGCACTCAACAGTACTGTTTAAATGGCTTGTATATGTGTGAGCTGGTATGGCCAAGTATTTTTTTTCAGTGTGTGCGTGTATATGAATGAAGACAATCAAGAACTGTGCTAGCACTATGGCCTGGCATCTGGGACAGGTGTGATCTGCACATGGTAGCATAGTCAGTTCAGTGTAACTACCCCTGAACACAAGAACTACTTCAGAGAGGAATTGCACTATCACTTCTTCCACAGATCTGGCAAGAAGTTGGGGTGTTAGCTGAATGTGAGTGATGTCTGCTGAATGAGCTCTCATCATGACTACATCCAGGACCATGACCCCATGGCCTACCACATCTGGGTGTGGACACTGCAATATTTGACAGAGCAGAGAAAGTGGTGCCAATATGGGAACAGGATCTGGCATGGCCACATTTGCTAACACCAGAAAATGTAGTGACTCTGTGGCCACATGGATGCCTACCCATCCCCAGCAGATGTTCCATCCCAGAAACTGCTTGATCCATTGTATTGTTCATCCTGTCTAAGGAGCCACCCATATGGTTCAGGGAGTCATGCATGTCAGAATGCAAGACATTTAGTACTTGTACTATTTATTCTGTGGCCCTGGTGGAATGTGCCTGTGCCTCCATTACAGAGCTACACATACATCTGGTGGCACCAAATGACCCACCAGCATCAGGAGGAGTGTGGAAAGCAGGCTTCCTGCAAGCACCCCTACCAACCCTCCTGCATGGCACTTTGCCCTCATGATAGCTATAGGGAGAATCAACCAGCGCTGCACCTGGAGTGATCACACTATCCTGATCAAATGTGTCACACTCAACCTCTCCTATATCAGAGGGTTCTGAGTCATAGGTTCATAGGTTTATAGGTAGGTACTGGGCTATCTGCCCGAAGGCATTTATAAGCCTAGCCAAAATGTGTTGGTTTTCACCCCCCCCCTTAGATTAGTTCCCTGTGCATCTGTCCAGCAGAGCCACTGAAGTGATCCCTGGGGTAAACTTTCTGTTTCCCATCCACTCGTCAAGGTTTCTCTTGAAGAGTGCTAGCAAGGAGCTCTGCCTAATGTAGATTGGAATCTTGTTCCAAAGCATGGGAAGTCTCTGGGACAGGAATCTATCCCTCCAGCACATCCTATTTATTGTTGTGGTGAGGTTTAGATCCCTAAAGCGTGTGGCTCGAGGGGATAAGGTTTTCTTTAGGTGGAGCATGTCCATCAATTCTGGGTTGGGCATGGCCTTGTATGTCAGGCAGAGATCACCTCTGAGCAGGCAGCATGCAACTGAGTACAGCTGGAGTTTCTTCAGTCGAGCTGCATAGGGCATCTGTTTGAGGCCAGTGATCCTCTTGGTGAGGTGCTTCTGTGGTCTTTTCAGCTGTTGCAAGTGTCTTGTAAGGTACATCCCAAATGGGGTGTTGTACTCTATGATGGGTCTGATGAGTGATGAGTAGGGGGAACAATGATCTCTTATGATCTGGCTGCAAACCCTTTTGTGATTAGGTGGGCCACATAGGAGGATTTTTTAACCACTTTGGCAATGTGATTATCAAAGGAGAGATTACTATCTACTTGGGTCCCCAGATCCCTTATTATGTTTTCCATATTTAGGGGACTACCACCTATGTGGTAGCTTGTGGGCACTTTGTTATTTCCAAAGGGGATAACTATGCACTTTTTGACATTTAGCTTGAGGCCATGATTTTGACACCAGGTATCCGTCTCTTTGAGACCCTTCTGGCGGATGTCTGTGTCAGCCAGTCAGTCAATTATAGCCCCTAGTTTACAGTTGTCTGCAAACTTGGTCAGCCATAGTCCTCCTCTGCTTGTCTGTACCTCTGAGAAGTATATGCCGAACAGGAGGGGTTCTAGGACAGAGCCCTGGGGAACGTCACTTGTAACCGGTTTAGAGTCAGACCTAGCTCCTGCAACTCTCACCATGTGGGTTCTGTCCATGAGCCAATTGGCAACCCATCTTGTGACATAGGGATTTATGTTCAGGCTGGTGAACTTGTCTATAATACCAGAATGGGGAATGGTGTCTACCTGAGTAGGGAATGGTGTTAAAGGCCTTTGTGAGGTCTAGGTAGGCTGTATGTACCACCTTTCCCTTGTGTATAGCCTTGGTAACTGTCTCAAAGAAGTCCACCGGGTTTAGAAGGCATGATCTGCCCTTAATAAAGCTGAACTGGGTAGGGTCCAGTATTTGGAGGTTCCCAATGTCTCTGTTAATGAGTTCCATGATGATGCTCTCCATAGCCTTCCAGACCAAGCTAGTCAGGTTTATAGGGCAATAGTTCCCGGGATCTGTTGTGGCTCCACCTTTGTGGAGCAGAATAACTGTTGCTGTGCACCACTCTATGGGTATGTAGCCTGTGGAGAGGCTGAGTTTGAACAGTGTGTTTAGGTGAGGGGTTAGTTCGTCTTTGAGCTTGTGTAGGATGCAGCCTGGGACACTGTCCAGTCCCATTGATGCTGCGTTTTTGGCTTTGGAGAGGGCTATTTTAACCTGAGTGTTTGTGATTTCAGGGGCTCTACATTCTTCTGGTATGGTTATGGGCCCTTTTGGGGGTGAGAGGGTGGGTGAAGTTTGCACTGAACCTGTCAGCCAGGGTGTTGGCAATATCGATTGGTTCAGTGTATTTCGTGCCATTCTGCACTAACTCTGAGCAGATCTGAGCTTTGCCACTTAGATTCTTCACATAGCCAAAGAATGCCTTGTGGTTATCTTTGGAGTCCTTGGCAAGTTTTCTTTCAAAGCTCGCCTTGGACGATTTTATGAGGGATCGTAGTTTCTTGCTGATACTGATCAGGGATGTCTTCCCTTCTTGGGATTTTACTCTTTTCTGTACTAGTTTCCTCCTTCTATTGTATCGGTTGTTTATTGCAGGGGTCCACCAGACCGATTTCCTTTTCTTAGAGGAGTGAGTCTTGGTTTTGCTTGGGATAGCACGATCCATGCATTATTGTATGTGCTCATCGAATGCATTAGTAAAGGATTTTGTAGCTTGGACAGCATTATCCTTTAGCATGGGGGCTTTGAAACTTTCTACCTCCATCTTAAGTAACGTGAAGTTTGCTTTTGAAAAGTTTTTCATGGTGGTTTCCTTGTCTAGGGGTGGGGGGCAGAATGTGGATATCCAAAGTGATTTGTTTATGGTCAGATCTACCCAGGGAGGTGTTGACCTCCAGTGTGGAACACTGGTCGCCCATGTTGGTGATGACCAGGTCCAATATGTTGTCACCTCTGGTGGGAGTGCTGATCAGTTGTTCCATGGCATTTGAGTTTATAAATTCTAGAAAATGTTGGGCAAGGGAGTTAGTACTTGAGTAGTTCTGCCAGTTAATGTTTGGGTAGTTGAAATTACCCAATATTAGGTTGTTTGATAGGACCTTTATGTTACGACAAAACACAAGTCCTCGCTCGTACGGCATGCACGGCCAACCAAACTTCAGAACAAACACCAAAAGGCCAGCATAGTAGTTCCACAGTTTAATGTGAGGTAAAAAAACGGACAAAAATGTCCCACACAAAATGACCTTCAGTTACTCAAACTGGTTTCGACACATGCCTTCTTCAGTGAGTATGAAAATACAGACATGTGGACCACAACCAGACGTCAATATATATTGCTACTAACCAATAGGAAAAGAGTCAATGTGCTTTGGGCTCATAATACAAAAGTAAATTAACACAGTAGATATAAAGAATATACAACCAAAACACATGGAAGTATATATATACATTTAAATAGAATAATAATTCCAAAAATGTACAAGATGATGACAAAGGCAAAAATGTATAAAAATATATATGACAATATAAATTGTATTTACCTCTTACAATTATCTGGAATCAATATTCCTAATAAAATTATATATCCATGGCCACAAAAAATGAATATTAAGGGTGTATTTATGACAAGATCAATCTAAATGTGTTATGCTATATGTCCAAAACATGACACGATGACTGTCATAAATTAATAAATCATAAATGGTCATTCAGACCAGGTGGAAATAATGCACCAAGATGTGTAATCCAGTATTTTTCTTTGTGACTTAATATTCCTTGCCAACCTGTTTGGTTGTGTCTGTTTCCAGTGATTCTATCTATAATGGTAAACATAAATTTGGCACTTGGATGTTTGATAGTATGTAAATAAAGAGCATTGGACAGTTTGTGATTACGAATATCACTCCGATGTTCCCCAATTCTGATTCTCAATGAACGTGATGTTTTGCCAACATAGAATGATTTGCATTGGCATGTTGCCAAGTAAATAACCCAACTGGTGGAACAATTACCAAAGACTCTAACATCATATACTTTGCTAGTGTTAGAACTTGTAAACTGTTTTAACTGGTTAACTTGAGCACATGAAATACAATGTCCGCATCGAAATGTTCCTAATAATTCATCCCCCGTAATGGTAAGTTGTTTATATTTCGCTCCACCACTTTCCCTCTGCTTATAATGGGAAAACAAAGTCCCCAGTGTTTTTCCTCGCCTAAATGAAAACGAGCACTGGTTATCCAGGATACCCCTCAAAAAATCATTGGCTAACAGGATATTCCAATTATTGTTCACTGCTTGCCTAACTGTTTTATGATTTTTGCCCAAAGTGGTAATGAGTTTGATGTTTTGACAATTAGGATGTTTGCTTTTCTCCGTATATTCCAACAATGTGTTCCTTTCCTACCTATCTGACCAAATTCTGGCAGATTCAATGTCAAAAATGGAATAACCTCTGTCCAAAAATCTGGATTGTAAATCAGCCTTTGCATATGTGTAATCCTCATGAGAAGAATTAATTCTCCGTATTCTCAAGAATTGAGATTTAGGAATGTTGCGGATGGTGTGACGTGGATGCATGCTCCTTGCATGTAACAAAGTGTTAAACTGGGGATATTTCCGATGGATTTTGATGTTAAGTGTGTGGTCACTGTTGTGATATACAGTGACATCCAAAAAATCAATTTTGTCCCTATGTGATGTAATAGAGAATTCGATGCCCCAAATATTGTTATTGAGATATTCCAAAAATTCTTGGAGATAATCTGCATCAGCACGCCACACCATCCAGCAATCATCTAAATATCTCCTCCATATGTCCATTTCTACCAGGTATATGTTGTGTAGGGGATTGTAAATAAGGCATTCTTCTAGGTAGGCCATAAAAAGATCTGCATAGATTGGGGCAAAAGAAGCCCCCATGGCCGTACCCTGCAGTTGCCAATAACAATCCCCTTGGAGATAGAACACATTTTTGGTAAGGACATGTTCAGTCAAGCAAATAAGCAGAGTGTTAAAGCCTGGAGGATATAGTTCAGCCTTGGTAAGCCAATATTCCAAAGCTTGAAGCCCGGCCCAATGTGGTATGCTGGTATAAAGAGATTTTACATCCAATGTACACATCAACCATTCAGGCTCAAGCTGAGTATCCTCAATGATTTTCAAGAATTGTGTTGTATCCTGGATTCTAGCCCTGACTAATGGAAGTAAAGGTTTGAGGAATTGAGTTAAAAATGCAGAGAGTGGTTCAGTAAGGGAGCCATGGCCAGAAACAATTGGCCTTCCTGGGGGATGTGTAATAGATTTGTGTATTTTAGGAAGCAAATATAAGATTTGTTTATCTGGATCTTTGACCTGTAGATGTTGTACAGTTTTTTGAGTGATGATACCCTCATCCAATGCAGATTGTAAGAATGAATCAATCTCTTGTTTAAATTTACTAGTGGGATCAATACCCATGTACATATAACAATGACCATCCGACAGTTGTCGTAAACCCTCATTAACATAGTAGTCCATGTTCAAAATGACCACTGCTCCACCCTTGTCCGCTTGAAGAATAGCTATATTGTGATTGGCTCGAAGTTCTGATAGTGCCACCCTTTCCGCAGTGGTGATATTATCTGTACTAATTTGAGCTTCAAAAAGGGGGAATTGTAAATCTTTCAACACCGCCTGTTGAAAAATGGCTACATTTTTATTCATAGGGGGCTGAAAGGTAGATTTATGAAATGTAAAGTCAGTAGATCTTAGAGTACTAGAACTATCCTGTTCAGAAAAAAACAGTTTAAGATTAAGTCTACGACAAAAGTCAATAACATCTAATGAGGTTTGATATTCATCAGAGAAAAAACTGGGAACAAAGTTTAATCCTTTATTCAAAACTTGCTGCTGGTCATCTGTAAGAACATGATCAGATAGATTCAGGACATTTTTAAAATCAGTGGTTGTTACTTCAACAGTGCTTGTATTAATCCTGTCATGGAATCTGTGGATATATTTGTTTCTATGTTTCCTCCCCCCTCTAGGTTGCCTCCCATGCCTTAAAGGGTGTTGGGTATTAATTTTCTTTTTAAGTGGTGAGTTGGCTGTTGTTCCACATTCACTGTCAGTGTAAGATGACTCCTCCCCTGAGGTACTGGTGTGAAATTGGTCTCTATTTTTTAATATAGACCTGGGTCTTTTTCTGGTCCTACCCTTGTTCACATTAGGGACATTGTCTTGAAATCTCACAGTTCTCTGTGTTTGGAAAGGATGTCCCTTATCATAATCATTAATATCTCTATTGAATTTCTTGATTTTTCTATCTTTAATAGTTTTGTCATACATAGTCAGTTCCTTGGACAACCTGTCCAGAGATTCCAAATACTTAGGGCTGGACTGATATTTCTTACATTCATTACCAAGATCTTTCACTTCAGATAGGCAAAGGTCTATTGTTCTTTCGTAGTAGGAAGCTAGAATTTTTACAAAAACCATTGAGCCCTCTCTGAGTGCTGCATCCCATTCATCTGTAAGCCTCTGTTCAGATCTGCCTACAAGGGGATGAAGTTTTATGCGTAATCCTCTTGGTGCCATATTTTTGTAAAGGTAGGCTTTAAATAGCCTTAAATGCCAGATATTAGCTCTAAGGCCCTTCAATCCCTTTTCCAAATTTCGAAAGGAAACTTCACAGTCATCTATTAAATTAGGAGCCGGTTGTTTAGAGTTGCTGCTTGGGGTATGGTCAAGACCAAAAATGCCCAAATCTTCCCTATCAGCACACAACCCATCCAAGATTTTATCTAAATCCATGATAATGGGGATTAGGTTGTCCAAGAGACTTCCTACAAAAGTATGAAATGTATAATTCAAAAAGAGAAATGTGACAAGGGTAGGACCAGAAATTCCAATTAAATATTGAACCCAAAAGTCAACAAATATTAAAAAATCAAAATGGTATCAAGATCAGCTTCAAACCAATAGCCACACTGTTCACAATATGGAGGGTCATCAGATAACTTATATATGATAGAAACTGCTGTCATAAGATACCCTGTGTAAAGGGTATTTTGTTCTAAAACATATATAATGAAAATGGATGTTACCCTTTCTACATCCACCAGTATTATATAGCATATGGTTCAACCAAGACTGTCTGCTTGAATAAGTATCTATGTCTAAATATAGTATACCTAGAACTATGGGTATATATGCTCAGTATCAAAAAAGCAATAGTTCGTTCAGACTACAAAAAGTCAGAAATGATATTATCAGTATAAGAAAAAATGCCATTTCTGAATCCAAAAACAAATTAACCATCTAGGAATTCTGGAAAAAGACACCAATATAGTATAAAAAAAAATGAACTATCAGTTAAAGTTAGAAAAAGTTCAAAAATATTGCTGAATCAGCTTGCATGTATGGTCTGATCTGATATCTTTAGTACACAAACAAGTCTACATGACCCAAGGTCAGTAAACAGCATATTGGGGGGGAATCTAAATAGTGTGTAGTGTATATATCCCTTTTACAAATCTGTGTCAAAACACAAAAACACGGGATAAAAAATGGTCTAACTTCAAAAAGTGTATCTTTTTTGTCCAACCTTAAAAAAGAATTCCATGGGGTGATAACCCCAATCTGTGCATACAAAATGTGACCTCAAACGGTGATAACACAAGCACAATAGTCATGACACAAAACCATATGTAAAATGGTTGTGATCAGCAATAATCATGCAAAAATGCAAAGTTCAAATACTATATGATCACAGATGGTATATATTAAAAAAGGTTCCCTGTATAGCAAGAATTATATAACAATCTACATAGCTGGAAATTCAAAAAAAGGGCCTTCTTAGAGTATATAACAAGACTGCAGCCATTCCCCTTGCCAATGAATCTGAGTCAAGATTCTATCTATATATAGACAAGATACCAAGACTGGTGCTTAGGTATGAATTCTCAAAACACCTAAGTCAAATGTGTATGTCCCATATAACCAACAGGGTTTGGAGTCCAAGCTGGATAAAAATACAATGATAACATAAAGTCCAATGCTCATAAACATGTCATGCAATATATAGCCTCATGTAAAAATAGTTACATACAAAACAAATCGACACATTTAAAAATAGTCCTGAATTGAATAAAAAATCCTAAATTGCAATGAGAGCTTGCTAACGAGCAAAATACCACTGACCAAAAAGTCAATGTAATCTAAACGCACTTATAAAGATACGTAAATAAGCTCAACCATATGTTAAATACCCATATGTTAACAAATAAATTCTGTAACTTATGTCCAAAAGGTTTGTAGAAGAGTTGTAATGTCCCCTCATAAACCAAAAGAGGGAAAATGTACTTTAAAGTTCCAGGTATGTGTCGATAATCATCCAAAGTCCAAAGACAGTTGTTCAATAAGTTTGCGACCATCCACAAGATGTAGTTTGTTCAAAAATGCAGTGCCATATAATCCCCTCCTGTCAACAGTGCCAGCGTATATACCATATGTGACGAAAACCCTCAATACACTTATGAGCGTTATATCAAACGCATAGGCCAAAAAAAGTGATGTCCTGAATATAACACGATACACAATAAATCTGGCTGCCAAATAGTAACTTGTCACAATGGTATCAAATCTTCAAACAAACCGTGTTAATATGAACAGTCCTGAATCCCAAATGACGCTGGTAAGAGTCCAACAACTACCTCAGGGAAGGAGCCCTCTCCTGCCAACAGTGGAACAAGAACGCCAACAGCGAAGTGAAGCCAATACAACGAAACACAAGTCCTCGCTCGTACGGCATGCACGGCCAACCAAACTTCAGAACAAACACCAAAAGGCCAGCATAGTAGTTCCACAGTTTAATGTGAGGTAAAAAAACAGACAAAAATGTCCCACACAAAATAACCTTCAGTTACTCAAACTAGTTTCGGCACACGCCTTCTTCAGTGAGTATGAAAATACAGACATGTGGACCACAACCAGACGTCAATATATATTGCTACTAACCAATAGGAAAAGAGTCAATGTGCTTTGGGCTCATAATACAAAAGTAAATTAACACAGTAGAATTAAAGAATATACAACCAAAACACATGGATGTATATATATACATTTAAACAGAATAATAATTCCAAAAATGTACAAGATGATGACAAAGGCAAAAATGTATAAAAATATAAATGACAATATAAATTGTATTTACCTCTTACAATAATCTGGAATCAATATTCCTAATCAAATTATATATCCATGGCCACAAAAAATGAATATTAAGGGTATATTTATGACAAGATCAATCTAAATGTGTTATGCAAAGGCTGATTTACAATCCAGATTTTTGGACAGAGGTTATTCCATTTTTGACATTGAATCTGCCAGAATTTGGTCAGATAGGCAGGAAAGGAACACATTGTTGGAATATAGGGAGAAAAGCAAACATCCTAATTGTCAAAACATCAGACTCATTACCACTTTGGGCAAAAATCATAAAACAGTTAGGCAAGCAGTGAACAATAATTGGAATATCCTGTTAGCCAATGATTTTTTGACGGGTATCCTGGATAACCAGTGCTCGTTTTCATTTAGGCGAGGAAAAACATTGGGGACTTTGTTTTCCAATTATAAGCAGAGGGAAAGTGGTGGAGCGAAATATAAACAACTTACCATTACGGGGGATGAATTATTAGGAACATTTTGATGTGGACATTGTATTTCATGTGCTCAAGTTAACCAGTTAAAACAGTTTACAAGTTCTAACACTAGCAAAGTATATGATGTTAGAGTCTTTGGTAATTGTTCCACCAGTTGGGTTATTTACTTGGCAACATGCCAATGCAAATCATTCTATGTTGGCAAAACATCACGTTCATTGAGAATCAGAATTGGGGAACATCGGAGTGATATTCGTAATCACAAACTGTCCAATGCTCTTTATTTACATACTATCAAACATCCAAGTGCCAAATTTATGTTTACCATTATAGATAGAATCACTGGAAACAGACACAACCAAACAGGTTGGCAAGGAATATTAAGTCACAAAGAAAAATACTGGATTACACATCTTGGTGCATTATTTCCACCTGGTCTGAATGACCATTTATGATTTATTAATTTATGACAGTCATCGTGTCATGTTTTGGACATATAGCATAACACATTTAGATTGATCTTGTCATAAAAACACCCTTAATATTCATTTTTTGTGGCCATGGATATATAATTTTATTAGGAATATTGATTCCAGATTATTGTAAGAGGTAAATACAATTTATATTGTCATATATATTTTTATACATTTTTGCCTTTGTCATCATCTTGTACATTTTTGGAATTATTATTCTGTTTAAATATATATATATACATCCATGTGTTTTGGTTGTATATTCTTTAATTCTACTGTGTTAATTTACTTTTGTATTATGAGCCCAAAGCACATTGACTCTTTTCCTATTGGTTAGTAGCAATATATATTGACGTCTGGTTGTGGTCCACATGTCTGTATTTTCATACTCACTGAAGAAGGCGTGTGCCGAAACTAGTTTGAGTAACTGAAGGTTATTTTGTGTGGGACATTTTTGTCCGTTTTTTTACCTCACATTAAACTGTGGAACTACTATGCTGGCCTTTTGGTGTTTGTTCAGGACCTTTATGTTAACCAGTGTTTCCAGAAATGTGGAATGGGGGCCCTGGGACACGGTGGGTGATCTGTAGCAAGCTACAATTTGAATTGCAGTTTTGCCCGTTGTTAGTTGCACATGGATAATCTCTGAAGCATCGTGATGTGCCACTAATCTGGAGGTATGGGTATCCTTGATAAATATGGATACTCCCCCGCCTTTTGTATTTCAGTCTGAGTTCTGTGGCTGAAATGTATGGTATGAGTTGTAGCCTGGTAGTGCTGGGGTGCTCTCTGTAGCCTTAAACCAGGTTTCTGGTACTGCACATATATTGATTTTCTCCATACTGAGAAGTGCCTCGAGTGCATGCATTTTGAGGTTTAGACTTCTGGCATTGAATAGTATTAGTAGTGACACTGAGTAGTTATGCATAGACATACTGACTGTGTCCAAAATATGGGCAGGGGATGCAGGACCCACAACCTCAATGTCAGACTGACCCACTGCATCCCTAGACTTTGAATCTTCATTAAAATTATCACCATCAGAGGCTGCTGATACTCTGGCATCAGGTGGTAGGAGCTCCACAGTATTACATTTGATAACAAGCAATAAACACAACAAAAAGAGAAACAGGAAATGAAAATAATCAAAACATGGTTATATGAAAGGCATTTCTAATTGTAATAGATGCTAAAGCAATACAAATATTAGTCTCAGTTAGACCTAAATCTACCATATACACTAATAACAGTAAAAAATGTGTGTTTGCTGTATGCAGGTATTAAAAACACTTTTTTATAGTTATAAGTGTATATAAGGTAGATCTAGGAAGGGAGAGGAACGAAGACTGGTAAGTGCAACAATGCAAATGAAACAAGAAACAGAAAACAATCCCCTTTAAATGTGCAGATTAAGAATCATCTCATAAAAAATGCACTGACAAGTTGAATCCCCCAATCATCCTCCTCTGTCTTTCTTGTACTGTGTTGGGTAACTCACACTTAGTTCTGGCTCTAGATATATCATACATTTAAGGTATATGCATATAAAGATAAATAGAATGACACTATGTTATTTTGCATATCTGGAAGTTCTGCATGAGACACTCTAGGTCTGTTGTCCACATCAGAACCAACATCAAGGATTCTATGTGAACCCACTTCTGGGCTATCAGGATCTCTGACAGTGGACAGAAACTCCTCTGTTTTACCCTCTTCACCCCTACCCTGTGACTCTTCATTACCACCAGCACCATCAGAGGCTGCTGATACTCTGGCATCAGGTGGTATTAGTTCCACAGTGCCACTGTCAGGAACACCTAAAAGAACAACTGATAAATACAGCAAACAGAGAAATAGGAAGTGAAAATAATCAAAACTTTGTTATACGACAGATATGTCACACTGTAATAGATGCTAAAGCAATACAAATACTAGTCTCAGTTAGGCCTAAATATACCATATAAACTAAAAACAATAAAACATGTGTGTTTACCATGTGCAGGTGGTAAACACACATTGTTATTGCGATAAGTGTGTATAAGGTAGATCTAAGTCTAACCAGATGCGCCTGCATGTAAACAAGGGAGAGGAAAGAAAGCTGTGCAATAATGCAAATGAAACAAGATGTAGAAAGCATTCCCTTTTAAATGTGCTGATTAAGAATCATCTCATACAAACATGTACTGACCAGTTGAGTTCCTCAAGCCATCCTCCTCTGACTTTCTTGTACTCTGGCATGTAACCCACACTTATTGCTGGCTCTAGATATATCAGACATTTAAGAGATATGCATATAAATATACATATATATATAGAATGACACATACCTTATTTTCATTTACATACCTGGAAGTGATGTTTGAAACACTCTGGGTTTGTCTTCCACATCAGCACAGACATCAAAGATTCTATGTAGACCTGATATGGGGCTGTCAAGATCTCTGACAGTGGACAGGACCTCTGCTGTTTCAGTCAGTGGTGGTTTGATAGCAGGACCATCCCCCATAGCCACCTGTCCCCAGGCAACTTCAGCTGCTCTAAGTTGGGCAGAGGTGATCATATCACTTGCCCTGTCCCATGTCTTGGAGTATGTTCTTCCATACCCTCTGATAGCACTGATATAATCAACCTTGTGCTGCTATATCCTGTCTCAGGTAGATTTGTCACCTCTTCCTCTGCTTAAGAGAAAAGCTCCATGGTGATGGAAAGCCTGGATTATGACCCTATTTTCTGCATTGGTCAATGATAGCTTGCAGGGTACAAATGTCCTGAGTGCCAAATGATTGTATGAGATGAAATAGAAAACAAACATAAAATGAAATTTATAATACACAGACAGGCTGGGTGTGAAGTCAGTTATGTATGAATTTATGCATCCATCATGCACACAACAATGGAAAAGGTAATGCTCCCTATGACTACACATAAGTTAAGATAGATGCCCCCAAATTCATAAAGTAACAATTATAACAGCTCTGTGATGTGTAAAACAGTTGTATAATTGTGTAATACATCACATCATTAACAATACAATTTACAATGTACAAGGAGAAATAGAGAAAACTATTATAGTATCACCTCCACTCATGTGTAGGGAAGACATTCTTTGGGCTACACATGTAAAAGTACCTGACCTTACTATGAGGTTATATTACCCTCTTCTGCAATAGCTGTTCAAATTCCTAGATAATAAAACCCACACAATTGGGTAATGGAAAATTCTTTACCAAATTTTGTAATGCATACAAATAACTGACATACATGGGTTTTGCCAACAGTAAATGATAAAGAAAAGGCAGACAGATAAAACAATGGTTGTACTCAGCAATGCAATTCATCCTTAATGTTAAACTAAAATCATTCTTAAAAAAAAAATAAAAAAACTGCAAAATACCTTGCCAAGCTAAGAAAGCAGTTTAGAAAGCAGATAAAACTCCTCAAACTGTATTTAGCAGTTTCAACCTCTATGGATCCAGTCTCTCCACTATGATACAATATACTTAGCTACATGATTACCTTTATATAGTGCAGATTCCTTTCAGCACTGTCAGTATGCAAATGAGGTGTTAAATCTTTAGCATTCTTGAATACCATAATCTGCACTAAGTACAGTTTAGGTAAGCATGGTGTAAGGAGCTATACAACTGCATGCACATGGCCTAACACTCCAAGGATGAACACTAAGAAGTGTTACCTGTTAATGGTTTGCAGGTGTTGATGATCAGTCTAAATCAGTGTTTCACAGTCTCGCCTCTTTGATGTATACTTACTGAGGGTGTGCCAGGCAGAATACTTACCAAAAAGTCTGAAATACATTGTCTGAGAACATTCCTAACATTTAAATGCTGTCTTAATGACCACAGTTCCTGCCTCGTACTAAGAGATGTTTTGATTAGCCAGGAGAGTACATTATTCATTGATACAGATAGTGTATGCAATAAAATAGATATCATTGCTTATAAGAAAACATAGTTAAGAGAATGAGGCACCTTAAATAAAGACAGGAATACAGCTACAGTGTTTGTGCTCTTTGTTTAATAGGATGTGAGTACATGGGTATCCTAACTGTTGGCAACATCCCAGTCACCCAGGCATTTACTGACAAAGGATCTTTCATAACTTGTATCTATTGCACTTTCTATGTGGCTTGATACAATATCACATGCTGAGTACAACTAAACAGTTTTCTCCTTGCTAATATATGTCTTTGTCTGTGTCACATATTGAAAATAATCTGAAATTATTGCTCTTAATGTCCTAGTCTGATGGTTCAAATTTATATAGGTTGCTGTTGCAACATAACACAGTCAAGCAAGCATCAGAAATATACATTTAAAGTACTTGTTCCAAAATGTGTGTTTTTTTCAATTTTTTCTTTTATCCTTTGTGTGGTGTTTGGCATTGTACTCTGTTGACTGGCAGCAGTCAGCAGCAGTGAATGGTAGTTTACTCACCAAGGTAAAAACTGGCAAATGTAATTTAAGATGCCATTAATAGCACAATTGAGATTGGCACCGGTGTGCTTTCGTCTACACTCTGGATAGTACTGAGTGAAGAAATTCAAACTATTGCATACCTATCTCTGTGGTATGAGGTGCAAATGAAGTGAGCTTCTAGAAACAGTATAGGTGATGCAGGGTTTGAATACAGTTAATTATTAACTTTACAGGGGGTATGAATATATATTTTACATACATTTATTGTTATCACTGTGTTGTGTAAAACTTAACAACTGTCAGTATTACTAGCAGCATGTAAGCTGTTGTCCGACCACTTTCTCATTATTTATTGACTACAAGTCTGATAATGTGCTCCACAAATCTGCTCTCTACTCAACAGTGCACAATCATGGTTCACAGCCTAAGGAAAAAAGTGAAAGTTTTAACATTCCAGCTTATACACTGTTCAAATCTACTTAACTGATAATTTTACAGATGGTGGTCTGAATACATACTTACAGTTTGTGATATCATTGTGTTGTGTAAAAATCAACTATTGTTAGTATTGCTAATAACGTGAACTGTTGCATGTCCACTTTCACATTATTTGTCACTAACTACAAGCATGTTCATTTGTTCCAAAAGTACATTTCTGATATTGCAAGGAGATGTGAGAAGAAGGAATCTGTCATCTGAATGCACTTTCTTCTCTGGTCATTGCTAGATACAACCATTGACTGATATATTTTTCTAATGCTTTTTGCATTTGCTCTCTACTTAGCAGTGCACAAACACTGTTCATAGTCTAAGAAAAGTGAAAAATTTAGTTTAGGCTGCCTTATGTAGCGCAAACAAGCTTGGAAATGGTGCATGGCCATCAGCATTTCTTAAGCATGACAATGATGATATTTAATTTAAAATGCTCTTGCATATGTATAATGGACACAATAGTTTTGTTATAATCATCATGACTCATCACATATCTTAACTATGCATTTAGGACAGAATTGCTTGTAAAGTATGTATATAACATACCCAGACCTGTATTACTCATTTAATGTAACTCCATCCATCTGAAATATATTCACAGATGGAAATGATGCCTTTTACATAGGAATATACTCACAGGACAGCTTAAAGCCACACACATGCAAACCTCTCTGAAGTATATCTCCATTCATTCTGAAGTTATTATATCTGTAATTACCATGGTTAAAAGAATGTTCTCCTGTGGTGATAAGCTAAGTTGCAATTTTTGCATTCTTTCACCTATGGGTAAGATTCCCACATGGTAAGACACAATGTTAATAGTGTATAAGTCTCATCATCAAAATATGTCAGAATTAATTCTATTTATCCTTCTAAATACCAAGGATCAGAAGCTAATCCATTAAGTATGTCATTTTTGAACATTGCAATGTGTCAACAGGTTGAGTATCACCCAGCAAATCTCATTGTCATGTTTCACCCCTTTATTCCTATTTGAAGTAAGTATTGCTAATGTGTATGCCAAGGAATCCATATGCTTGCAATTGTACAAATGCAATTGGCAAGGCTGTGCATACTTGCAGACAACCTGTTACATGCTAGATATGAACTGGGCACCAATTCAGACATATATTATTAGCTTGACTTCTGCAGACGTGGCTGGAAATGGAAGAAATGGTGCAAAAGTTAAAGCATAAAGGTGGGGTGTTGAGGAGTCTAGAATTTTTGTAGCACTCCTTGTGAAGCTCCACAGCTATAGGGAACTGCAAGGGGCTTATAATGGGTCTCAGTATAAGGTTGAAGCATGGAATATCTTTGCCAAGGGTGTCTCCAGTACAACAAGCATTCCACACACTGGGGAACAATGTCATCACCATAGTGTCTTAAAAAAATGCAAGCAGGACCTCTTAAGCCATTGGGAGGATGAATTTTGAACTGTAAACACCTCTTACTTGTGTAAGCATATTGATCCATAACCTGTTAATGACATGGCATTAATTATCTAGCCAGCCAACCCAGTTATTCATTACACTTATATGTATGTGTATATATATATATATATATATATATATATATATATATATATATATATATACTGTATAGTTGCAGATGAAATAGTAGCAAACTGCTAGGCTCACCAGGAGAGAATAACTCACCCCTCAGGTCTAAATGCAAGACAGATAACTATTTTCAGTCCCTCACTCCCTATCATCTTGAGCAGGCATACCTCACCCTTGATATTGAGCATGCATGCCTCCTCCAATAGCTCTTGCTGCCTGCATTAGGTAATGAGAAATCCAGCTTAACTTTGTGTAGGTTCAATACCTAGAAGCAACCATTAGGTTTTCTTACAGGATAGTATTTACAAAAGATTAACAGCAATAATGATTGTCAGGAACAATTAAGCTATAGTAATTGTAATTATTACATGTGAATGCATATATCCTATACAGCATAGGGAAATAAAGGTTGCTATTTATTAACTCTTAGTAGTGAGATGTGTTTATTTAATGACACATTAATACCTTTCCATCTCATCTGGATGTGGCTTAGGTATACAATATTCAATTATCATATATGTTTATGTATTGCAAAAAAACAGTGTATTGAAAATATAAACTAATGTGACTTGCCATGGATCTAATTTTGTTTATTTTTTGTCCCCCACTCCCACACTAGCAGTGTTTATTTATTTTTTGGAGTGGTTATCATTTCTTAAAATTCTGCTATTTGCAATTTGCATACCTTACTGCTGAAAACAAAATGATCACCAGCACAAAGATGTAGACTGACAACTGCTGCTTGGCCCACCATACCTCCACAGATGGCAGTACAGACATCCAACACTTTGGGGTCACAACCTGTCACCATTGCCTTTGCAACCACTACTCTACCCACTCCACCTGTATCAAGTGGCTTTGCCTCAGCTGCTGGTGCAGTGGTACCCTTTGAATGCAATATGGATGGAGGTGGTGATTTTGTGACCCATCAGGAGTGGACAGTGCTGGTGGAGATCTTGGAGAAGGACCTATGTGCCCAAATCAACAGGGTTGAAAATATCCTGCATTGACTTCACCAAGGCAGATGACAGAGGAGATAGTGATGACAGTTCTGAGGATGAAGACTAAATTCTCACTGTTCTCAAGCTGGACATAAGTGTACCTTCAAAGTCTTCTATCTATCGTCAGTCATGGTGTCCCTCATCCTTTTATATCCATCAACATCCCTGTCAGTTTAATATGTCTTGTATGTCTTCAACTGCTGCCTAACCTACTCTACCAACTTGACCTGACATTCCTAATTCCCTTCCCCAGCATTCTTCTCTCTATAGAAAAATTCAGAAAATGGGCACCTGTCCCACAATAATTATGCCCCATACAAGCTCTCTACCTCACCTTTTTCTTTTCTTGTCACATCTGATTTGATCAATTTGGCCATACAATATTATTCTGTTATTTTCACCTATCCCTGGTGTGGTGACTGTCCAAATGCATGAAAGTCTTTGTACAATTCTACATTTATATTCTGAAGTAGTGGATGCCTATGGTGCTTTCTCATCACTCTCATGCAAATTCCTGTATTCTTTCGCCTGTATCCTACCCTCTGATGGCCATACCCATTTTCACCACTGTCCTACCAACTCCTTTTTCACATGTTTAATCTGGTCAAAGAATAGAATCACATACATAACACATGGTCATAAAAGGCACCTGGAAAAGCCTTCACTTATTGCCCTTAGTATTTGCACTGAGGTTGCCATAGCACACCAGTGCTGAGTGATTGTGAATGCTGTTTAATTTCCAGTGGCAAAAGATGAGCATTTGAATTTTACCCACATTTGTTTGGTTACTTTTGTGCAAATGTGCTTAAATCTGCTACACTATAGCAATACAGAGTAAAAGCAGACTGAATTTAGTACTGCAAATCAGTTACTGTAACAGTTCTTAGGCTACAGGATGTATTGAACTGCAAGTTTCTATGTGGGGTGTTGCGATAATTCCCCTGGGTTTGATTATACCTGTAAGACAAATTATTATTGCATGACATTTCATATTCTTATAGGTAACTGCAAATATCTGTATTTCTCTCCATTTACAACATTTCATTAACATACCATGGGAATAGTGTAGCAAGACATAATTTGCAAAAACATTGCAGTCCCCAAAACATTGCAGCCCCATCAATTAGACTTAGTAAGCCAACCTTATCTTGCTTATGTGTCAGTGTTGGTTGCACTCTCCTACTTCTTCTTGCTCCCTATAGCAATCACTTTATTGTACAGAGCAAGGCAGCATAATAATGAGTTAATAAATAATGAGTTAATAAGTAAGATTGACACACCAACAGATGGTCCAAAATGTCCCACAAAAATATTGTTGCTATTCCTTTCTCCATCTGTGTCTCTCTCTCTCTCTATCTGTTCACCCCTTCCTTTTCAGTAAGTTGTCACTGTACTTTAACTGGGTATTTAAATGATACAAGGTAGTAATTCCTTTATGGCATGAAGAAATAATTGATGTGAAGAAATAATGTTCACAAGTATAGATTGTTGACTACTTTCAAGGGTTTTAATCCAGACATTAGCTAAATGTCACTGACTGTTTCAGTACACTGTTTTATGTGTAGCTGTGCCATAGATATCATGAGCCACCATTATCTTGTTTCTATCATAAGCTACTTGGTCCCTGCCTACCTTTCCTCCTGTCAATGTTTCTTCCCCCTTCTGTGCCATTAGTCTTCCTCCCCTGCATTTGCACAGTGTCCTGTGCTGAGCACCAACTACAATGGAGGCTAAATGGAAGTATGCAACTTATGGCAAAACCTTGTGAGTTTTTGCCTTTGGCTACATTACATTGGTGCCCTTTGTGCTACTGTGCTTACCAATGTATAGTCCCTTTAATCTACTTTTCAACAAACTGAATAGTTGAACGTACAGATAACAGCTATCAAGAGGGTAATGAAGATGAATACATACAATCTTGCTTCTGCAATCTGCTGTCACATGGGAACTTTGTGAAGAATTACTTTCTATGTTGTGTGCTTAGATAATAATCCAGTATTAATTTTCTTTTTGGAATGCTCTCAAGGTTCAAATACAGATGTATATAAAATGTTCCAGAATGTTTTGTATGACTCATGTGGCTGTAAATGTCAGGTACACCTTTCGCTAACACACCATTATCTTGCTGCTATATTAATGTGTCTGCTCCCTACTGTGAAGCCTGTCTTGTACAGATCTTGTTTGAATAACTATTCTGATAAAACAAACACTAACACAACAGACACCTGTGCAGAAATGGTGCATGCACTAATGTGCTATGACTGTGTTGCATATTCCTGTCAGCAACTGTCCACCTCTTCCCATAACTTCTGTGTCATCCAGTAAGTTTGTTTGATTCAAAAATGTTTCCAGAAATCATGTTTCCACTAGCAATAACATAATTGATCCTTTATATATTTCATAATACACCTGTAGCATTCATATACGGATTGACTAAATGCAACTGTCATGACAAATGTGTAAATTATGAAAATTTAACATGACCATAAAACATATCTGTTCTGCAGTCTAGCAGGTTCATACATGATTGCATGCTTATAATGCTTCTTTGCGTGAAAGTCAACAAAAAGCACTGTAGACTGCTGCCAATTCACATTCTAAGTTGAACACCTTAGTTTATGATTATGCATACACTAATACTTTGCCAAAAGCAGTGCAATTGAAATTGGCAGCACTGTCCTTCTGGCAGAGAGTTAGAAAAAGACAACAAACAATTCTTTGTTAAGGTTTCATAATGTTTGTACGTTGGCATTGAATTTTGACAGGTTTTCTTGATGTCAAAGTGATGCTGATTCAAATAATTCAGCTGGTTAATGTATGTCTATTTCCCAGTGGGTACATTTGCAACTGTTTTGCAATGTCGTGTAACCTATTCACACATAATCCATTAATGTTATTTTGTAGTGAACTGTTCCATGTAGGAAGGAAGTGTCTGTTTGAAAAGTCAATGCACATTGTGCAAGCATGAGACATGAATAATGTGCAGTCACCCCAGAATGAAGTGGTAGGAAAGTTTAATTGATAATCCACTGGTTTACAACTGTGATTGTCTTTGGCATTCCATAAAGTAAAACAGGTACATGCACCTAACAGCAATGCAATGAACATGAAGGACAGTATATAAATCTTAGTACAGAAGTATCTCATTACATGGGGCAATCACAGTGCTGTTACATTGTCTTGTGCATGCATATACATTTGTTCTAAAACCTGTGATGGATGGTACCAACTGCTGCAAACATTGGATTTTTATCTATTATAGCTGTCCTTTTTCACATCATTAAATTCAGATTTCTCCTCTGGCACTTGCAAATAATACTGTTCTTTCTAGATTGTGTTACTAGATAGGTAGGAAGTTTGATTCCTATTGTGGGAAAAGTGTGTGTGTGTGTGTGTGGGGGGGGGGGGTTACAGTTACAGGCAAGTAATGCTTGGTGCTGTGTCCACTTCCCCTGAGGAGAATACATTTCACATTGCACACAGCTCCTTTATTCTAATTTTAACAGAAACACCTCTCTGCAGCACGTTGATAACATCATCCTATCAAAAGTGCATTCTCTCCCCTTACAAGTCTGACTTCTGTTGTGGTACTTGCAAACAATACTGTACTCACTAGATTGGGTACCTAGATGGGTATGAGGCTAGATGCTCAATGTAGGAAAATGTTTTGTGTGTGTGTGTGTGTGTGTGTGTGTGTGCGTGTGTGTTTGTGTGCGCGCACACGCGCACATGTGTGTTTGTGTGTGCTTAACACTTGGTACTATATCCACTTCCTCTGAAGAGAATACATTTAACTTTGCACCTTATCCCACTTTTAACTGAACCACCCTCTCTGCAGCACACTGATGACATCACCCTGTCAAAAGTGCATTCTTTCCTTTTAAGAGTCTGACATCTTCTGTGATGCTTGTGATTAATACTGTGTTCTGTAGATTATGTAACTAGATAGGTAGGGGGTTGATGGTTAATGTGAGAATTGTGTGTGTGTGTGTGTGTGTGTGTGTGTGTGTGTGTGTGTGTGTGTGTGTGTGTGTGTGTGTGTGTGTGTGTGTGTGTGTGTGTGTGATAGCAGGTGTATAGAGTCAGGAAAGCATGTCCTCCATTATGGCTGTGCTCAATCAACTTCCACTCTGGAGAAACATTTTAAATTGTTAGATGACTCCACCATCCCCTTATTACACCTTTCATAACATCTTCTGTGCAACACACTGATGGGGTCATTATGTCCAAAGTGTACTTTCGGACTATAGAAGTTAGACTTTTTCTGTGGTGCATGCAGTTCATATAGTGATCTCTAGACTGTTAACTAGTTTAGTAGATAGTTTGAATACAGCACTGACTGCTGTGTGTGGATAGAGCTCATAATACATTGGAATACTTTCACTCACACTTGCAATGTGTAACCTTCCATTCAATTGAAATGTTTTAACCACAGCAGTGTTTCTAAAATTAAATGGGGATATCATCCCCTCAAAGATTCTGTATGTCTCACCTGTAGTCAGGCTTCTACACTTGTGGTGCATGTGTTTAATGCAATGACTTGTAGATTATGTAACTAGATAGATAGGATCTCAAAGTGATGAACTTGTCTGTTTGGGGCTTTAGAGTCAAGTAGGTATAACTTCTACAACAGCTGAAATAAATCCACTTCTACAATCCACTTCTACATGGGGAATCCTTTAGACAGGAAGATGAGTCCCCAATCCCCTTAGGCCACATTTCATAACAACATCTTCTCTACAACATACTGATGAGGTCATCCTTTCTAAACTGCACACTCGCACTTTAAGTCAAATGTCTCCTATGGCACTTGGATTTCTTACACTGTTCTGTAGAATGTGTAACTAGAGAGGCAGGTGGTTTGAATTTCTAAGAGTGTGTGAGTCACTGTAAATAGATTCCGGATTAATTTACACACATTTGTGGTAGCAACATTTACAGCTACAGATGGCTGTAAAAGTCATTTAACACACCCACATCTTTTGGCAATGCACTATCAGCCCTTCATATATGCTGTATGCCTCACTTGTACTCAGAATTCTTCTGTGGCACTGTCTACTGATACTGTGCTCTATATATTGTGTAACTAGATAGGTAGAAGGTTCAAGTCCATCCTTGATTAAATAGTGTGACTGTGATTTCTGTCATACAGTTGGGTACCTCATAACTTTCTAGTTATGAGATGTATTTTCAGTGGCACAGTGTTAAACTAGCAAATTCTAGTATCCCCAAGGAAAATACATTTTTGGCAACCCAATGGTTACATAATCTTTACATAACTGCAATATCTCATAGGTGTACTGTGACTTCTCCTGTGGTGTGTGACTTTAATACTGTGCTTTGTAGATGTGTACCTGCATAGGTAGGAAGTTTGAATTCAGCCCTTCAAGGGTGCTCATGACATAATTGATATTTGTATTTCTGTGGTGACCATGATCAATCTTCATCTCTCTGATATCTGTCCTGGTATGTATTTGAAAATGACAAGATGTGAATGCTTATTATATCAATCATTGCTTACAAGCATTACTTATTTCAGAAATAAGTTTGTTCTGTATTGCATGCCTTCATCCAAACATTTCTTTATTACTGCAATCCTTTTCTTCAGACTGCACAGTTTAATAGCAGATGAGCTTACCTCTCAATTGCATAGATTTTCTCAGAATGTCCAGATTTTTGCCTCATATTTTTGGTCCATTTCTCATAAAATTGTGGTTTTCTGGCATATTAGTGGCAAATAATTAAATACTGAAGTTAGAAAATAATGATGGACATTTGAGTTTCAGAATTCATACCCTTCAGAATATTTATGATAATGCAAAACCTATTATTCTATTAACTTTCTAAGTTTGTAAGAGCAATATTTAAAACCTGTCTCTATTTTTGGGTCTTTGTTCCACTTTTATTTATGCCTTTGTCTAGATTTCTTGCTCTAACAGGTTAAAGGTATGCAGATGAGGGCTTCCAGGAAACATTTCTTACTGTATAGCATGCTGCCAGATCATCAGAAATGGGCCGCTATTATGAAACTTTTTTGTGTGTTGGTGCTGTTGAATTGCTGTTATGTGACTGCACCCTGTAATTCCTTGTGAACATGCCCAGTATAATGTATGAGATGTGTATCATTTACCAATGGCTAACTTAAAATAATGAAATGTCATCAGATCTGTGTTGTTATTTGTCACTTATGTATGTTGAGTGTTATTATATTACCATATAGCATTTACCTGACTATACAACGCATACTTGTGTATTACATATTTATAGGAGTTAAACCCATTCTTATGGGTGCCAATAACAGTTATTTTCAAAAACATGTCCCTTTCTGATGTGCATGACACAGCAGCTGGAAGGCTTATTTGTCCTTGAGTATACAGCAGTATGGCAACAGCTAACATATATAAATTCCCTGAATATACATCTCATATGCAAAAACTGTAGTCTATACATTTATCCCATAAAGTATCTACTGCCCATGCTATCTCAACTCAGCATTTTATTAATAAGTATAGCACATTAACTTCCCTTTGTTATACTGCTGCTCTATGTCCTTCTGGCATCTTGTGTCAGCATGTCTGTTTTATTTATGTACTAAAGTCAAGTACTGACATTGACATTATCATTACATCAATATGGCAGCATTTAAAAGTTACAAATGTTTCTTTGACACTGCAGCACATTTGACTACAGTATCTGAGTATATTTTCCCCATTTCCTCTCCCTCTTAATTGCTTCTGCAGTACAGCCAGTGTTATTTCTGTACAATATTTCCCGATTTCACTTCCCCTCCTTAGTATTTCTGGGCTACAGCGAATGCTTGCATATTAGGTCTGCCTATAGGCAAGCCAATTTGTTTATATTCTGTGCTAGTGCTTGCAAGTACCTTATCATGGCCACAAACACTATTGCTGGTCCCGAAAAGGTGCTTGCAAACATGTCAGTGCAATGAGCAGCATGCATATTTGATTAGCACTGCCTCTCATTGTGCTAATGCACTTAAATCATGTAGGCTTAGGGCAATGCCTACACCATTGTTAATGAATCTAAGGGACCATTTTGATTAGCGAACTATCAAAGTTTTAGATTATTTCAGTTTGAATAATCATGGGCATAGCTCTCAATCAAGCAAAGAAAAATGGCATGTCCAAAGGATTTATTATAAAAAGCAGTAACACATAATCAAAAACACAAAGCTTTCGGATTACTTCTTCCTCAGTGTAGCTCTCATAGGTTCATAAGTTCATAGGTAGATACTAGGCTATCTGCCCGAGGGCATTTATAAGCTTAACTGGTGTGTGTTAGCTTTCGCTGCCCCATTGATTAATTAAATGAGCCTCTGTCAAGAAGAGCCAATGAAGTGATCCCAGGAGTGTATTTTCTGTTACCCATCCACTCTTCAAGGTTTCTCTTGAAGAGTGTTAGTGAAGGGCTCTGCCTAATGTAGTTAGGAATTTTGTTCCAAAGCATGAGGAGTCTGTGACAGGAATCTATCCCTCCAGCATGTTCTATTTATTGTTGTGGCGAGGTTTAGCTCACTAGAGCGAGTGACTCGCAGTGACTTGGATTTATTTAGGTGGAGCATGTCCATCATTTCTGAGCTGGACATGGCTTTGTAAGTCAGGCAGAGATCATCTCTGAGTAAGCGATATGCCACTGAGTACAGCTGGAGTTTTTCCAGTCAGGCTGCACAGGACATATGTTTTAGGCCAGTAATCCTCTTGGTGAGGTACTTTTGTGGTCTTTCCAGCTGTTGGAAGTGTCTTGTGAGGTAAATCCCAAATGGGGAATTGTACTCTATGATGGGTCTGATGATTGACGAGTAGAAGGGCACTATAACCTCTTTATTTCTAGATGTGAACCCTTTAGTAATTAGATGGGCTACACAGAAGGATTTCCTAACTACTTTGGCAATATGATTGTCAAAGGAGAGATTACTATCTACCTGGGTCCCCAGATCTCTTATTATCTCTTCTGTATTAAGGGGGCTGCCACCTATGTGGTAATTCATGGGTGTTTTGTTTTTCCCAAATGGGATGACTATGCATTTTTTTGGCATTTAGCTTGAGACCATGACTTTGACACCAGGTGTTCGTCTCAGTAAGGCCCTTTTGGAGACTGTCCGTGTCAGCCTGAGAGTCAATTATTGCTCCCAGTTTGCAGTCATCAGCGAACATGGATAGCCATAGTCCTCCTGTGTTTGCCTGTACATCTGAGAAGTATATGCCGAACCGTAGGGGTCCCAGGACCGAGCCTTGTGGGACACCATTTGTGACTGGTTTAGAGTCGGACCTGGAGCCCGCTATTATTACCGTGTGAGTTTTGTCTGTAAGCCAGTTGGCAACCCATCTCATGACGTAGGGGTTTATGTTCAGGCTGGTGAGTTTTTCTATAATTCCCGAGTGGGGAATGGTGTCAAAAGCCTTGGCGAGGTCAAGGTAGGCTGTGTGAACTACCTTCCCCTCATCTATGGCCTTGGTGACTGTCTCAAAGAAGTCAACCAGGTTTAGTAGGCATGATCTGCCCTTAACAAAGCTGAACTGGGTCGGGTCAAGTGTTTGGAGGTTCCCAATGTCTTTGTTAATGAGTTCCATGATGATTCGCTCCATAGGCTTGCAGACCAGGATTGTCAGGCTTATGGGGCGATAGTTACCAGGGTCAGTCGTGGCCCCTCCTTTGTGGAGTGGAATAACCATTGCTGTGCACCATTCTATGGGCATGTAGCCTGTGGAGAGGCTGAGGTTGAACAGTGTGTTTAGGTGGGGGGTTAGTTCGTTCTGTAGTTCATGCAAGACCCAGCCTGAGACACCATCTGGCCCCATTGACGCTGTGCTTTTGGCTTTTGAAAGGGCTGTTTTCACCTGTGCGTCTGTGATTTCTGGGACACTACACTTTTCCGGTATTGTTGTGGGTCCTTTTGGGGGTGAGAGGGGGGTGAAGTTTGCACTGAATCTATCTGCCAGGATGTTGGCAATATCAGTGGGTTCAGTATATTTTGTGCTATTTTGCACTAGCTCAGAGCATATCTGCGAGTTGCCACTTAGATTCTTGACATAGCTAAAGAAGGCTTTGTGGTTATCTTTCGAATCCTTGGATATTTTTCTTTTGAAGTTAGCCTTGGAGGATTTTATGAAGGTCCTTAGTTTCTTACTGATACTGATCAGGGATGTCTTTCCTTCTTGGGATTTGCTTTTTTTCTGAACTAGTTTCCTCCTTCTATTGTATAGCCTGTTTATGGCAGGGGTCCACCAGACTGGTTTCCTTCTCTTAGGGGAGTGAGTCTTGGTTTTGCTAGGGATGGCACGATCCATGCATCCTTGTAGGTGCTCATAGAGTGCATTTGTAAAAGTTCCTGCATCTTGGACACTGTTATCCTTTAGCATGGGGGCTGTGAAACTTACCACCTCTGTCTTAAGTAAGGTGAAGTTTGCTATAGAAACGTTTTTCACTGTGGTTTCCTTGGTTGGAGGTGGTGGTGTGGACATCCAGAGTGATTAATTTATGGTCTGATCTAACCAGTGATGGGTTGACCTCTAGTGTGGAACACCTGTCGCCCATGTTGGTGATGACCAGGACCAATATATTTTCACCTCTGGTAGGGGAGTTTACCAGCTGATCCAGGGCATTTGAGATGATAAATTCCAGGAAGCGCTGGACCTGGGAGTTTGTACTTGAGTAGTTTTCCCATTTAACGGTAGGGTAATTGAAATCACCCAATATCAGGTGTTCGGTAGGACCTTCATATTTTCCAGTGTCTCCAGAAAGGTGGAGTGGTGGTCCTGGGTCATGGAAGGTGATCTGTAGCAGGCCACAATTTGCATTGCAGATTGGTCTGATGTTAGTTGCACATAGATGATCTCGGAGATATCATGCTGCACCACTAACCTGGAGGTGTAGGTATCCTTGATGAACATGGATACACCCCCTCCTTTTGTATTTCGGTCCATGTTCTGTGGCTGAAATGTGTGGTATGAGTTGTAGCCCGGTAGTGCTGGGGTGCTCTGTGGAGCCTTGAACCAGGTTTCAGTTACTGCACAGATGTCGACGTTCTCCATACTGATAGTGCTTCGAGTGCATGCATTTTGAGATTTAAATTCCTGGCGTTGAGTAGCATAACCCTCATTTTTTTATTTGTGCTGTTTACAGAAGTGGGTTTGACTTTTGAGCCTTGCCTAAAAAAGGCACTATGGGGGCAGCAAGAGCCTTGGCCAGTATTCGAAAGCCTAGGGGTGACAGGTGCAAGCCGTCTCTTGTGAAGCAATGAGGCCTGTCGAGCATGTCATCCCAGGCTGACAGACACTGGATCCCCTTTGAATGACACCAGAAGCTTAGCCAATTGTTGAAATTGATCATTTTTTCTTTATACTGCGGCATCATTCTTGGTGAGGGCAGGATGCTACTCTGGGTCAGGGTCATACCCGTCTGGGCTACATGATCAGAGAGCTCTTCCATGTCTCTTTTCATGTAGTCCAGGGAGGTACGTCTTTGGTCATTCACACCAACATGAACAATGACAAAGTCATATTTGTACTTGTTCTGGACTGACCTGAGTGCTTGTGTTATGTGGCGGATTCTGGCTCCCGACAGGCAGCTAACAGTAACCTTCTCCTTGTCCAGCCTAGTGAGTGGGACGTCTCAATCAGTCAGGGACAAATCTCAACAGAATCAGGGACAAATCCAGAAATAATCAGGGACAATCAGGAGCACTTCTAAAATGCTGGTGTCACTCTCCTACTTTGGAAACAATAGAAAAGTCTTCATTGGTTCTGTCCAAACAGCTTTATTTTATACAAGCACATCACTATAGAAGTTTACTGACTTAAGTAACTTATATACAAACTAACAACTGTGATCATGCATGCTCTCACTCTGGCTGCTCTTAAAAAATGGCACTAGGGATTGCACGTGCCTGGAATATATACATTCATGTACAGCCTTGACATGCTTCTTAAAGATATACCACACATCACTTGCACTCTGATCTACATCCTCCCTTTTAGAGAAATAGATCATACAACACTATGGGTTTATTTAGCATGCAGAAATTACAGGTAATTCTTTGTCATGCATTATACAATACTAAGTACACACACACACACATATATATATATATATATATATATATGTATATGTATATATATATGTATGTATTTATATGTATTGATATATATATATATATATATATATATATATATATATATATATATATATATATATATATATATACAATCAATCCCACGTTGCTGCGTATTTCACACTAGGCTTTGATACTCGTCCATATCTTGTGACGTAAAACTGGGATCAGATTTAGCAACTGAAGCTGTCTCTGCAAAATGGTTGACCTGTGGAATGTTCAGAACATTTTCTGGAATGGAATCAGAATTTTGAACTCGTTCTGGTATTGGAACAGTGCCCCATTCACTCTTAGATTTTAAGTCTTCATTACAGAAACAATGTTGTGATGGTGATGATGATTCTGGTACAAGAAGAAGATACCTACGGTTCCTCCTATACTCCACACCCTGGGAGTCTATCAGGTAGGATCTTGGCTCGGCAGAGATGCCTGTAATCTGTCGTATTCAATCAAAACCTTTCATTGTCTGGATTCGTACTGTCTGTTCTTCCCTCAATAGATGAAGTAATCTGCTCTATCGGTCATAACTAGATTTCTGGATATTACTCCTCTTAAACAATTGAGCCTTGATGTTTTATTGTTCTTAGGTTTAGGCTTCAATAAACTGGAAGTAATGGGTAGTTTGCCTGGAAAGTAGTCTTTGAGCAGGTGAGCCAAGAATTTTGTCTTGGGGTATTCTGAGATTAAGCAAATTCAAGAGCACATTGGTATTGTCAGGCTTTGACCTTTCAAGTAATTGCTTTGCACTCTGCACTGCACGTTCAGCTAGACCATTGGACTGAGGATATTCAGGACTTTTAGTGGCTTGTACAAAGTCTCATTCTTTTCTTTCTTTTACAAATTTCTGAAACAACTGGCTAGTAAATTCAGTACCATTGTCTGAAAGATCTTTGTGTGGACCATCATGAACTGAGAAATGATGTTTCAACTTAATAATAACAGCAGTGGATGTTAGGTTAGGGAGTAGATCAATCTCAAACCAGTTCAAATAAGAGTCTACCAAAACCAAGTAGTTTTGATTGCTCCACTCAAAGATATCAGTTGCAACAGTTGACTAAGGTAGTTTAGGAACTTGACTTAGCTGAAGTGGCTCTCTTTGTAAAGGCGGTCTAGTACTATTGCCTACTGAACAAGAAGAAAGTACTTTATCAATGTATTTTGATAAGGAAGGCCAAAACACTAACTCTCTGGCTCTTCTCTTAGTGGATGTGGATCCTGGGTGACCACGATGTAAAATCTGGATATAGTCTTGTTGTAAAGAAGCAGGAACAACAATTTTAGGACCTTTGAAAATAATGCCATCTTCCATCAACAATTCATCTCTGTAAGGAAAATAAGTTTGCACTTCAGGTGGTACACTAGATTGCTTTGATGGCCATCCAACATTAATGTAGTGATTGAGCTTCTGTAAAATTGAATTGGTCTGAGTGTGATCTCTTAACTCATCTAGTCTAGTGGTAGAAAAAGTATGCACTGACATCACATCAAAGTCAAAATTCTCTGCATCAAGCTGTTCTGTGGTATTTCTGGGCAATCTGGATAAGGTATCAGTCAGACAGAGCAATTTGCCATTCATGTAGACCATTTTGAAATTGCACTTTTGCAATTGAGCATCGTTCTTTATAATCTCGCTGGAGCAGAATGCATAGGCTTCTTTAGAATAGTAACCAGAGGCTGGTGGTCAGTTTCAATCTGAATACGTCAACCATAAATATAATCATGAAACTTGGAACATGCAAATACTATTGCAGAAAAATCCTTTTCAATTTGAGTATACTAAAATCCCAGTTTGGGTAAGTGTTCTAGATGCATAGGCTACTGGTCTACCGTCTTGAACTATAACTGTGCCAAGACCAAATTTTGAAGCATCACAGGAAAGGGTAACCGGTTTGTTCACATTATAGTTTTAATGTAGGCAGGGTGGCAATTTTCTGATTAAGGTCTTCAAATGCCTTCTGTTGCTGTTCCAGCCATGACCATGCAACATTTTTGCATGTTAGCTCTCTTAAAGGTGCTGTCAACTCACTGAAGTCTGGTATAAACTTGCCTAAATAGTTGACCATGCCTAGAAAATATTGAAGAGCTTTTACATTATCTGGTGCTGACATCTCAAAAATAGCTGCTTGCTTGGTTGGGTCTGGTCTCAAGCTTGCACTCGTGAACAAATGAACTATGTAGGTAACTTCTGGAAGTCTGAATTTTGCACTTCAGAGGACTGAGCTTCAAGTTTACTTCACATGCTCTGTCTAGAACTTTCTTGAGGTTTCTGTCATGCTCTGCTTCACCACTGTCTCTAACCAATAAATCATCTACTATTATAGCACAAGGATAACCTGAAAAAATTTGTTCCATTGCATGCTGAAAGACTTCACTTGCAGAATTTATTCCAAATGGCATCCTTAGGAAGCTATATCTGCCAAATGGAGTACTGGAAGTAGTTAGAAATGAAGATTTGCGATCAAGCATCACTTGCCAAAATGAGCTCTTTGCATCTAAGACAGAAAAATAGTGGCATTCGGTATTAGAGCTGCAACTTCTTCGACTCTGCAGATTGGATGATACGGTCTCTTTAATGCTTTGTTCAGATCTCTTGGGTCAATACATATTCTGATTTCATCTAAGCCTTTTTTGTGAGCTGCTACCATGGATGACACCCATTCAGTTGGTTCTGTGACTGGACAAATCAAACCTTGCTGCACCATTTTATTCAAATGAGCTTTAACTTTATCCTGCATAACTATCGGAACTCTTCTTGCTGGTCTGAGTATTGGCATGACCTCTGGGTCTAACTTCATGGAATATACAGCTGGAAGTTTTCCTGACTTGTCATCAAAAACATCAGCATACTCTGAGAAAATGGCTTCAGAAAATGGTTTCAGAAAAATTAGAACTCAGAAATGCACTTACATGATGAACTTCTTTAGCAAAAGAAAGCAGATTCATTCTCAAACTATCTTTGAGACCCAATAAAGACTGCACTGGTCTTCAGGCTACATAGAATAACAAGTTGTAACAGTTCTTTGCCACATAACATGAAAGCATCACTGAACCTTCGGTTTGAATTTCTTCACCTTCATAAGCAACAAGTCTCGCAGTACTGGCTACATCGAGTTGTTCTTTAGTTCTCACTTTAGCAAGTATGTCTGCTGATATGACATCACACTTTGAACCAGTAGTTTAAGCTCTGTGGATCTGCCATTAATCCGGACAATACAAAACACTTCGCTCCTTCTTAATAAATTCACTGCATCAACTCTTTCACCAAGTACTGATACACCATCTACATAGAAAGCTGACTGCTTCGGCTCTACTTGACCAACTTGCTCTTTTGTGTGACCTTTCTTTACAACTGTGTGAGGCTTACTTGATTTGCAAAACTTTTGGAAATGGTTCCATTTTTTATACTTGTGACATTGCTGACCAAAGCTAAGCACTTCTCTCTTTTAAACTCATGATTTGCACCACAATTGTGACAGTTAACACTAAAGATGGACTTGGGTTTTGCTGATTCATGCTTGTACTGCACTGAGCTTGCTCCCTTCTTAGAAGGTGCTGGAAAGCTGCACGTCTCCCCTGGAAACTCCATAGCTGCCATGTGCTTGGGTCTGCTTTTGTTTGCCACATGTTGCATGCTATCTACATTTGCTCTGGTGCCAACTGAACCCATGCTCTTGTCACTTGCAAGCATACTTGTGTGTTTTTCTGTCACCTCATGGATTTTAAAAATCTCTGTGACTTTGCTTAATGTTAAATCATGGTCATGAAGTAAAATCTTTCTCACAGCAACACTGTTAATACCACACACAAGCGTGTCCTTTATCAACTCATCTTTTAAGTCTCCAAACCAAAACGTTTTAGCTTTATTTCTCAGGTCACTTATATAAGCTGCAAATGTTTCCTTTGATTTCTGATGTTTCATTTAAAACAAATGCCACTCTAATGTAATATTTGTCTGGGCGTTACACATTTCTCTGAACTTGCACTTGATTCAGCCTCTGCAACAATATGACAGTTTTCACCTTCTCCTTCGTATACTGCTGGCGCATACACAAATGAATGCTCTCTTTCTATGGCCTCTGACCCAGCTAGGTTAAGCAAAATGAATGCCCTGGTGTGTGCATCTCTGTCTGCATAAGCTACTTGTATAAAAATATCGTACTCTCAAATATTCTTCAGTTCTCTGCAATATTCTGATTAAATACAAGAGGTAGGGGGTTTTGAAATCCGTCTGCCATATTAACACATACCAATGAAGGGTTTTGCAAATAAGCACAAACATACACACATGCACATATGCCAGAAACTTATGCCAGTATTTGTAACTTTGTCCAATGCTTTTATGCCTCTGAATTTATACCTTTTTTGGGCTTTTCAAAATTATGCTAATGGACAAACTCATAGTACCTTTGAATAATTGGACTTTGTGAAATAAACTTCTCGGGCATTTTAACACTCTTGTAATATCATTTTGCATTGCTAATGTCATTTATCAACATTTATCAACATTTTAAAAAGGATTTCAAATAAGTGCACGATGCAAATAAACTGGGCCTTTCTTGCCCAAAACTCAATAACATTTCAAAGTAAATGCACTTAGCAAATAACTGCACACAGCATACTGAAATGTCCCCAAAATGGCAGTACCTTGTTAGGCAACTCTTTACAGTGCAAGAAACACTCTGTAATGGCGGCACTTTGCAAATAGACACACCCAGCACAAGAAACTTTTTGAAATGGCTATACGTTGACTATATTTCATGAAACAGTTGCACTTTACACAGAATAAACTCTTCAAAATACATGCACAGTAATAAGAGCACACTGTAAGCACTTTTACATACTTTGAGATACTTTGAATAACTATAGTTAATGCCCTTGATACAATACAAAGTCATATTTATGCCAAAACACAGCACTTTGCCAAACACATGCAGTCACCTTTCTTTATTTTTGCTTAATGTGCCCTTTTTGCCCTTATTATATTCGGTTTGCTCATTTAAGCAGTTTTCATGCCCAATGTACTTTTCTTGTGCTTGTTTTACTCTAAACATGGCCCGTTTTGCTTTAAACACACTCGTTTTGCTTTAAGTATGCTTGTTTTGTCTTTAAACGCACTCGTTTTGCTTTACCGTTAATTGTTTCATTGAATACCTTTATTTTAAACATTTCCTTTAGTTAACAAACTTTTTGTGCCTTACGCTTGCTTAATAATGTGGGTTGTGCTCTTGGAATGCCCTGTTTTGTCTTTTCTATCAAACAAACAACTTGTGCTACTTCTCATTACCTTTGATACTTTTCTGCTTTTCTGGCTCTTTTTGTGCTCATTTCGCTTAGTTTTACCTTCACTGTGATCTCTGCACTGCATGGCTCTGGATTTTAATCTCTACAATCCCAGTTCTGACACCATGTCACTCTCCTACTTTGGGCACAATAGAAGAGTCTTCGTTGGTTCTGTTCAAGCTGCTTTATTTTATACAAGCACATTACTATAGAAGTTTACTGACTTTAACTTAAGTAACTTGTATACAAACTAAAAATTGTGATCATGCATGGACTTACTCTGGCTGCTCTTACAAAATGGCACTAGGGATTGCACGTGTCTGGAATTTATACATTCACGTATAGCCTTGACATGCTTCTTAAAGATATAGCACACATCACTTGCACTCTGATCTACAGGTAGCATTACTAAGTTGTGACGTTGACAGAATAAGAGAATGTGAATTAGTCTACATTAATTACTCTATACCTCTAATTACTATCATTATTTATTATGTGCAATTCACACCTTTTCTCCAACAGTCACCAGTTTTAAGAGGGATTAAGAGGGAAAGACTTAAAATTTGGGTAAAAATCAGGGTCATCCCTGAAAATCAGGGAAAGTTGAGGGGTATGTTCATGGGACAATTAAATGAGTCAATTATTCATATTGAGATTTGACAGATTTGAATTTATGTTTTCAAAGTGGACCTAAACTTCACTGTTTATTTAATTCACCATGCTTCAGAGGCTAGACTTCTGTTGGGGCATATGTAGTGCTAAACTGGCTCGCACATAGAGTTGAGATTGCATAAGTAGTGTGAAGTTGTTGGGGGCAAACTTCAACCTCCCCACAAAAAGTATGTTTTTAAATGAGTTTCTTATAGTCTTTGTGATTCATTTATGTCTATATTTGCCTATAACTTAGCAGAACATGTTCATCTCACTTCTGTCTTGAATGAACCGTACTGTATTGCCATGATATTTTGCTATATCAAGTTTTTATTTACTCAAGACTGACATTGCTATAAGTTTATTTTTTCTTGATGCATTTTTCTTGCAAAATGTCTACTTCTGTAACATGGAAAATGTTTCAGTACAAACACGAGAAAATAGTTTTGCTTCTTTTGTTGATGGATACAGATTATATGTAATCATTTGCCTATGTTATTTACATCATCTGGTTCTCACATTTTTGTTGCAGTGTCAGTTTATGCCATTTTGTTAAACATCTGCTTGAGCACTGGGCTGAGACCATAATTAGTGTTTTATGATCACTGCTCTATCCTATTTAACAAGTTCATAGAATAGACACTTATTTTCTGTTAATGTTTGCCAGAATTCACATATAAATAGATACATATTTTGTTCTAAGGACAGCTGGAGATTTTCTGCTTTAGTAAATCATTATTTCTATATTGAGGGTTAATAAAGGTGATTCTTTTAGCCTTAGACACAAGGCCACTTCTTAGTGCTTGCTTGTTACATTCTGTTGAATTCTTCATTGCTTAGCGGTACTGCATTTCAACAGACAGTATTGATCCTCGGGATGCTGTGGGACTAAAATCCCTTTCTCATTTTAGAAAACTTTTATTTGGAACTGCATTCACTGAAAAAAAACATAAAAGCATTTATCTTAAGTACTGAAAGTTGGTTTATGATAGTGGGAGTTTAATCTATTTCTTTGAAGGATTACAATATTTACAATTATATGTTTGACATTGATTTTATGCTTAATACAAATGTGTTCTTTATATTCATATACAGCCTTACTTGTTCACCTACTTCTCAAGGGCTTGTTATGAAGATTCTTGACTATCTATCCCTCAGAGCTTTAAATGGTGTTCCTAGAACAGCCAGAAGCCTGTTTCTTAACCTCTTTTTGTACTGCTGTGCTGTCAGTAGAAACTTTTTTTAAGAAGAAAATATGTTAGCCTTGAGCTCTCAGGAGATGAATTCTGTATTTTATAGTTTTCACTGAGGCATAATCATTGTAAACTTTTCAGGATGCAGTTCAGGAGTTTATCTGCACATTTATTTATTATTTCTCATGCCATTTAAGAGAAATGTGCATAGCCATTCTTCTGAAATACACCGTTCCTCATAGTTACAGTAAAGAGCTCAAAATGGTCCATTCACTTCCTTATATGTAGCCACATAACCTATCAGCCATTCAGTTAGTCCAGAGCTTGCGTCCACTGCAATATTTACCAACAAAATAACTAGTGTCATGTTACCAATCAGCAGGTATGGTGTATGGTCTAATGAAACATAGCATACTGATCAAAAGGAACAGGATCACAAACACACAAATGCACCCACGTGCGCAGGCACACACACACACACACACACACACACACACACACACACACACACACACACACACACACACACACACACACACACACACACACACACACACAAGAATAGCAGGGTAGCTCTTGTATGCATCTATCCTGACTCTGTTTGTTGTATATAAAATTTTACATTACAAGTGATTCAATTAAAGAGCAAATTATATAGAAAAGATGGGAATTGCACAGAGGAGGAGCGAGGTTTAAAAGAAGACAGAATTTGAATGAGCTATGTAATGTTTGACTGACAGTGACTGGATAAATTATAAGTGATGTATAACGTTTGTAGCTAAAATTATGTCAGTATGGTTTGTTTTCATTTATATAAATGTATGATTTCCTATGTCGTATGTAATAATTTAATAAAGATGTTTCTTGTTAAAAAAACAAAAAACAAAAAAAAAGACAATTCAGCTGCTCCCACTTCACACTTAAAATGCTTAAATGTTTGCACCATTATCAACCGTACCTCCTGTTACTGTTAAAATATTTTATATGAGCAGTTTGTAAACAAGATAGGAACAGATTCATACAGGTAGCAGAAATGTATAGATAACAGAAGAAAGTAAAGCATTCAGCTGAGAATTCCTGGGAAAACTTAAAAACAGCCAAACTTATAACTGAATATACAAAAGAAATCATTTTAGAATACCTTATAAGAATTAAGTAATTCCATACGTTTTATGGTGTATTAGTATCTGGTAATGAAAGTAACATAAAAATGTTAGTCATAACAAATTATTCTTAAAGTACTTATCCATTAGTTACTGAACCAATCAATATGTAAATATGGACGTACACTGTCAAGTGTAGGTCTGAAAAGACGGAGTAATAGTTAAATGTACAGGCTGCTGTCCATTTTATCTTTCCCTAAATATGTTACTAGGAACTTAGATAAAAAACGACTGTTACACAGTTTTCCATACATGAGGACTAGTCATTTATTGAGGTTGATCTTCTCCTACATTGTGGGCAAATACTTGGCAAATATCAGGGTTGTGATGTAAACTGTGTAGTCAGTTATAGTCTGTACAGGAAAAGTGCATATTATATATATATATATATATATATATATATATATATATATATATGTGTGTGTGTGTGTTATTATTGTAGGAATGTTCAAAATGTCAAAATGCCACACAAAAAACATCATCAAAAACATTTCAAATATTCACATTACCAAAACCCTAAACACCGAACCTACAAAAAGATCTCAAGAAAGAAAACAATTTCCTTTTGCTATCTTTAAACAAAATATTTGTCTGTTACACTTCAGACCTAACTTGTCTGAATAGTGGTAGTGTTCCAGGAAGGGCTTTTCTAAGGTAAGATGTAGAGTTAGTGTTACAGCTAGGTGTAGTGTTAAGGTCTACATACATGATTTTGTCTTCCTTTGAATCAACTTAGTAATGCGTGATAATCCTAATCTTGCCCCAGCCCTACATTTTTAGCTTAGAAGAAAACTTTCCTTAATGCTACCACAGCACCACTACAAAAGGCAGGTTGGTCACCCACATTTCATGCAAACACATATACACACACACACGCGCGCACACACAAACATACACACACACACAAACACACACACACACACACACTCACACACACACACATGCCATCGCCAAGACTTGCCCTGCACACACACACACACACACACACACACACACACACACACACACACACACACACACACACTACTATGTCTATCACCTTGCCTATACTTGACTCTAATTGCAACCCACAAACACTCACAGAAATACTAAATCTACCTCCTTTCCTAAGATCCTTTGGGTCAAAGGTCATTACAATTGCAACTCTAGATTTGTTGTCTACATTGCAGTGTGTAATTCTTGCACGAGTTTTTATATAGGTAAAACTATTAGGACCCTGGGCAGAAGAATTTATGAGCATGTTTTAGCCATCAAAAATAAGGACAAGGTGAATGCATTGGCATGACATGCTGCAGTTTGTAATAACTTTAAAAAGTTCATATTTTCTGTATTAGTCACTGTGGATTCAGATGTTTTTACTGGAGGTTTTAAAACTGTATTAGAATGTAGGGAGAGAAAATGGCAAATTGTTTTAAGTGCAGATCATTTTCCAGGATTGAACGAAACCATAAACATAAAGTGTTTTTACAAATGCAGAAATCAAGGAACAGCCATATTTTATATATATATATATATATATATATATATATATATATATATATATATATATATATATATATATATATTTATGGGTCTAGGATATATGGCCGAAAATCCATTTGGACGAAACTTTTTCCAAATCACCGAAAATCCATTTGGCCGAATACACTAATGACATTGCATATGCCTTGTTACCCACTGTAGTGCGATCTCGGAGTGAGAATAATAAAGAAGGGGGTGTGTGGGAGACACAGCCCCCACAAGGGGGGTGGGGGAGAAGCCCCCCACCTACTAAGCTTTAGAACTACTTCCCGATAGTATGAGTAGCAACTAGACAATATTAGATAATGGCAGACATTACTAAACTAAACTGGGTGGGGGGCTGCCCCCCCACACCCCCCTACTTTATTATTCTCACTCCAAGATCGCACTACAGTGGGGAACAGGGCATATACACTGTCATTAGTGTTGTCGACCAAATGGATTTCCGGCGATTAGGAGCATATGTAACACATTTTCGGCCAAATGGATTTTCGGCCATATATCCTAGACCCATATATATATATATATATATATATATATATATATATATATATATATATATATATATATATTTACATGTGGCTTATTTTTTAAAAGTGTTTTTTTTTCAAGTTCAGTGGAATTCTTATATATATTTATATAATTTTTTTGTGTTAAACAGGGTATTTTATCTAATTGATTTGATTTAATATGTTATTATATTTTTTAATGTTCTTTAAAATTTCACTTACAAGGTTTGTACAATTAATTAAACATTTGTTGTTACTGGTTGATGTTGTCATGTGTTTAAGTATAAAAGGGCGGTGTTGTGTTGAAATGCTTGTTTCTGATGAAGTTCGTAGTTCATTAAAAACGAACGAAAGCGCTAAGTATTTTGTAGTCCGGCTCTTCTTTTTATGACTTTGCTGATTCTTGTTTTATTTTGTTCTTTGGGAGAAGTGGATACAGTGTATTTGATGTTTACTTTACTTATACACTGATCCATCCTATGCTATCAACACATAGGAGTTTCTAACCTTATAGCTGGTCACTACGAATACACTTTTTGTTTAAAATGGTTATGTGTTATGGTTCAGTACCATTGAGTTTCTTACATTCAAGGCCAACAGTTCAGATACTGATATTTCCTTGTTTTAAATCTGAAATCACCAAACTGGCAAAGCACACTTTACTAGTGTAAGAAATAGTAGCAATTTCTAAAATGAGAAGTAATACAATGGCTCTTAGTTCATCACAATGTTTCATCACAATATTTCGCTGCCTGACTTCACTGATCAAACAGTGAACAATTATTTATTCTTTTTAAAACTTAAAAAAAAAAGAAATAATTTTAAGAACTTTTGATTAATGTACAGTATGATGTTACAAATGGGGAACAAATTGATCTGAAGTTAAAATTTATTTTAAATGGAGTTTCAGAAATAAAAGACATGACTTTATTAATAAACTGCAGTTTCAAAACTAAAAAAAAAATACTTTAGGGGAAGATTTAGTTAAAATACAATATGTCAGAAGTAGATTTCAGAGACTGTCATTCACATATTTAAAGTGCAGCAATTACTGGTGTCATGATTTGCTTTGATCTGAAAGAGAATCTAATGGCTTTCTTGGAAATGGGCAACATAGAATGTTCTCTTCATTGGAATACTCTGAAATTCCACACAGGGAGACCTATAACTAAAAGAAAAGAAAGTGCACAGTAAAGTTATTTGTATTCATAATTATGCATAACATTTAAAGTTTCTGGTTATCCATTACAGTATTGTCTGATTATATAGTTTGGATCTCAATGGGTCATTAAGAATACAGGCCACATTCCTTTTGATTTTCTGCTTGTATATGTTGACAATCATAATATAATAAAATAGTTTCTGTGATTTGCAAACTATAGTGACAGCAGATTAAACCATTTTCTATGACTTGTAAATAATTACCTTTCACTTCTGGTGGCCTATGTTTTGGGTGCATTTACTCCACTTTCTATCATGCGTTCCATATGAAATTTTCAAGCTGCTTTGATCAGATGTAGTCCATAAAACAGGCATGAACTTCATGATTTGCTTCTAAGTGCCACCCCCAGTAGAGACAGAAAGTGCTTGTAATTTTGATTCAGTTTGCTTTGCATGATTCCCTGTTTTGTACTGAAACTGCTTGCATTTTTTTCAGTTTGGTTGATAAACAACAAACATGGCTATCTCTTTGGATATTCAGGTTTTTACTGGTACTAAACTAAAATAAAAAAAAAAAAATTCAGGAGACATCTAAGTCATATTGAACTTGCTGACACAGACTAGGGTCTACTGTGAATAACCACATCTCATTCAACTGACATATGATTATTCAACATTAATGCATCTAAAATATAGGGAGGTTGCCATTCAAAACAGAAACACTTGTAAGGTCTAAAAACACAAAAACATTTTCTTTACCTGCCTGACATGGGGGTAAAGCCCCACAATCCTGAATTATATATATGTATATATATATATATATATATATATATATATATATATATATATATGTGTGTGTGTGTGTGTGTGTGTGTGTGTGTACGTATATGTATATATATATATATATATATATATATATATATATATATATATATGTATATAAAAATGCATATACAGAGATCTTTTGTATATGTGATATTGTATAGATAAAAATGGTACTGTGTATGCGTGTGTGTGTGTGTGTGTGTGTGTGTGTGTGTATGTATATATATATATATATATATATATATATATATATATATATCTATATATATATATATATATATATTCTATATATCTATATTATAAAGACAGATGTAGACATATATTCTGAGATCGCACAAACTGTTAAGAGGGAGAATTTTTCCCTTGTTTTTGAATCTTTTTGTTGTGATAGGACACTGATGGTTTTTCAGCTTCAATGTTTTGAGCATCACATGAATCTGTTCAATTTAATACCATAAATAATCAATGCAGAACGTGTTCTGTCAAATTTATATTGCTATGGAATCAGTGGCACATACTACAGATGGAAGATAGAATAAATGTATACCTGAGCAGTTCAAGCAAAGGATGTCTCTAGCCTCTACAGTCTATGGAAACATTCAGCTAGGCAAGCAGGGTTCATTACAATAGCATGATTTTAAGAAAGCAAGGCATTCCTTTTGAAAACATTTTTGATGTTTAATATTAATAATTCCCATTCAAAAACTGATAATATAAAGTTTACTGCTTATTGTTAAAATTGGTAACCTATGTTCCAATTGAATCCTACAACTTCAAGCAGCATGCTGCCATCCAGACAGAGTCAAATGGTCATGTCAGTGATGGTTTGAAATAATGATTATGGGAACATTGATATATGGCTGTAGCACACTCCAAAACTGGCAGGAATTCCCAAAGTGTGCCACAAGTGCCTGGAATACCTAGAAATGCTGCACAATATATGTTAACACTAAATAAATTAATTAATAACTAAATACATAAATAAAAACCATATAAAATAACACTAAATAAACCTAACAATATAGAGCTAACACTAAATAAATAAATAAGTTGTAGTTATAATATTGAATGGGAAGGGGGGACCACAGCTAAAGTAAAAAAAAAATAATAAAAATAAATAATTCCAATATACAGGATCAAACTTGCAATACTTTCCAATCCCATGATAAAGCTCACCACCATTATGCTAGCAGGCAGCTGGGAAACCCCTGCAATTTTCTTTACTTCACTAGCAATTTGACTGGGGAAGGTGACCTGGTGGCTAAAGTGCTTTCCTTACAAACACAAAGTGCAGGGTTTGAGTCTCACAAGGGTAAATTGGCTAGGCTTAAAATGGTTTGCAAGGGCAATTAGCTTAGTATGAACCTATAATGTTGATAGTAAATCTTGGGGTCTATATTAGATAACCAAAAGTTATCTTTAGCGAACGCTCACATGAGCGAAAATGCCAGTAATCGAACTTGGTACCCCCCGCTAACTATATATTCCAACTCTGAGATCGCACTACAGTGAGGAAAGGGCAAATATCCCACTGCTCACTGTACCACAACCCCGCAAACACACTTTTGATTCCCGGCATTTTCGCTCATGTGAGCGTTCGTGATTTTGTCTTTTCGTGCTTCTAATATAAACCAGTGAATCCTGCTGCCTTATCTTTTAACATTCTAATGTTAATCTCTTATTGTTATTTCAAATAGTCACTGATTTGGACATTCAGCACTGTTTGAGCATCAGAATGCTGTTCAAAGATAGGTGATTTGATTAGAAGCTTGGAAGCTGTCAAAGTTCTTCTTCTCGGGCTTGTACTCATTTGGAAAGCACAGCTACTAGACGTTACGTCCTGCATGATGCTGCATCACTCCTGGTTATGTGGTAATTATTAATGTATTATACATTACAAAACAAATTATGAAATTTACAGACATATATATATATATATATATATATATATATATATATATATATGTGTGTCTGTGTGTGTGTGTGTGTGTGTGTGTGTGTGTGTGTGTGTGTGTGTGTGTGTGTGTGTGTGTGTCTGTGTATGTATATATATATATGTGTGTGTGTGTGTGGGCCCTTCATTTGTTCTAACTTTCAAATGTTCGAAACTCATATGGCTGACACCATATAAGCGAACGTTTGAAAGGCCGAGAAATGATAGCGGAGATCCCGCTGCAGTGCGGGCTGGGGAGATTCCCCTTTCCTGCACTGTAGTGTGATCTCAGAGTGAGAATATTTAAGTATCAGGGAGTGTGGGGGTGCAGGGGGCTTTCCCCCCTGCATAATACAGTTTTACTGTGTTTACAGGTAGGTAACTGGTGCTATTTCAGGATGTCGGTCTTTCGGAACGTCGCTCATATGGTGTCGGCCATATGAAAGTCGGCATTCTGAACGGTCGACATTCTGAAGTAGACCCATATATATGCATATATATATATATATATATATATATATATATATAGATAGATATATATATATATATATATATATATATATATATATATATATATATATATATATATATATATATATATATATATATATATATATATATATATATATATATATATATATATATATGTATGTGTGTGTCTATATATGTATGTATATGTATATATATATATATATATACATACATATATATATGTATATATATATATATATATATATATATATATATATATATATATATATATATATATATATAGTTTTCTGTTGAATTGAAGAAACTGCATCTATATACACACATATACACAGACACACACACACACACACACACACACACACACACACACACACACACACACACACACACACACACACACACACACACGTCCACTATGAAATTTTGAAAAGTCAAAATCTCAAACATCAGAATCCCGACGTTCGGATGTTCGAGATTTTGAAATCTTGAAATGCAAAAAAAAAAATAAATAAATAAACAACAAAAAAAAAACAAACAAAAAAGTTAAACATCATGTTGCTGCAGGGGGGCAAGCCCTCTGCACTGCCCAAGTTGGGGGCTGCGCCACCCCCCCACTACTTAAATATACCAACTCTGAGATTGCACTACAGTGAAGAGAACTGTAAAGTTACTGTTCCGCACTGCTGGATGATATCAGCTGTTTAACTTCGAGATTTCAAAATTTCGAACATCCGGACATCGGGATTGTAATGTTTGGGATTTTCAGATTTTGAAATTAAGAACTAGACTCCACCCCCCCCACACACAAACATATATTTATATATATGGAAAACACACACACATACACATGCATATATACACATCTTTCTCTCTCTCTCTCTCTCTCTCTATATATATATATATATATATATATATATATATATATATAGATATATATATGCCCCGGGATTCATGAAGCTCTGCGCAAGGCCGGCGTTAGGCTTGCGCTGACCGTGCAATGTGTAGATGGTGCAGTAGTGCCAAATGCATATTAATGAAGGCGTGCTGCCGCCACAGCCACGTGTATAGGAAACGAACGCGAGTGTAAAGGGCGTGTCAAAGTGCTGCACGGAGGCGTGGAAATGTCAGCTGTCGATGTGCAGCCTAAAATGCTTGCATATAACAATTTGCCTGCAATAGTAATCACATCTGTCAGTGTCCGTGGATACTGAAACGTATGCAAAGCATGCAAGACAGTCCCTGCGAACACAAAATTAAGAAGCAAACACAAATGCACGCTAGGGAATAACGAGTCCCCATCCCTCGAACAAATGACATTGAAAACTGTGTGCCCGTATTCCAATGCAGTGTAGATAGTTATACCAAGTGGAAATGAAACGCATCATGTTAGCGCGCCGCCAATAGCTACGTCCAGCCCAGTGGTCAGGGTCACCAGCTGTCCCACATTGTGAGGGAGAGTACACAGCTGGGCAGATGTGTCCATAACAAAACCATGATAAATGTAAATATCTAGCGACCGTATGACAGAATTATATCCCAAAACACATGTAATAGTCACATACAATAGGTATGTCCATATGTAACATACCACATGTGACAAGAAATAGAATAAGTAAGAAAACAAAACAGAAGGAGCATATAAACTGTTACAACAATAAGCTAACATGTAGGCAGAAAGGAACAGTAGTATCCATAGCGTTGACCGTGGGTATGTGTTGACCAGTACAATCTGATATGTGTCTGGAATATATCCCATCCTGGACATATGAAAAGGTGGCACCCTACCAATGATCAGAGCAGTCGGCCAAAATCCGCACATATACGGTCCAAGCCGTACTTGTCAGGATGTGTCACAGTTGAACGGGTATTACCCGGGTGTACCAACCATGTCATGAAAGTTAAGTATGGGCGTGTACCTATGTGCGGGGTGTGCAGCATGTGGAAGGTGAAACATGCCAGGGTAGTCCACACAACCATACAGGTACCTGACATATGTAGTGTATGCAATATGTTACCTTGACCGTATCATGGGCCATCAACCAAAGCAGTGATGGATGGAGTGTCAGGAATATGTGGGTGTGGGGGATGGGTAATGGTATAATCCTCAAAGGCAAGACTGTGTTGTATGCAGAATAGGTGAATTGGAGATGTACGAGGGAGCAGCGGGTGAATCAGAAAGAAACACAAAGAACAAGTATACACATCTGCAATACAAAACCAACGGAAAAACACCCACAAGGGCAGATATCAATAAAAATAAGGTGAACACCACAAAGTACAGTCCACCTACAAGCGAGTGAGCAATCTCAGTTTATTAATAAAACAGGACTAAGCGCTTTTGCCAGTAATCTGGCTTCTTCAGAGTCAATTTACTACATGTTTCTTACAATTTAAATACTATACATTTAAGTCTCATTGGTTGAAACTGATACCACCCACAAATTAATTAATAAACAAACTTAAAAACACAGTCCATAACATTGCTTAAAAATATTCCTAATCCTAATACACTTCAAATTCTCTCTAATTTATCATATAAATTATGTATACAATATAAACATATTTAATCTAAAATGTGCATATATATATATATATATATATATATATATATATATATATATATATAAATACAATCCTTAAAACATTTTATAAGAATTCTTATGTAAAAAACAAAACAAAATATCATTGTGTGCCATCTCATAAAACTCTTAATTGTGTACCATACATTACCAAATTTTGAAAGTTTAAATTTGCTGGGACCTAAGCTTCAAAATTGGTTTAAGTGAGACATAGTCGTTCAGTCCAGGAGGTCTGCAAGAATCTAATCTAATCTGCCATTCTGTTTCTAGCGCACCCACCTTGTTGACTATGTCACCACCATTACCATAATCCATAACCCGTCCAATAACAAAAAATATAAATCTATTAAAATCTATACATTTAGTGCTGTGTAAATAAAGTGCATTGTGCATGTCTTTCTTTTTAATTGATCTATTGTGCTCTGCCACCCTGTCTCGCAACCTTCTTGTGGTCTTACCCACATAGTATGCTTCACAGGATGTACATGATGCCAAATATACTATATTCTTAGTACAACAATTACATTGTCCAGGGCAAGGAATAGTATACTTGTACCCACTCACACACACATATGTACTCTCATTGATATATCTACAACATCTACAAAAGCCACACTTTTTCATAACTGATTTAAAGGTATTCCTTTTCTTTTTTTCCAAAATACCCTTTAAATTCTCTCCTCTACTATACACAAATACCGGTTCAGTACCCAAAATCATTTTAATCTCCTCACTCAAGGAATAATTCCAAATATTTTTCACTATACCTACCACTTCTGTTGTTCTGTGATTGTATTTCAATACTAGTCGTGGCCCATCATTTATCACCACACTTCCATTTTGCTTTGCTACCAATGATAGTGTCCCAGACTTTAAAATTGGTGCATAATTACTATTCCTTTCCCTAAATACATCCCTTCTAACGCTCAGGAGCAGTTTAAGTGGGTATCCTCGATCAAGGAACATACCAATCAACTTAAAAATCTCTAACCTAAATTTAGCATCATCACTCACCAATCTAGATGTCCTCACCATTTGCCCTTTTATTACTCCCTTACGTTGATGGAAGGGGTGACAGCTATTGAAATGTAATAATGAGTTGGAATAGTTTTCTTTTCTATAGATATTACTCTCAAATCCCATTTCCTTCTTACTAATTGTCAAATCTGAATAGTTAATCCTGTCCTCATTCCAATGAAAATTGAATTTTAAAAATTCTGTTGTTTCACCTAAAAATTCCACAAATTCGATAGCTGAATGTTCATCCCCCTTCCACAAAATCAATATGTCATCCAAAAATCTATTATAAAGTAATATTTTTTCTCTGTATTTTTCTGATGACAAAATGTGTGTTTTCTCCCATGTAAGTAGCACTGCATTTATAAAACCGGTGCGCATCTCGCACCTATCGCCACGCCTGACACCTGTTGGAATAGCTCCCCCTCAAAGGAGATAAAATTATTCTTTAAAACCAACTCCATTGAACCAAGCAAAAAATTAGCATTAACACCTTCTATCAGTCCACTTTCAATAATAGCTTTGTAAAACATATCCAGTCCTCGCTCATGTGGAATCACAGAAAATAGATTTACCACATCAGTTGTAAGAAAACCAAAATCATTGTTGTCTATCTCACATGTTCTTAATCTATCGAGACAGTGCCATGAATCTTTAATAATGTGTTCGGCTGCACTAACTACAGGTTTAACAGAATTGTCTATAAAGGCCGCCAGGGCTTCGGTCTTAGATCCTGAGGACAGGATTAACTATTTAGATTTGACAATTAGTAAGAAGGAAATGGGATTTGAGAGTAATATCTACAGAAAAGAAAATTATTCCAACTCATTATTACATTTCAATAGCTGTCACCCCTTCCATCAACGTAAGGGAGTAATAAAAGGGCAAATGGTGAGGACATCTAGATTGGTGAGTGATGATGCTAAATTTAGGTTAGAGATTTTTAAGTTGATTGGTATGTTCCTTGATCAAGGATACCCACTTAAACTGCTCCTGAGCGTTAGAAGGGATGTATTTAGGGAAAGGAATAGTAATTATGCACCAATTTTAAAGTCTGGGACACTATCATTGGTAGCAAAGCAAAATGGAAGTGTGGTGATAAATGATGGGCCACGACTAGTATTGAAATACAATCACAGAACAACAGAAGTGGTAGGTATAGTGAAAAATATTTGGAATTATTCCTTGAGCGAGGAGATTAAAATGATTTTGGGTACTGAACCAGTATTTGTGTATAGTAGAGGAGAGAATTTAAAGGGTATTTTGGAAAAAAAGAAAAGGAATACCTTTAAATCAGTTATGAAAAAGTGTGGCTTTTGTAGATGTTGTAGATATATCAATGAGAGTACATATGTGTGTGTGAGTGGGTACAAGTATACTATTCCTTGCCCTGGACAATGTAATTGTTGGACTAAGAATATAGTATATTTGGCATCATGTACATCCTGTGAAGCATACTATGTGGGTAAGACCACAAGAAGGTTGTGAGACAGGGTGGCAGAGCACAATAGATCAATTAAAAAGAAAGACATGCACAATGCACTTTATTTACACAGCACTAAATGTATAGATTTTAATAGATTTATATTTTTTGTTATTGGACGGGTTATGGATTATGGTAATGGTGGTGACATAGTCAACAAGGTGGGTGCGCTAGAAACAGAATGGCAGATTAGATTAGATTCTTGCAGACCTCCTGGACTGAATGACTATGTCTCACTTAAACCAATTTTGAAGCTTAGGTCCCAGCAAATTTAAACTTTCAAAATTTGGTAATGTATGGTACACAATTAAGAGTTTTATGAGATGGCACACAATGATATTTTGTTTTGTTTTTTACATAAGAATTCTTATAAAATGTTTTAAGGATTGTATTTATATATATATATATATATATATATATATATATATATATATATATATATATGCACATTTTAGATTAAATATGTTTATATTGTATACATAATTTATATGATAAATTAGAGAGAATTTAAAGTGTATTAGGATTAGGAATATTTTTAAGCAATGTTATGGACTGTGTTTTTAAGTTTGTTTATTAATTAATTTGTGGGTGGTATCAGTTTCAACCAATGAGACTTAAATGTATAGTATTTAAATTGTAAGAAACGTGTAGTAAATTGATTCTGAAGAAGCCAGACTACTGGCGAAAGCGCTTAGTCCTGTTTTATTAATAAACTGAGATTGCTCACTCGCTTGTAGGTGGACTGTACTTTGTGGTGTTCACCTTATTTTTATTGACATCTGCAATACAACCTGACAGGCCATACTGTAGAACACAATCACACAAACATATGAATATTAAAATGTGAGATACAAATGTACAGAAACGTCACTGGCACATACCCACAGAATGGTCCTGATGAAACCGGCCCATTCAAATGCAACACACCTGGATGCATAATTGAATACCCATCATCACCTCCACAGCACACAACCTGCCCCCATACCTGAAAGTCCACCATATCCAGCCATACTTGGCCTACTAGCTTGGCGCAGCCACATCTACACATAGTGACCACTACTCATATATAGTAGGCAGTGTCACCCTAGGCAGTTTCAGGATTGCAAACTATGTATCCATTGCATGTAAAACCCCCAACACATTTTTGTAAAGCCAAAAGAATGGTCGGTGTTAGTCTTGTTAAATTTTTGGATATCCCTCATGGGATAAGTAACTTGTGTAAATATCAGAATGTGTATCAAGACATGATGTCCAGTCCTGTAGACATCTGGACACAAGTTGAATGTGCAGTAGTGGTGCACAAGACTGTCCATCCCTAGACGGTCATGCAGAACCTACTACCCAGGATCAAACACCTGCCCATGACGCACGTGTCCCCACATGAATAATCGAGAGAATATATTGCACACATTCGCATAATGGCACTTGGAAATAGGGTGATGACGGCACTGACGTAAACAGGGTACCCCCTGATCCACTGTGTGAGGGACAGTCACTGTTTGGGTAGGTGTGTCCTGACCAACAATGATACAATGCCAAATGTCCTGTGATTGTAGGAAATAACTATGTACCATACTGCATGTAGCATTTGCCTAAAGCAGTCATGTCAGGATAGAAAATACGTAATTCGCACAAGAAACAGACTAACAACTAAAGTGCTAAAGGTACAGGCTCTCAGCTAGGAAAATAATGAATGTTCTAAACCCGCACTGACTGTGGGTATGTGTTGGCCTAAACAATCTGGTGTCCCCAAAATATATCCCATCCTGTACATATGACAATGTGGCAACCCTACCAATGGTTAGAACATTCGCACAATAACTGGCCAGCCTCTTAATCACTCACAAAGCCATAGACCTTTGGAGGAAAGTTGTTGAATGAGAATGACTAATGACAACAATTAAGAGTAATAGACATTTAACTGCATAAAATAAGGAGTAATACAAATCTGTCAACACGTTCCAAGTTAATAGTACTAATATCGTAGAAGTGTCCGTGATTGTCCCTGATTTGTCATAGCCTTGTCCCTGTCACTGTAGAAATTAGTCCCCGAGTATCACAGAGGTCCGTACACATATGTACACCAACCAACTGTCACATTTGTTGACAGGACTATTGAATACCTGTAGTGAATTTATAACTGATGTCCAGAATAATATTCATTGTATATATGAATGAAACTCATATGGCTGACACCATATGAGTGAAGGTTTCAAAGGCCGAGAAATGATAGATATATGAATGAATGAAATAGTCAAATGTGAAGGGAAACACCAGTGAAACCCCCCCCCCCCCATATTATGTAGAGGAATCACTCCCCACCCTATATTATGTAGTGCCGACCTAATAATGTGGTCAGAGGTGCCCAAACACAAAGGTAGAATGTTAAAATTGGGACTAACTCTGTCAATGAGCTACGTCTGACATTTGAACAGGTACAGGGCAGTTACAGTCACCAGTCAGACAAGCCTAAACCCAGACCAGCACATGAACACCCTGACAATCAAACACATGTATGTGCCAGGACTATAAGCGTAGGAGTTCGGAATATCCTTGGAGTGAGTAGACATGCAGCACGGGTCTAGAGCAGTAGGAAATAGGGAATGTCAGAAGTGTAGTACTGCGGTTTTCCCAGCAGGAGAATGGATGCCTGCTGTGTAAGTGAAGCGGTGAGGCATATGTTATAGTAACTATGAACCATGGGTATACATATAAATGAGGCAGAACAGCAATAGTGTAGTGGTTAGAGCATCCGTCTAACGTAAAGGCATTTCTGGTTCAAGTACGACTATAGCACATATTAATTTATTGTGTAATGAATGCCTCTGTGCTGTAAAGCCAACATTTAAACATGTAAAGGTGAACACGTGTCTCGCATGGGGCCGTAAACCGGATTCCATCAATCAAAGTAGTACTGTCATAAGGAATAAGGCACATGTAATCACAAAGAAGTGGCAGTAAACATATGTAACTCACAATAAGTAGATGCAAGTGCGCCTGCACGGGTGTAAGCAGCTTGTAGCATAGCAAATGTATGTTGTCTATATATATATATATATATATATATATATATATATGGTTTACTATTAAGATGTCGAACGGCACTACGTCGACTGTACTATAGTCAAACACGGAAGTTCGAAAATAGTAATGTCGACGTCAAAAAAAAAACAATCTAGGAATGGTTTTAACATGGGTCGAGGTAGGTGTTCAGTATTATTCAGAACTACAAACATCTCCCCTACCTCAACCCATGTTAAAACACAGTCCTAGATTGTTTTTTTGTCATCGACATTACTATTTTCGAACTTCCGTGTTCGACTATAGTACAGTTGATGTAGTGACGTTCGACATTTCAATAGTAAACCATATATATATATATATATATCTAGATGTGTGTATAGATAAATATTCACAGACATAAAATAAATATGCAATTATATATATATATATATATATATATATATATATATATATATATATATATATATATATATATATATATATATATATATACATATATATATATCTAAGAATGAACGCCGAAAGACAAAAGTAAACATAAGGGTTGTGAAGGGAATCTAGAGCAAGTAAGGTATTATAAAGTGCTCGCAGCGTATGTCAGATAAAGCTGCACAAGAGTAAGTAGAGCACCGCTATGCATACCAGAGGCAGGGTTATACCAGTGGCCATAACATCGTTGATGTGCTACATCAACATTATACACAGATGGAATTTGGTTCATGTTGTGACCACCTACACTTGTAACCTGCAAATCGTTCGTAATCCATAACACCAGGAAAGGCACGTATGTGCAAATATGAATGGAGGGAGACCCTGTGAATATACGAGGTGGTACAAAATGTGTGTAGAGCCCCAACGCTCTGGAGAGGGCAATGTGTAAAGGTGTGTCATGGCTGCAATATCAGGTGGATAATGGCTGTTATGCGTGGAAACCCAACACGGGTGTACTGGAGAAACTATGGATATGAGATTATAGACACAGGAGTGCTAGGGTATGTTGCACCGGTTGCAATGGAGCGGCCCATGGAGGTCAGCTAGTACGTAGGTGCGATTCCCAGATAGAGCGTCATCTGTGTGGAGACATGCGTGAATGGGCATACCGTCATCGGAGGTTGTGCGTCTGGGCTGGCAGCCTGGCACATAAAACCTATCTGACAACCATGAGCGGAACGGAGTTCTGCTGTGACAACCTACAAACCGGGAAAAGCAGAAAGACCAAACTACATGCAGACACCAATATGTTGACGTACAATCTCTGTAACACAAGCACTCATTCTATTAACATTAATAATATGAATGTGCACAGAAACAAGCACAGTAGCAGGAATAATAGGCTGAGCATACAAGTAATAGGTCGAATGACACTGTATCACATCACACATAGCAGTACCCCAGACATGAAAAACGTGCGAAATCTGTCCGCTGTATAATGTGCAGTATACTGATCATAAGTTCACCGGAGTGAAGTGTCGGTGTCATAATGACTAAGGCAATAGTATGCTGTTGAAGCAGAGATAAAACCCAATACGCATGTGTAAGTGTCTATGTCCGGGAAATGTATTGGTTAACAGACACACAGATGTATATAGATAAAAATATATCTACATATAGATATATATATATATTTATATACACATATATTATACATATATATATATATATATATATATATATATATATATATATATATATATATATATATATATATATATATATATACACACACACAAAGATATATACATATATATATATATCTATATGTATATATATATATATATATATATATATATATATATAGATAGATATATATACACATACAACAGGTATTGATATATACACATACACACAAAACAAATATATATGTCATCGTAGATATACACATGTACATAACTAGGTTACTTTACAGCAATTAGGGGTAACACATGTTCAGACCAGGCATATGTTACTGGGAGGTCCAATAAATAAACGCTTTAACTCCCACACCGCCCAGCTAGGCCGGGCAGACATACAGACACGCAAAAAAGGTAAATACACTGCTGAATTCCAAACCACCAGAAGGAAAGTACCAGTGGGAGAGATCTGCAAGGTCTACACTTTAAACATGGATAACGGGGTCCCTTGCAGGACACCAAAAATTCACTATACAGGCAACCTGTAGTGATTGACGCAAGCAGGATGTAGCTGTACACGGAACAGTAGGTTGTGCAAGTGTAATAACACATGGGTTGACAAAACGTATGACATGTGTCCTGAGATGGGGAGACTGGGCAATGTGTAGGGGTGTGCTCATACCCCAGCTGCGCTCACAGTAAGTATTTCTCATGAGTTCTGTAGAGGGGTGCCAGGTAGGTGAACCATGGGTATGCAATAATGGGCTTAAGTGTGTAGGTGCTGGTTAGCAGAGATGTAGTAGGCCCGCCCAGTGGAAGTCATTAATATTACTATGTGGGCATAGCAGATGCCTATACCCCCCATACCTGAAGAGCACATCTACCGGATAGTCTGTAAACCATCGGGGGAATACATAGGGACCATATCAGTGCCGTATACCCGATTAGCATGGGCGTCCATAGTTATGAATCAGAATGTAACAAAGTCCAACTAAACACTTCCAGAACTAGAACTAGTGATATTAGGTGGACAGGTGGCGGAATACAGGTAATGACAGATGACAACATGTATGAGTCATAAACAGCATGTACCTAGACAAATGTGAATGAATACACATACTCCGTGACTGTCAATGTGTCTGGTTAATAGAACCAATCATCTAAATGTGTCCCACAGGGTGTTATGCAGTGTTCCTGATACAGTGATAATTCTCCCCCATTGGTATGGGAGGTCTGCTATTGATGGAAAGTGCATAATTTGCTGACCACCTTAGATAGATGATAGTATAATAGATGAGGTTTACCACCTGTACGCCTTTGAGGGACACACCCGTCTGGGCAGTTGTGTCCTGCAAAATGAATGTTATGGCACATGGCCTGTGAGTTCGGGAAAGGAGGCCATATATTGTGTGTAGTGGTGTCAGAAATTAATTTGTTGTATCAGACACAGCTACATGTAATAGGAAACAGTATTAGCAATTATAATTCTACAAGAATAACCTTAACGTATGCAAACCTTTGAGGTAGTCAGTTTACTACTGGCTGTGGGTATGTGTTGCCTTGACACATGTGATAGCTCTACATATAGGACCTATTAGGGCCGCCACCATTCTGAATGGCCAAAGTGGGACCTGCTCTGTAGAAATGTCAGACGTACCAGGGCAGAACATACCTGCAGCCATGCATAGTACAGAAATATACATATCAGCACAAATCAAAGCGTAGTCTAGCAGCAGTCAAGTTGCTTATGCTACTTCATATAACATATCGACGTGTCAGGTATACAAGACCTGTAACAAGCAACTATTACAGACACGTAGACTATGAGAATGTCCCCTAATCAGGACAGTTGCAATGGCTAGAGTATTGTCACATGACATATGCCTAATGAGGGACAGTCCCATGCAAAGTGGGAAAGGTGTTACTCCTACAGTCTCCCGTCGTGAAATCTGAAAGGTGGAAAACGTACAGTAGGTATGTGGTAGCATGACCCGGCGGACAGCTGCGTTAACAAAATAACATTCACATGTCAGCATTGCAGAGTATCGGTTTCCGTGTATCAGGCAGATGGGAGCAAATCGTATGAGGAACACGCATATAATATGATTATGTCACTGGACAGGCTGCAGAGTCCGTACAGTCGAACGCCTGCCGTCGTCAAATGGTTAGACATACCCAATACTGTAGTCATGTAGTCCAATGTAATACGCATCACAAGGGATCGCACACACCCAGCGTGAGTGATAAATGTAAGCACAAATGTCGGCGAGCGAGCGGGTGTAAGCGTGTTTGTCTACTAGTATGCCAGTAGTGCACTGTCAAAGAAATGTGGAGTCTAAACAGGTATAAGGTGCTGTAACCAAAGGTCAGCAGTGCTTGACACTGTGCAAACCCACACACAACTGCTCCCACCTGCTGGAATGTGCCTTACCCACTCCGTATCCAAAGGCGTCGTTCTGTCCGCAAACAAAGAACCGTCCTATTCACGTGTTGGTAGCAGTACCCTGCGCACATAGCTCATGTGAATTAACAATACACCATGGCATATGTACTGACAATAGACCACACACACACCATACAGCACAGTCATCCAACAGTATAGCAATGTACTGGCAGATATGTCTGGACCACTGGTGTTTGCAGGCCTGGCCGTCCTGTGTTTCAGTGTGTGAGCATGCCCAGTATGACTGTTACACATGTTGTCGACCGACATTACCTTCATACCGTCATGTGTGTGAGCATGCCAGGTATGGTCAACTGCATCGCATGTGTCACATGTGCAGATAGTCAGTACTGTCTTGCTGACCCCTCCATTCTACACAGACAGGTGTCATGCTGTGTTTGCAGGGTAGCTAATGGTCATGTGGCATTGACAGTTGCTACATTTCTGCATAGCGTGGGGGGGGCATCCAACCATATCCACAGTCCTACACAGCACCGGGGGTGGCGCACATGACTCTCACATGTGTACATTGGACAGGGGGCACAGCTGACAGTTGTACACATCTGCCACTACTGTACTGGTATCCCAGGTACTCCATGTCAGAGAGTGGACCTACCAAAATTGCTGTTTGGATGGATACCAGTGTATGTCAGATCCCAGCTTTAAATGCCAGCATAGTGGTGTTGGACGTCCTAGCTTTCACAACCTACATCAAACTGCCTGGCCTGCTGTAGTCTGTGTGTGTCTTTGGGGGTTGGGGTCATTCATTGGGCATATCCATAGGCCATTGTATATCATTTGTCTGTACTGGTCCACACCTGTCCAGCTGCATGGAACGTGTGTGGGCTGTATGGACACACATGATGTTCAGCCCATAATCTGCAGTGGATTAGGACACCCTGTGTACTACTGGCTACCATTGTGACCCCGTATGTGCTACAAATGTCATGTTGCCACTATGGACGTGTACTGTCTGCTGCCCTAACATTTGGCCACCAAAGTCTCTTGTATGCTCACATACATACCATAGCAACGGGTAAATACACATTCTAATACAACTGCCAATTGTTAGGTTGATAGATGTACCCTGGGGGTGTTCCAGACATGAGGACGGTGCTGGAGGGCTGCCTATGTCAGATGCACACAGTACACTTCCTATACATGGCTGAGCACAGGTAGTGTAATGTTTGGCATCCATTGTACTGTGTGCGGGTCAGAGAGGGTGAAATCCCTGGGTACCTACTGTGTCAGTGCATATGCCTTGTGTTGCCTCTTTGCCAAGGGCAGGTCATATTGTGCATGGCCCTGTCGCCGACTGGGCCCTGCTCAGGTAGTTCCTTTGCCAAGTCACACTGTGCCTGTACAGGCCTTGGCAGTGGTGTTGGGCCATGTGGCCCTGCCCCATGCTGTTCCTGCTGCAACTGTTACTGCAGGATCAGATTGTGTAGCATAGCAAATACCATAACAATTTGTGTGCATGTAGCTAGTGAATACTGCTGGGCTCCACTGGAACTGTCCAGATACCAGAACCGTGACCTGAGCATCCCAAACACATGCTCAATTATATGTCTTGTCTGTGCATCTACCTCATTATGGTGTGAGTGTTCAGGTGTGTGTGCATTGCTGATGGGTGTCATCAGCCACAACACCAGTGGTTACCCAGCATTCCCCACTAGGAGACTGTAGGGGATGTCCATATTGGCAAAGGTGTGGTACAGCTGTGTCAAACTCCATATATTGGAATCATCATAGCTTCCAGGGCAGACAGCACACACATTCAATCTAATGCCCTGGCCATCGCATATGGCCTAGCTGTTGGAGGGTATGCCCCTGCAGTGAATGTAGGTCCTACCCCACTCACCGGGTGCTGCTTTGATGTGTACGTGTGTGCAGGATATAGCACCCAGTACCCCAGGGTAGTCAGCCATGTGGTTGAAGAGATGCATATTGCTGGTCTACTAATCATGTTTGTTGAGGACATGTACGTGCTCACTAGCATGTGTTGACATGGCATCTGTGAACTGGTGCAATACTCTGGATGCAGATGCCTGTGAGATCCCCATGATATCCCCAGTTGTGCTGTGGGAGGTACCTGTGGCTAGTATACCTAGGCCAACACATACCGTGGTATCCACTGTGATGGGTTTCCCTCGGCCTGTTTGATGTGTCATGTGTGGCAGGCACAGGTCAACAAGCTGTTGTAGGAGGTCTCTGTCCACCCCATAGTGCTCCACCATCCCCAGCTCATGTAGTCCCTGGTAAGTCACCCTGGGTCTATAAAGTCTTATGTCACCCCAGTAAGTGTTGTTTGGCAGCATACACATCCTCACTGCCCTCAGCCTCCTGCACATGTTGGTCTATGTTGCCTGCTGCAGTCCTTCTCATTTGGTTGGACTGTGTTGTGAAATGTCCCCGCAGGTATACACCTGTGGTGTAGAGTGCGGAAGAAACCTGTGTGTATGCTGCTTGCTCACATTACCATACTGTTCAGGTGTGGGCTGGCCATGTAATCTGCTGATTGTGCTGATCATCACCTGTTTGTGCAGCCTGTTCACCCTGACTACACCACTACTGCTTTTGTCCCTCCCAATGTTACCAGGCAGGTATAGACACACCCCTAGCTTAGGCGTGCTAAGGCAGGAGCACTCCCGAGGCACAGGTATGCAATGTACATACAGTATGCCTGACCCCCCTCCCATGCTGTCAACTATATTCAAGCCCTGCACCCAGCTATCTACACACATACACTCCAGGGATCTGCATCACACCCTGGGCATAAATGGGATACACTATTGTCAACCTCATCTGCATAGTATAGTCTTCTAATGAATAGTTATATGACCCATACCGAACCTCCAAATTAATAACCACTGCTTAGTGTCACTCAGATCCATACACAACTGGTAACAGGTGCCTTACTATCACCATATTCGATGTCCCATGGTCTTCCCAGCAACAAAATAACCAGTGTCTACATGACTACAACCTGGGACCCAGCACACAACAGACGATGTGCATTACCACTACGCCATGGCAGATATACATACATCTGAGGTTATCACGTACAGATCATCAGGCACAAACATTCAATAGTGCTGATGTCCAGACATATATGTATATATCTATGTCTATCACTCTATATCTACATATATCATATATATTATATGTATACATATATATATATATATATATATATATATATATATATATATATATATATATATATATACACACACATATACATATACACACATATGTAGATATTGCATTTATATCACAACAGCTGACCACATGACAGCAAAGCATTACACAGGAATGAAAAGGAAACTACATGTGCCACTTGCATCATGTAGTGTTGTTACTATCAAGGCATGTGTGTTTTGTTGCATCACACGGGTCAGACTGTATTAAGGGTAAGAGTAGGGCTGCTGACATTTACTCACCAGACCTATTGGCGAATGTATGTGTTGACAACCCAGTGTCTTGGCAGATTATGCAGGCTGTGGACACTATATAGGTCAGCAACAAAACGCACTGAACACATCCTGCAGCTGGCCACCCACAGATACCAACACATAGGGTATAACTGCCAAACACACACACCTGCCATGCCTTGGAATCAAGCACCTACCTGTCTATTCTACCACACTACAGCATTATGCAGTAACAGAATGCGCTACCGAGTTTCAGCATCACAGCACTCCCAGAGGCATACTTCTGGATGGGTGACATCATCAGCAAAGGCAAAGACGCTGATAGGGAGTGTACGGAGAGTGAGCTGTCTAAAAACATTATTCTGTCCCGAGGCAGTTGGTAACACACACACGGCAGGGCTGGGAATAGAACATAGCACTGACTACCTTATCACACTGCAGCATTATGCAGTTACAGAACGCGCTACCATGTTTACTGGATCACAGCACTCCCAGAGGCAGACTTCCAGGTGGGTGACATCATCAGTAAAGGAAAAGATGCTGATAGGGAGTGTACAGAGAGTGAACCATCTAAAAACATTATTCTGTCCCCAGGCAGCTGGAAACACACACACACGCGGCAGGGCTAGGATTAGAACATAGAACTTACTACCTGATTACCTTAGCATACTACAGCATTACCAGTTACAGAATGTGCTACCGAGTTTACTGGATTGCATCACTCCCAGAGGCAGACTTCTAGGTGGGTGACATCATCAGTAAAGGCAAAGACACCGATAGGGAGTATACGGAGAGTGAGCTGTCTAAAAACATTATTCTGTCCCCAAGCAGCTGGAAACACACACACACTTGGCTGGGCTGGGATTCGAATATACACCTAACTACCTTATCACACTATAGCATTACGCAGTTATAAAACACACTACCGAGATTACTGGAGCACAGCACTCCCACAGACATACATTTAGGTAGATGACATCATCAAGAATGGAACAAATGCCGATAGGGATTGTATGGAGTGTGAGCAGTCTAAAAGCATATTATTGTCCCAAGGTAGATGGAGACAAACACACAGCAGTGGTGTGAGCGGGACAACTGCCTATCTACGGAGCACTATTACAACACTATATAGATACGAGATGTGCCACAGACAGTACACCTTTCAAGACAGTCAACCAGTGTGTTCAATGTAGGAATCCATCCTGACGTGGGGTATGGACATCTGTTGCCTGGATGACCACCATCGCTATACAGGTCATGCCCATACGCAGAGGCACATAACTGACATAAGGTGTCACTGGGCATGCTCACACACTTAGTAGCACACGTCCGTTTGGAATGTACTATGTGTCCATCTACACAACGGCATACTGGGCATGCTCACACACTTAGTAGTAGCGAAGAGCTGTCTTGTATGCACACGGATTCTAAACACAGAAGGGCACAGTGTGTTGATAGTGAACATTGTTAGCATGAATGCTGCACTACATATATTTGACACCGGTCATCAGTACTAGATGTGTAGCATTTGTAATCACAGCTGACAATCCAGATCCAACAATGGGGAATATGAACATCTCTGCAGTGAGGAACACCTGGCATATGGCACAGTTGTGCACAATAGCACTACCACCGTATACCTCAGATACAGACATGTGGGCTATAAGACCGTGACAGACCGCTCCAGGTGTTAGTGTCCCCACGTACATGAAGGCCACTCACATGTACTGACCAGTACACACTCAAGAGCCATCACAGATGTCTCAGGTGCAGATCACAGTCGTAAATGCCGCATTCTACTATGTAGTCCTCAGACATCACCATGTCCTTGGACCAGCAACACATATCCATACATTACTACAACACCATGTTACTCATGACCAGTGGACTGTACATAGGTCTACAGCAACTGTGCAGACTACACATGTACTGACAGGGTTCCATCATGTGTTATGCAATGCAATGATACCACTGTTCATAACCAGGTCGGCTCTACACATAACAGGGGCCCTGGGTCTTATACAGCTGTAACAAATGACTGTTGCTGTACACCAAAAACACTCATGTTTGGATATGACATACATGTAATTGCCGTGGATATGTACATGGCCCACACACACACACACAAAACACATATGTACGTAGCATAGCTTTTGCTGTCCTCCATGCAGACAAGTGGCTACAGCAGTCACATGCATGCACATGGAAGGTAGGTCCATGGCTGTTGAATGCTAACAGTACATAAGGTAGCAATGTTGACTGAGGTAACATTCCCTCTGTACTAGTTACCCATGCCAACTATCATATCAAACAACAGTCTATGGGTCATGTATGTCATCACACATATCCACCAATTGCAATGCATACAAACATGGCTACATGATAGGAATGTAGGACCAACACACATATACATGTAGTGGTGTGCATTCAGCTACCATGCATGTGCAGTAGCTGATGTATGCAGTTTATCTGTGTCTAACTGCAACATGCAGTTGCAATGCAGCCCCATCATTGACACCTGTATATGGTGAAATACTGACAGTACGGTAGGATGTACATCAGGTATGGATGGATGTGTGTACATAAAGTGGTGGTCCACCTTTGCAGATGGATGTTTGCTGAAGACAGCTCACAGGTGTGTCACAAGCCGTCCTACCATAACATGTGCAAACAGTACGCTATGTTACTGTTACTTGAAGGTGAAGACATACAACCTACACAGCGATCAGGGTGTCACTGACTGTAAATCACTTGACACCTGTAACACTTATGTCCTCCCATGTGCATATAGCAGCACAATTGCCGTAGGTAGCGTTGGTACACATAATGCAGCCAATACTGCTGCATGTCTGTCAGACGTATCATCATATAGCAGGTGTATGATTCACAGTACTGCCATGTGTGTTTGCTTGTGTGACCATATATGCCACGTATGGTGGGGAATACATCCCAATCATTACACACCCCTGTACACTGTTGTAGAGATCTGTACATACTACAGTGTAGAAAGCAAGACATAGGCAGGGGTGGTGTGTGTATCACACACATGTCAGCTATCTGTATGTGAATGACATTTGTGGACTCCACAGTGTGTGTGTGTGTGTGTGTGTGTGTGTGTGTGTGTGTGTGTGTGTGTGTGTGTGTGTGTGTGTGTGTGTGTGTGTGTGTGTGTGTGTATGTATGTGTGGCTGTCTGGTGCATGGAGAGAGGGTGTATGCTACCATACAGAACAGACAGGATCCCTAACCCCTCATGGTGATGCAATCTACCACCCTGTTGATGCCGGTCTCAGCCTTACTGCCTACCTGTACATGTTCATTCTCTGTGTCGTGTCATGTGGGTGCACAGTACTGTGAAGGTGATTACCACATAGGCAGGGGTCCTCACCTCAACACTATCGAGTGTGCGTTATAGTGTCATTGACCCCGTGAGTGTGGGAATATTACTGTGTGTTTCTGTGTATGTCTGTGTGTGTTCTCATCCTGTAATGTGACAGTGTATTACTGCTACACAGTGAGGCCTTATGCTATCAACTGGCCTCTACCCTTGACATCAGCCAGACCGCTGTGTAAACCCCCCGCACCATGTCACTGTACTTGTCATGTGACCCGGTATGGATGTCACATCTCTAGCCACTGTAGCCTATTAAACAGCTCACATGCTTCTGGATCAGTAGATGTGTGGACATCTGTGGAATGGTAGCCTTTCTAACAGTGAGGTTGAAGCTACGTATAGCATGCTGGTATTGCCATACATGCCTGTGAGTACTCCACATTTACACATGGGAAACTGCAAATACTGCTACTTATTGGCTCATGCAATTAGACCTTAAGGAGGGAAGCAGGGCATCATTACCAACATGCTGTTACTGTTGTTACCAAGACATATACTGTGAACATACAACAATGCATTCTAACTGCAAACACTGTAACGTAATGACACATGCAATTAGACCTTAAGGAGGGAAGCAGGGCATAATTACCAACATGCTGTTACTGTTGTTACCAAGACACATACTGTGAACATATAACAATGCATTCTAAACCTGTACTACATGGTATGTGTGGTGCGTGTCAACAGTACACAACAAATGTAATATACACTTATCTCGCTATTCTGTTCGCCCTGTGCATCAGACCATATGAGCATGTCCCTGCACTGATGGTGTGGATGACAGGGATGTGGCACTGGCATCATCATATGCACAGGGTGATAATGTTTGCCAGGGGCATAGGCTGCACCAGTGGATGACATCATGTGTGTGGGTTAGGGCCGGTGATCTGATTGGACATGTGTGGTTGTTATGCATGTGGGTGTTGTGGCGCCCAACAGATGTTTCTGCTGTGTGCATGTATGTGTGCACACAGTTCTGCCATGTGTCCGGCCTACATAGGGGTATTATTGACAGCTCCAGATTGTACAGAATAGGAAGTATAGCTCACTGTGTCCAGCCACGACCACATGACCTGTGCCTGCCAGGGGTTGCACGGGCACTACCAGGCAGAGGTACAGATTGGCTACTGTCCAACGGCACATGTCCACTGGAACCGCACAGACTGCACAGACAGCTCGCGCTCGCGGATTGCCATGCCACGGTCAAGGATTCCAACCATGTCACCCAATCGCCTGTCCAGAATGTCAGCAATCTGCTGTTGAGCATTTGCCACTGCCTGGATGTTGTCATTTAAAGAATGGATAGCATCCCTCTGAAGCCTCTGCCCTTCTCTGTTCTGACATTCAGCACGTGCCTGTACCACCATTACAGTCTGAAACATGCGTCTGGTGACACCAGCTGCTGTGCTCTGTCCTGCAGGTGCATGTCTGCCAGAGGTCCTCCTATGAGCAGCACTGGCCACATGCCTGTGTGGCACATCTGCAGTCATTACACTGACACCATGATGTGAAGACACACCTTCTGTAGCCACCACACGTTCCTGTTCCAAGCTAACACACGCTGACTGTCCTTCCTCTATGGCCACTGGTGATGGGGTATGTGTTGGCATGAGAACTGTGTGCGGGGAAGAGGGGGATATAGCTGGGATGGCAACCATTAGCACAGATTCAGCTCCTGACAACCCCGCCTGTACCTCATGCATATGTTCATCACTGCTAGAGCCTGTGGGGACACTAACATCAGATGGACCGCAGGAGGGTAATGCACCTACATCACCTGTGAATGCAAAGAAAGACTCTACATTACAATAGAGACACACACACACACAGACAGAGACACAAACACACACACAGGCAGAGACAGAGAGACACACACACAGACAGAGACAGACACACACAGACAGAGAGAGAGACAGACACAGACACACACACAGACACACACAGACAGACACACAGACAGACAGACAGACACACACAGACAGACACACACACACACACACAGACACACAGAGACAGACAGACACACACAGAGACAGACACGAGCACAGACACACACAGAGACAGACGTGAGCACAGGCACACACAGAAACAGACACAGACACACACAGAGACAGACACACACACACACAGACACAGAGACAGACCATGCATGTGATTTGACAGAAGGCATGCAGCATGCATGGGATACAGCAGACGGCATGCAGCTCAGACATTAATAGTGGTAGTTAGCATACATCCTTGGGTTGCACACAACAGCAAGCAGGTGTCATATCAGAAGCCATGCAGTTCACACAATAATGGTAGTAAGCATGCATCCCTGTGATACACCATGTGGACCAGCACAGGTTAACAGTACACATGGCTGATGTGACCTTGACATTAACATGTAGTATGACATGTAATCTGCTGACGTGTGCAGTAACATGCATACATGTCTGACACAGTGGTGTCCTGACACATGTACAGCGGTGTAATGGGTATCACGTTGCAGTGTTGTCTGTATGCCCTACAGATAGAATGCACCTTTAGCAGATGTGCATGAGCATTGAAGGGTAGTATGAGGCATCAACATTGCTATACAGTGTGAAGTACAGACACTGTGCCATTGCATGGCATCATGAGGCATCTATATTGCTATGCATTGTGGAATACACACACAGTGCATAGCCATGACTGTGTGCATACACATTACATAACTACTGTGGATTATGACCCACATCGCTGAGGTGTATACACACTAAACCCCTACACATTACATAACTACTGTGGATTGTGACCCACATCGCTGAGGTGTATACACACTAAACCATGCTGTGTCATGTGACAGGTCACCGGAAGACCTACGGATGACACCCCTGCACAACTACTAAAATGTCTTAGCTGCCTGGCAACTGTGTCCACACATGGCAGACTTGTCAATACACCATGTCCCACATGACATTTATGTACCACACACGAGGTGCATGGCTGACAGTGATGTCCAACAGCAGCAAGGGAAATGTACGGTATCTGTGGCCTGATGTGGTGTCTATGTCTGTGGAAGCTGTACAGGTGACTACTGTCATGCTGTGACACAGTCATGATGTTCAACATATCTTATATGGTCGAATTAAGTGACACCTCCACAAGCTGTGCACAGGCTTTTAGGATGTCCAGTGTTCCACATCAAATATATAACCATTCATCAAAGGCTATAGTTGGACCATGTGTGGACAATGTGCAACAGGGTGTATACACATCACATCTACTGTGTGTTGCTACATGTCTCTGGCCATCCTCCATGGCCATGTGTGAACATGTGTTAGCCAAATGTTTGTGATGGCTGTCTATCTCACATGTCTGTGCTGTCCCATATGACATACACCCATAGATGTCAGATACGTCACTGTCTACAGGGTTATGCAGACAAAGGGTTGTATGTTTGGTATGTGGGGTATGTAGTATGTGATAGTGAGACAATGTTGCAGCCGGAACACTACATGTCTGGGACATGTCAGATGGCACATCACAATGTGTGCACCCATTTCAGGGGCATATTCTACAATGGTGAATCCTGTGGGCTGCCCATATCCCAGCTCACTGTGTGGTACTGTTTGCGTACCACACATGTGTTGTTCCAATGTATAGTACATAGAACAACATCTCCACCATTGTATGCACAGCTGTCCACACATCTAGCAATGACAGATACGGTGGTTTCATGTCGGTGTTTCATTTAGTTTTTATTAATTGCACATGGGTAGCCAGTGTGATTGATGACAGATGCGACCTGTATATCGTGACTGGACCATACATTATGTGTACATGTGTTAACTGGCAACATGGCAAATAGATCTATGCATTAACATGCCTGATACTGATAACTGTCTCACCTGCAATGGACTGCTGTCTGTGCAGCATGCCAGAGGTACCTGTATAGGGGTGACACAGTAGTTTCAACATTATTCATGACTGTATGACAGCTACAGGGTGCACTGTGCATGTTAACATGTTCGCCTGTACAATAGCATATAGTATGCACATGTGTGTATACACAGGGTAGCATACTATAGTGTGTGGCATGTGTGTAAACATACCTTGCATATGATGTTACATTACATATAGTACAGTGACACATGCAACTAAATGGGATATAATAGTTATATGTGCAGTAGTGACTTACCAGGCAACTCCAGGCTCGGTGGTTGGGAGACACCCACCTCCACGATGGCAGCTAGTGTTTGTGGATGCTGTTCTGAGGGTGTCCCCAGGCTGGCCAGTAGCTCCTCAGTAGGTGTGAGTGGGGGCTGGGTTGGTGGCCCACCACCTGTTCTACCTTGTTCCCTGGCGATTGCATTGGCATGCTATTTCACATGTCGTATCAGGTCCATGCAGTGTCTGCGCACCTGCTGGTAGGTGCGGTTATGGCCACCCACATCATTAAACCTCCTGCAAAGTTCCTGCCACAGGTCGTCATGCTGCTGGGCATGCTGTGGTACATGGCTGAACAATACTTCATAGTTATCATGGAGGTATGATATGAGGGCATCATCCTCCAGGTGGCTATACGCTGGCAGGCATGAATGAGGCATTATCTGGAAGACGTAATGATGGAGACAGGTCACAGTATCACAGAGATGTACAGAGATACAGCTGCACATACATTTGTATTAAATCTAGTACATATAAACAGTTATCTTTGCAAATCATCATGACACTGACATGACTGACATGTTTGTGTCACGCACATGTAACACGTTGTGCATTGGATATCATCACCATATATGTGTGTCACCTCATTACATTGCTCATACTTCATGTGAATGCTGTCTTGATGTGGGCATGTCTGTTTGCCTGTACTGGTGTTCTTACCTATCAGCACATGCCTTGATGTGTCCACAGTAATGCTGTTGACCTTGATGCTGTGTATATGTCACATATCAACACATACACTGCCTTAACGGACATGAGCAGTGACAATGCAGACATGTGCATGGAAACCTTTACATGCATGTGTTTTTCCATATACATCTACACGGCACTGTACAGCAGTTCAACATCCTGCCACGTATCGCCTGTGTTGCACATGTGATACACATGGGACAATGGCTAGCCGGATGTTATTCGCAGGGATGGTTATCAACTATATGTATGTACGGGCAAGGTCATGCAGTAGTATGTATGCCCTGGGCCATGTATGGGCATAGGATGTGAGGTTTTCTAGCTGTATCTGATAGCCATGTTGGCACCGCCAGGTGCATCAGTGCCACATTACTGATCCAGACAGTTAATGATACATCTACCATGCGGTCATCGCACCATGTATGGCAGAGATGACATGTGCAGCTTTGATGGACAGGGTTGCATGGTATGGCAGGATTATGTAACATGTATGGCACAGGGATCTGTCCAGCATGTGGCGATCCTTGTAGTAGGAAGGTGGCTGTCCATGACGTATGTCTTTCAGATCAGGATATGTACGTGTAGCATGTCCAACATCACAGTGTTGCACATGTCTTTATGCAAGGTAGCCAGCATGCTGCATAGTGGAGGTGAGGATTGTGAAGGCTGGTGTCACACCTCACCAGGTAAAATTTGACTGTCATTCTCCATGTTAATGTGACTGCCCTAAGATGTAACTTCCTGGACTACATATACAGGGACATGCAATAGCTCTCCGGTCTTGTAGCCCAGGAAGGTATCGCCCATACCCTTTAAAGGTGATATGTGATCCGATATTGGTCACCCGAGTGCTGAGTATGCCTGTCCAATGATCTCCATGCTGGCACCCTGTCATGACTTGGGTGCTTCGTATGACTACCTACTAGTCCTGGAGACGTCACCAGCTCAGGGAGGTAAACTGCACAGCACCATCCCTTACACACAGTGTCCATAGTGTTGACCGCTGCCTAGGTGGTAGTTAATGGGTACAGAGTTATTCACCTAGCGGTGACAATGCTGTAAGCAGCTGTCAGATTGTACACATATGTCATGCACCTCACCCACAAAGCCCATTCTGTATGTTGTCCACAACACTGAGACAGCTATTTATCCTAGGTCATGGCCATTCACATCCTTACATACGCAGATGCCTCACATTTGTCTGTGTAGTATGAGCTACAATGAGGGGGGAGTACAAAACATTAACCCTGTTTTACTGTAGCTGCCACTGGTGTGATATGCACATGTCACTCAGACACCTTTTGTAGTGTTGCTTCTGTCAACAGGCACTGGTAGAACACTCCTGTGACATACGAAGGTACATCTAGTATACTCAGTGTAGCTGGAACACAGTATGGGTGATGATGTCCTATGACCTGTCACAGGTATGCTATGCAGTGTGAAATCATCTGTACTGTCATCTACATCTGTACTGCTAACATCTACGTTGATAAAGGTTCATGGACTTGCAGACCATACTCAGCAGGGTAATAGTGCAGTGCCTCCCATTATGACTGGCGTCTCCACTTGTGGGTTGCAGTGGGTTTATATTATCCAACACCCTATCTGTATTGCATATTCATGCTCAGCACTTGTTCAGAACATGTAAGCACTTCATGAGCTACTAATTACTATAGCACCCATTCCAGCTCATTTCCTACAAGTACACTGTTTGTCCTTACATTTCCAGCTTGCTTACAGTACAACAGCTGTTGTACAAACGTACCTCACATATCTTGTGAGACATGGTTGAATATACAGGCATGTCCAAGTGTCAATCACCAGTGTTATTGCCTGTCTATATGATGAATATGGCAAACATGAGGCAATAGAGCAATTGTCTCATGTACACAGTCAATGCTCACCTCCCAACATACGACACTACAGCCTGTGGGAGATGCACATATGTAGCCATGCTGGGGGTAATGCTCTATCCAACCCAGACTGAACCTGACATTCATGTGGGGATGTTAAACATTTGCAACACACCCCACTCATCACATAGTCTCACAAGATCTCCACCACCACAGGCCACACATAGTATGACTATGACATTTGCAGAACCTCTCCATACTCTCTGTGTAGGCAACAGAGGCAGCCCCCATCACCAAACACAATACCAATTACTTATAGCCCACAGACTCATGTGTGCCCATCAACTACAGCCAATAGGGTGTTATAACATACCCAACACACCAGTCATAGGTGACTCTGTAGGTGGTCACACTGATGTCCCACTCAGCAGGCTACACAAGGTGATAGTCGCTTACATCTGGCTGTCGGGTAACAGGATCCACAACATAACCTATGCACTCATGCCACACCTCACCAGGTACAATTTGACTGTCATTCTCAATGTTAGTGTGACTGCCCTGAGATGTAACTTCCTGGACTACATGTACAGGGACATGCAATAGCTCTCCGGTCTTGTAGCCCCTGTAGGTATCGCCCAAGCCCTAAGAAGCATTCTGCATTCATCTAGACTGATACCACTGTACAACGACTGAATGTTTCACTTCAACAGTTGTCTATGCTTCTACTGTCATTCCACAGGCATCCAGTATCTGTCTGCTTTGAATGACATGGTCAACAAAACATGATGCTTTGGCACAGATGACCTGCACCTGTCGGCCCTGGGATTACGGATAACATGTAAGGCTCTTGCTGCTCCTATACTGCCTGTTTTGGACAGTTTCCAATAACATATTCACCACCAGAACAGGAACAGGCAAGCAAAACCTGGAGTAATGTTACTCAATGCTTGACATCTTCATCTCTAAAGCACTCAGGCGAGGCACTCCTTATAATGGACCACTTTGATGCCTCTGCAGTGACTGGTACCTGCCTCTAGGCTCAGGAGAGCACACCTGCACTGACAGGTTATACACAGACCACACCTTTCAGTCATGTAACCAGGACTGGAACACTCATGGCGGAGGTGTGTCCATATTTCACAAGGATGTACACGCCTCCAGGCTGGTTACTTAGCACAATGCATCAGAGGTGATCCTCATGCAACTAACTGTGGCCAGAACTGCTATACACATTATAACTTGCTATGGATTCTACACCATACCCCACGTTTACCGGCCCTCATTTCTTGGTGTACTGGAAATTAGAGTTCACACAGGAACTACTGATGTGAGACTGACACTACCCCACATTTAACTGGGATACCTACTCATGTACCCACACATTAGGCCAACGCTTTCTGGGATTCATAACCTCCAATCGGCTGGATCAACCCATACACACCACCATCAAGGCCAACAATATCCTAGACATGGACATTACCAACATGTGACTGGTGTTCCACACCTGCGGTTATCCCCTCATTGCTAGTTTCTGAACATATGCTAATTACCCTTGTTATCCACATCCCTGCACCACATCCTTCACGGAATACACAGTATAAGATTTCTACAAGGCCTACTTCAGACGTCATATGACAGCGGTGGTAAACGTCATGACACCCGTGCAGATGGACAATGTACTTACAAACGCTGAAACATACACCACTGCACTTCATTAGCACTTACATGACTGCATGGCTCATGCTATCCCAAACAGAGCCATGATGGTACCCACCAGATAATGGATGCCACTCTGGGGGTCCAGTTCTATGGACATAATGTACAACAAAAGGTGTAGGCTGTTGCAAAGTGGAGTACAATCCCATGGGTAGGGTAGCTGACTGGTCAGCCTCAGTAGGAATCCGGGATCCCTTATAACATCCTCCAAAGCTAGCTACGTAAACATTACTGCGACATATTCCAAGGACTACCACAAAGCATTATGGAGGTATGTCAGTACTCGATGGCAATACCCACATCTGCTCTGACATAAGACAGTTAGGCAAGAACATTACAGAACCGACTGATATTGGCAACATCTTGGCAGATAGGTTCAATGCTAACTTTACACCCTCTCACTCCCCACAGGGCCATAATCTATACAGGAACAATGCAGAGTCCCTGCGGTCACAACTACGCAGTTCCAACCTGCACTCTCTAAGGCCTGGAACACAGACTCCATGTGACCGTCCAACAGCCCAGGCTGCGATTTACACAAACCTCAGAATGACATGGCTCCCCACTTGGCCACCAGATTCACTAATAGCCTTGTATCAGACATTGTGGCCCCTGAATGGCGCACAGCAACAGTTATCACATTCCACACAGGTGGTGCCACAATGGACCAGAGGGACTATTGCCCTATACGCCTGACTGGACTGTTCTGTAAGGCTATTGGGCACATCATCATGGAAGTCATTCACAGAGACATTGGTGGGCTCCAGACCTTTGATGCCACCCAGGTTGGATTTGTTAGGGCCAGACCATGGCTCCTACACCTGGTGGACTCCTTTGATACAGTTACCAGGGTAGTTGATGATAGTAAGGGGGTCCACACAGCCTACCTTGTCCTCTCATTGGCTTTCAGCACCATTCTCCATTCTGGTATTGACAACATACACATCCACCTGCACATCGACCCCTACATCTTGAGATGTTATGCAAAGTGGCTCATGGACAGGACCTACACAGTGAGGGTAGCATACCATAGTACCTACTGTAATTCAGTTACACTTGGCGTACCCCAGTCCTCAGTCATAGGTCCCCTCATGTTCGTTATATGCTTCCCTGAGGTACAGGCTAGCACAAAGGGACTTTCCCTGAATAGGTTTTCAGATGACTGTAAACAAGGAGCCATGATTGATCCACCAGCTGATACAGACACCCTCCATAAGGGTGTCACTGTGACGGATACCTGGTGTCGATAACATGGCCTCAAGCTGCATGACACAAGGTGCATAGACATCCCCTTTGGATTACACCAATCACCCACTGACTATCACATAGGTGGTAGTCCCCTACATACATGTGACATTATATGGGATCTTAGTACACACATATATAGCACCCACTCCTTTGATAACCATATTGCCAATGTGGCATGGATATGCTTCTACGTGGCCACCCTAATCTGTAATGGGTTTGTAGCTGGAACAAAGGCACCCATTGTACCTCTATACTCCTGACATATGACACACATTCAAGGGTACAACACCCCTTTTAGGGTTTACCTTACAGAACAGCAACAGCTTTACATACCACAACATTAACACACCATGAGGATTATTGACCTCAGAAGGATGACTTATGCAGCACAACTACAGACACCACAACTGCACACATTTGCATACTGCTGAACATACAGAGCCCATGTCCACAACAATATTGATGGATATACTCCACATAAGCAACATAAGCAAAAGCCACTGAGAGCAACATGCTCAGGGATATGTACACAAATGCAACGATGAGTGGGACGTGCTTGAGGGATACATTCCTGAACCGGACACTCAGCATGCTTTGGAACATGATTCCTATGTACATCAAGCAGGGACCCTCACTAGCACTCTTCATGAGCTACCTCGATGGGTGGATGGGAGACACACATGTACGCCAGGGATCACCGCAGTGGCTGTACTGTACACAGGTGCAGATAACAAATGGCTCTGTTGTTCACAGACACAGGACACTACCCTAGGGAGGTGCCGCCGGTGAAAACACTGTAGTTGGGCTTACAAATGGACTTAGCCAGACAGCATAGTACCTAAGTATGAACCTGTGAAGCTATTACATGTCCTTTGTGCATGGATAATTAAGTAGCTCTTCCATTTCAATTAGCTATCATGCAGTTACACTGTCCCGTGACTACAAGCCACATGTATCCTGTTATTGTGTATTGTACATGCCAATAGACATACCTTTTGTTTGCATGATATAACAGTTATGCTGTGTAAAATATCTGACATATCTACCTACAATACTGTACATTACACATATTTTAAACATTATCCCATAATGCAAAGCATACTTGCACAGCAGGACCACCTTAGGCATGTTATTCTCATTATATGCTCATACACATGCCTACTGTGACAGTATATCAACATATACTATCCCCTGTTATGGCATGTACTTGTTGGACAAACCCTTCCACTGACGGCGGGTGGTGTGGAATTGTTGAGTTTAAAGCCCTCATGTAGCATTCCTTGTGGTGTATGAGATGTTTACCTTGTGGCCCACAGCAGGACACACAATTTCTACAAGCGTTACTATGCTCAACAAGACATCACTACATAATACCTTTTCCTACTTTATGCATTGCGTACACTTTAATTAATACAAAATAGGCTCTACATACACTAACATACTGAGTGTTCTACATACCTTGTTAGCATTCCGAGTCTTTGTAAATATCTCTCTTACACCTTTCCTGTTTAAATGGTTCTATGGTATGAGCATATGGTTGGAATCTATGGCAAGGCATCCTTATATACGTAGATACCTGTAACATGTGGTATTCTGCCGCTAATTGGTGTTCCTGAGTAAATTATTCCATGCACATCAGCTGTGCAGCTACTCCATTCGCCAATTACATGGCAACAGTGGGGTATAACTGAATACTCCACTTGGGCGTTGCCCTTTTGCCCTACCTTCGAGGGAGATGGCCTGTATGTGTTTTGTTGTGAGGAATTGCAACTGCTATTTGGAGAGACACGGATATTTTGAATTCATGTACCCCGTGGATTGTGTGTGATGGCTAGAGTATGTGGTTCTACATGTGAGTGTACCTGTCATCTCAACCGTCTGATAAGGGACTATTGCAAACAAAACCTGTAACATCGTCGTCTGTTCCATTATACAACAGATACAATTTCACATTGCGCTATTACAAGTGTGTCCCTCACAAGGTATGTTAACACCTCTGCAGATGTAATTGAGTGAGTGGATGATTGTGATGTTATTACAGTCTGTATTGCAATTGTTTAGGGTGTGGGGGAGATGTAGGTGGGTGTACATAGTATATACAGGTTTGTGGGGACTGCATTTTTACATATTCCATATGTGTGTGTGGGCTCCTTCCCTAATTGAAGACCTATCATTTAGTAGACTAAAACTATGGTTGTTGCAGGCTTATACATTGAGCCATTGTTAATTGGTTCCTATATAGCATGCAGGTGAGGTTGATACTTCAATCCTTCTGGAAATACATCGATATGTAAGGGAATGTTACTAAATGACAGCTGTCTCGTGTATTTCTGTCACAGATATTTGCACTCATTGCAGTTGTGTTGGTGACTGAACCTCTTTGAGGGTTACCACCTGTCCCACTTTGCGAGGGACAGTCCCTCTTTGGGCAGTTGTGTCCTGACAAAACATTTTAAAAATGGCAAATGTCCTGAGATTTTAGGACAAAATTATTTCCTGTATTTTATATAATAGTTGCATAAAACAGTTATTCTGTATCTAAAATACCTAAATGTTATAAGAAACAGAATAGGCAACTAAATTGCTACAAGAATAAGCTTTTATTTAGGCAAAAAAGTTAAGTTCTAACCTTTGTAGTGACTGAGGGTATGTGTCGGCCTGTAAAATCTGATGTTTGTACCAAAAATTTCCCACATTGGCCATTTGAAAAGGTGGCAACCCTAACCTCTTTGGCTTGGGTTGCCACCTTTTCAAATGGCCATAGTGGGACATTTGCAGGACACACATCGGTGTTTACAGGCCAACATATACCCACAGTCAGTACACAGGATAGAAAGTACTTTTATCCTAAATACATACTTATTCTTGTAGCAGTTTAGCTACTTATCATGTTTCTTGTAACATTTATGTATTTTAGATACAGGAATGACTATTTAATGCAGCTATTACATAATATATGGGACATAATTATGTCCTACAATCTCGGACATTTGCCCTTTGTAATATTTGTTGTCAGGACACAACTACCCAAGGAGTGGCTGTCCCTCTTAAAGTGGGACAGGTGGTAACCGTATGCCTACGGCCAGCTATGACCGCACCTACCGTAATGATCTACCTCTGAGTTAGCACTAACAGACACACGATGCAAACACACACATACACACACACATTACAGTCCCACGGAAACGCACACGGCACCCTCAACACACACTTACACAGATTATAGCAATCACAAACACAGTTGAACACAATACCTACCTGGACCGCAGCACAGGCAGCAATAACTAAATGTCCCTTAACATCGTGATAATATTACTCACGGTTCCAGTGTTCCGGTACTGTGGTCTTTCGGTCTTTAAGCCTCGTGATTACGCGTGTCAGTATGTAAAACATTCGGTAGTTGGCAGTATCCTATTTATTTTTACCTCCATGGTTGTTTACATGTTGTTGACCTATCTATATATTTGCAGATATAGGTGAATCCATATATATCGACATATATCTCTCTATCACCCTTTCTATCTCATATATATATATATATATATATATATATATATATATATATATATATACGTATATAGGTTTACTATTAAAATGTCGAACGGCACTACGTCGACTGTACTATAGTCGAACATGGAAGTTCGAAAATAGTAATGTCGACGTCAAAAACCAATCTAGGAATGGTTTTAACATGGGTCGAGGGTATTATCCAGAACTACAAACATCTCCCCTACCTCGACCTATGTTAAAACACAGTCCTATATTGTTTTTTTATCATCGACATTACTATTTTCGAACTTCCGTGTTCGACTATAGTACAGTCGATGTAGTGCCGTTCGACATTTCAATAGTAAACCATATATATATATATATATATATATATATATATATAGAGAGAGAGAGAGAGAGAGAGTGAGAGGGAGAGTGAACACACCTTTCGTTGTGTACATGGCGGTGTATACTGTTTCCTGAACTCCGCACGTTTGTGTTTTAACCTGTCACAATACACACCTGCCGTTGGTACATCTCGGGTAGCTTAGTGTTAGGTGATTGTGTACATGATTGCATGTTCTACTCCTGGAAGTGGTCGTTTTACCTTTCAGAGCAGGCACTATTAGTACAGGGGTGAATAATGCTAGTTTCACCTGTTCTGGACATCGTTGACCGTGATCTGCATGATATTCAGCAAAGCTTAGCCCTGTTTCGCACATATCCATATAGTCATGTTTAAACGACGCTTACCAGCACTTGCCAACGCATAAATCCGCTAACATGTGCTAAACCTGATCTGATGACCTGCATCTAACATCCATTATTTGTGCCTTCGGGATTATGTAACGGCCCTTGCAGGACGTGGAACCGGGAACATGCACGACAGTCAGTGCCTTTACCACTTGGGCATCTGGGATTTGTACACGTGTTATGGTGTTTGTTATATGGATTGTACTATGGCTGTTACTCATAGGTTCATAGGTTCATAGGTTCATACTAGGCTATCTGCCCTGGGGCATTTATAAGCCTAGACAGAGTGTGTGTGGCTTTCACCACCCCTTAGGATGAGAATACTATACCCATTAGTTTGCTGTGCCTCTGTCCAGCAGTGACACAGAGATGATTCCCGGGGTAAACCTACGATTTCCCATCCACTCGTCAAGATTTCTCTTGAACAGAGTCAGTGAGGGGCTCTGCCTCACATGGACTGGGATTCTGTTCCATAGTGTAGGGAGTCTCTGGGTGATGAATCTGTCTCTCCAGCACGTCCTATTTATATCTGTGTTGAGGTTTAAGTCTCTTGCATTCGTGGCTCTGGTGGATTTGGATTTTTTGAGGTGGAGCATGTCCATTAATTCCGGGTTGGACATGGCCTTGTATGTCAGGCACAGATCACCTCTGAGCAGATGGTATGCGACTGAATAGAGCTGGAGTTTCTTCAGTCGGGCATCGTATGACATATGTTTGAGCCCCTTTATCCTTTTGGTGAGGAACTTTTGGGGTCTTTAAAACTGCTGCAGGTGTCGGGTAAGGTACATTCGAATGGGCGTTGTACTCAATCATTGGTCTGATAAGTGAAGAGTACAGGGGTACAATGACCTCTCCTGATCTGGATGTGAATCCCTTCATGATCAGGTGGGCAATGTAGAAGGTCTTCCTAACCACTTTGGCAATGTGAGTGTCAAAAGAGAGGTTACTGTCAACTTGGGTCCCCAGGTCCCTGATAACTTCCTTCATGTTTAATGGATTACCACCTATGTGGTAATTAGGGGTTACCTTGTTTTTCCCAAAGGGTATGACTATACATTTTTTGGCATTTAGCTTAAGGCCATGGCTCTGGCACCAGTTATCCATTTCTATGAGACCTCTCTGGAGGATGTCTGTGTTTGATGGAGTGTCAATTATGGTGCCCAGTTTGCAGTCATCTGCAAATTTTGTCAGCCACAATCCCCCTATGTTTGCCTGCACTTCGGAAAAATAACTGCAGGTTATTTTTCCATACTGCAATCAAATGTGTAACTCAGTTAGTTTACATATGGATGAGACCTATTAATGGTATGTCCAAGTGATGTTTAATGGATGTACTCCAGCATTGGGAATCTATGTCACAGTGAGCCACACACTATAATGTGCTACACCTTCACACAACCATTGGTGGAGCATGCTGGGGTGACAGATACCTGTCATGAGTACTCCCCATGCTTTGCCACTACATCCCTGATTACATTATATGGAGCCCCTCATTAACACACCAGGGAATCCATGCAGAGTGTGTGGGGAACAGTGATTACACACATGGATACCACAATTGGCTCTGCTCCACTGAGGGACAGTTGGTTAAACGATGTGGTGGCAACAGCAGACACTGTTTGCCTTGGCTGATGAATGGCCTCTGACAACCGGGCATGTACCTACCGATGTACCTAGGAACCTATACATACAGTATCAACATATGCTTTTAGGTGCGTGTACTGTTCAGGTGTTGACTTTCCTTGTTCCAATAGCTGTTGTGTGTGCAACGGTTGAGGGCTGCCTATGTAGGATTCACACAGTAGGCCACCTATACATTACACTTTACAGGTGGTCTTGTGTGTGTGCCATCCAGTTTACTGTGTGTGCAGGTGGAGAGGTGTGTCAGTCCGTAGGGGCCTACACTGTCAGTGTATGTGCTATACGTTCCCTCTTTGCCAAGGTGTGGGCATATTGGACATGCCTCTGTCTGCCTACTGGGGCTGGCACAGGGTGTTCATGGTCTGAATCCCTCTGTGCCTGTGATGGCCTTGGCAATTGTGGTGGGCTGTGAGGACCTTCATCATTATGTCCTTGCTGCAGCTGTTTCTGCAGGATCATATTATGTAGCATGGCACATACTATGAAGATGTGGGCACACATGCCTGGAGAGTACTGCAAGGCTCCACCAGATATGTACAAGCAACGGAACCATGATTTCAGCATCCCAAACACACGCTCTATGATGATTCTGGTTTGTGCGTGTGCCTCATTATGGAGTTCTTGCATGGGTGTGTGTGCATTTCTGATGAGAGTCACCATCCACGGCTCCAGTGCATAGCCAGCATCCCCCACAAGGTGGGCATATGGGATGTCCCCCCTGACAAATACCTGATACAGCTGTGAGGCATGCCAGATGTGGGAGTCATGGTAGCTACCAGGGCTGCCAGAACACACATCCATGATAATGCCCTGGGCATTGCACATGACCTGGCAGTTGATGGAGTGGTATCCCTTGCGGTTTATGTAGCGCCTACCATGCTCACCAGGTGGTGACTTGATATGTATATGCGTGCAGTCTATCGCACCCAGTACCTGCAGGTAGTGTGCCACATGGTGGAAGAGATGCATATTGCCGGCCAACTCCTCCTGAGTTTGGGGGAAGTCTATATGCTCATTGGCATGTAGTAACATGGCATCCAGGAACTGGTGTAGTACCCTGGATGCTGATGCCTGTGAGATCCCATTATATCTCCAGTTGGCCTTTGAAAGGTACCTGTGGCTAGTATTTGCAAGCTTACACATACCTTCGTGTCCACTGGGATGGGTTCCCCTCTGTTGTTTCTGGATCTCAGGCGTGGCCGGCACAGCTCAACTATTTGCTGTAAGATGTCCCTGTCCACCCTGTAATGCTCTACTATCTCCAGATCATGTAGCCCCTGGTAGGTTACCCTTGGTCTGAACACTCTTCTCCTCCTCTGGGGCCTGTGGTGGTTGTCAGCATCATCCTCCACAACACCTTCAGTCTCTAACACATGGTGATGAATCGCAGCTATGGCAGCTCCCAACATGTACATTGTAAAAGTTCCCCATCTGTTTACACCGATGGTGCAGTGTTTGAGAATACACAGGTGTGTGTGAGGTGCCTTCACACTTTATACTATTGTGCTTTGAACATTGATGATGTCATAGGGTATGTATGTACAATCGGAGCTACAGGGTATCTTATGTGTTTTACCACAGATACTGCTATTGTGGTGCCTTTGGTGTTGAATGACATTTAGCTGCTGTGGATTACATCTTGCCCTTCCCATAACATTTCTTAATGTTTCCCCTCCCATTTCTGGCATGCATCCAGCAGCCTGCTTTCTTTTGTACTTTCCAAAACCTGGCTTATCTTGCAAAATGTGTTCTATGGCCAATCTACTGCAGGTTTGCTTTGCTCTGCAGTGACAGTTCTCTTTTCTTTGCAATCCGACACCTCCCCTATCCTGTTCTGCAGGTTGCTGCGAGCAGACTTGTTAGCTGCCGTCGATTGCCCACTGTGAGTTAATAGGTGTTAATTGCTCAGTTGTACTCCAATTACCCTACTGCGGCATTTCCTTATTTTCTTCCCCTAACCCTCCTGTTTGAGCTGTGGTGCGCAGTGCGTGCATCCACTTACCGGGTTTCGGGCATGTTTTCATCAACATACACATGCGCTTTCGGGCACCATATGTGCTCTCAGCTAAACGATGCTATGCCTACATCCCCACCCCTATCCTGCGGCTTTGCTTAGCAATGGGCAGCCCAGATTTGCATTGCTCCAATGTGCTTACAGCTACGGTGGCACACTCCACTGCTGATGTCATGTATACCTCTAAACCACTCCTCGGTGTTGTAGCGCTGTGCCGTATGGTACATCCTTAGTCCGGTGGGACGTTTGCGATTCACTATTACTTGCCTCATTTGCATAGCATTGACTACTAATTCATAATTACCGTGCCGAACACTGTCACAGACCCTTAGAAACCCGTGCAGCTTGGTTGTGGTGTACCATGCATACCATGAGTATTATGGTGAAATCAATTTGCATTACATTGTGATTTTATGACATTTGTATATACTTTCCTTGTGTTCCCATTTGCGTGCACATGCCCTGCGGTTGTACTTTGCGTTACTGTGGACATGACATTAAATGTTGTTTTTTAGGGGTTGTGCATCTTTTCTTATGCCATTGGCTGTATATTTAGTCATTGGCATATGTTAACTTTGTAATACATGAGTCTGGTCCGCTTTCATATCTCCGATGTTCTGTTTGGCAAAATGTAAACTGTTTTTTTTTGTTTACATTTCTGTAGGCTTACGCTATGCCTGCACCACTTAATGAATTGCTATGTAGTTTATTTGCATGGTGCAGTACTGCGCATGGGGTGATTAGCATACCTGAGCCAAGGGCTGCGCAGATCTGGCGTACGCTGGTAGTGCACGTGGAATTAGATCGTACCTGAATCGCCCGGCGGCCATATTTGGCATTATACCACCTAATCTACGCCTGTGCCTGGTGCAAGCTTCATGAATCCTGGGGTTGGAAAACACACACGCATGCGCATGCATATACACACCTTTCTCTCTCTATAGATATATATATATATATATATATATATATATATATATATATATATATATAAATAAATATATTTCTCTCTCGCTCTGTCTATATATATATATATATATATATATATATATATATATATATATATATATATATCTCTTTCACAAGGCTGAATTTCAAAATAACTGAAGATGAATTTGCCAAGACAAAAAGAGCAAAACTTTAATTTACTGAATGGTAAAGTGTTTCTGTGGGTAAGTATATAGATATAGATATATAGATACAGATCTATGATAATTGTTTGAAATGCTAAAATATCCACACACAAATGATTGATGCTAACATGTAGAACAATTAACTTACCAGAAAACAAAAACATCAAAAACATAATAGATCGCAAAAGGAAAGCAGTTTCTTTTTTGTGATCCATCAACCAAACTCTACCACTAAGTTTAAACATACTTTTTCTGAACAGCGGTTGTCTTACAGTAGGGGTATTTATATGGTAAGATGCAGGGTTGGGTTAGAGGAATGGATGCAATAGAAAGGTGAAGCCCCCTGTTCATTCTTACTAATGCATGTTAACCCTAACCTTGCCCTTGCCCCTGACCTCAGTGCAAAACTTTACCTTAGAAAAACCTTTTCTGTAGCACTAGCACTACAAAGATGTAAGGGATAGACAACACTCAGCAGCACATGTGTACACCACTGCATTTATCCTCTTCCTTAGCCTTTATTCTAACCCGGACCAAAATTACTAGCACACACATATTCTCTCCCATTAATGGCGAAACTTGTGGTATATCCAAAACCTTTGGCATTATCACCCTGGACCCACCTGTACCTTTCAAATCCAGTCTTCTTCCATTTGATATATGTGCCCTTGATCATATGAGCCCTCATTCAAAGGTGCATGCACCCAAATTTCCAAGCATTTCCAAGCACTTCTCTCTGTTGTCCACGTGAGCATTTGACTGAAAGAAGGTAATATATATATATATATATATATATATATATATATATATATATATATATATATATATATATATCTACACACACACACACACACACACACACACACACACACACACACACACACACACACACACATTTATATAGGTCTTTTGTGAATGACTGAAGTGCCCTAATGTTGAATGTAAAATATCAACAAAATAAGTTTGATCATACATAATAGCAAAAAAAAAAAAAAAGGAAATGAAAACAATAAAGAAAAAACTGTTTGTGTCCTGATTTTAAAACTAAAACTCCCTGTGACACCAGTCTCAAATTTGTCTGATTAATGGCAGTGTCACAGGAAGGTTTTAATGATGTTTAGGTATATGGTTAGACTTGGGGATGGGGCAATGTTAGGGTTACGGTTAGCACCCATCAATACAATGGTGCAGAGGGGCTCTATTTTAGAAATGTCTGATAATCCTAGCCCTAATGCTGCCCCTTCTCCCAACTCTAACTCTACACATTAACGTCATTACAAGCCTTCCCATTACACTGTCACTACACAAGACAGACTCAGACACACAAACATTCATAAACACACAAAAAACACTACATCTATCCCCTAACTTAACCCTTACCGTTACCCTAAAATACAGAAACTTGCACACAAACACACAGCACCTATCCTTCTCTCATCCCCGCCCTAACCCTAACTCACATTCACACACACATGCACTCATACTCCCCCCCCAACTTCAATTTCCTATATCAACATTCCATACAATTAACACATGCACCATTCAGCCATCTGTACCACAAACATTAAATTCACACCTCTGCTTTTGTCGAACAAATGTCCATTCGTTAAAATGCAGGAGAACCACGTATATATGGAACACTCGAAATCTGGATTTTTGAATGTCCATTTTGCTGAACATCTTCATATCAAAAGTTCATATCAGTGAATGCACTGTGAATTTGCTGATATGAACTCGATGTACTGTCAGAGATCGTGGTACAGTGTGGTTTTGGGTAATTCATCCCTTTCGTTACTGTAGTGTGATCTTGGAGTTGAAATATATCATTTGCAGGAGGTGTGGGGGTGCAGGGGGGCTTGCCCCCTGCAAAAAACATAAATTGCACTGTTGTGCAGTACGTTAGTACTGCTGACAACAAAACTGTTGTTCCTTTTGTGATAGGTGCAGGGAAAACGGTATGTCAATTCATGCCGAATCGACATTACCGGGTTATGTTCGACATTTACAGACTCGTAAATGTCAAATTTCAAGAAAAGAAGTTGACATTTTAATTCAAAATAGAACTGGTCATCAACATTATGATAGTAAACTATATATATATATATATATATATATATATATATATATATATATATATATATATATATATATATATATGGAATTTACAATTTGTTTTAATACATTAACATGAATAATCATGTAATTTACAATTTGTTTTAATACATTAACATGAATAATCTTCTTTAGAGCAATGTAATATGTGACAGCTAAGAATCATTTATGTATTTAGAGCATACTTATGTTTTATTAAACTTTTTTTATTCTGGTAAAAAATCAACTAAGTCAAATTTTATACATACGTACCTACCTATATCTATATCTATATCTGGATCTAAGACTGTTGAATGAAAGTTCAACAGTCCAAATCCAACTTACCTGAACACACTTTACCGAAAGTGCTTTTACCAAAAAAGCACTTTTGTTAAAGCGCGTTAAAAACAAAACATTAAAAAAAGAATAAAAAAGCATTTATGCAGGGGGGCAAGCCCCCCTGCACCCCCATGTGGGGGTATGTGCCCCCCACCTCCCTACTTTATTATTCTCACTCTGAGATCGCACTACAGTGGGGAAAAGGCAAAAATTCCCTTAACTGCACCGTAGTACAATCTCTGCAACAGTCACTCCCCCACATCTCCCTCTACCTCCAGGCATACTTTTCACCAAAGAAGCACTTTCGCGTAAGTATGCCCGGCCATTTCAGATTAGGTGAAACGGCCATTCGCACATTAGTCCTAGACCCATATATATATATATATATATATATATATATATATATATATATATATATATAGATATGTATGTATATATATATAGATAGATATGTATGTATGTATATATATATATATATATATATATATATATATATATATCTTTATCTTAAGTATTTCAATACCACTGCAGTCCTTGTATATTTCTGGCTTGCTATAGCATTGTATCAGCTGCTCACTGTAACTGAGTTGAAATGATTAAAAAAGACACTGGCCCTCATGATGTACAGCCTTGACTGAAGCCCAGATGATCTGTGCTGAAGTAGCTGAAAGGGCACTTGATGGCTATGCCATACAGGATGGAAGACAAAGTCTACTGTTAGCTTGCATCCCCCTTGGGGGTGGGAGCCAGCTCTGGCTCACTGCATAGGTGAGCCCCCTTGTGGGAGCACTGGGGAATGCAGCTCTGGAGAATGAGACTGTTGAATGCACACTGCAATCAACTAGAGTGCTGATGCATGCCTTAGGAGAGTCATGCAGGGTAATTTGCACACTTCTCAAGGAGACAGGGCAGCTATGATAAAGCCTGAGGGAGCTTATGTGGGAAAAAAAATGACTCCATTAGTCATGTGTCCCATGTCCTACCACCTAACTCTCACCTGTAATTGAGGGTCATGACTTGTGAGCCCAGCCAGAAGAATGAATATGTCATAGGGCTTTGTTTTTGGCTGGGGTATGGCCACAACCATCATACTAAATGAAGGTGCCATGAATAGCGCCCCCAAACAGGGAACAAATCCCTCCTAGGACTCTTGCCCTGCTTGGTCATTGTCTCAGATGCTTTGGTATTTAATCCATTCTAGGATGCTTGTCCTCCTTAGGGATTGTGTCAGGTACTTTGGTATTTAATCCCTCCTAGGACTCTTGTCCTGCTTGGCGATTGTCCCAGGTGCTTTGTTATCTACTCTCTGCTAGGACTCTTGCCCTGCTTGCTGATTGTGTCAGGTGCTTTGGTATTTAATCCTCATAGGACTCTTGCCCTGCTTGGTGTTTGTCTCAGGTGCTTTGGTATTTAATCCCTCCTAGGACTCTTGCCCTGCTTGGCGTTTGTCTCAGGTGCTTTGATATTTAATCCCTCCTAGGACTCTTCCCTGCTTTGTGATTGTCTCAGGTGCTTTAGTATTTTTAGAGACGATGGAGGGCTGAATTCTGCATAGGCCCAATATCCATCTCTTAAGAGGGATAACAAATGGATCAATCAGGTTTAGGTATTAGAGCCACTGAGATGATCAAGGGCACAGGAAAAAAAGCTTAAAAAGGACAGCACATATTTTAAATAATTATTGACTAAAATCTGTTCCCAATAAATTATATTAGCCCTTAATTACACAAATATTTAATTATATTTGAGTGGACATTTTCTATGTAATTACATACCTTTTTAAACAGCTTAAGTGTGGTGCATTTGGAAGATTTCAAGCTTCTTTTCATCTTCATGTTTTGAAAATGATGAAGGGTTGCTTCCTTGTGGGGTCAGCTGTTGTGAAAGCTTGACTGTATTTGACCTGCTATGAAAAACATCTAGTAAGTGACACTGCAATTGTAATACGTTTATAGGATATAGTTTATGGCAAACAAACTATATTGAATGAATAACTGTTGGACAAGTGGTTTATTTTCTTCAGCTGCAGTAACTGGAATTGATATGATTCCTCCTATACTGGGAAATGATTCTGCCTATCAACAGATGACATCTTTGCACATTTGAAGAAAAAAAGATTTAATTTGAAGATACAATTTAGTATGAGCCATGCTGATTTTAATGAAATGTAAAGATAGCATCTGAAATTATCTCATATGCACTTTCTCCATAAAATAAAAGTATTGGTGTCTACAGGTTATTTTCTATAAGAAAGCAAATCAAAAGTGCAACATTTTATTTTATATGTTTTGTTTTATGCTAATTATTTGATTGGTTATTTGTTTATTCAACTTCTTAAGGTATAGTCAGAATACACGTCATTTGTGTTAGTATTTTTGTTAGATGTTATTTGGTAAAGCTTTTATGACATATGATACATAACAAAGGCCACTTACCTGGTTAAGAAAGAAAGAAATAAAGAAGGAAAATAAAGTGAGAGAGTAACCATGCAGCTGTGGTGCATGCACGATGATCACTTTAGAGGCATACATAATAGATGATAGCCTCATTAACGGCTATCAGCAATGTAATACAGCAAAGAAGAAAACTAAATTGATAGAAAAATATTTTCGCTCTGCAGAAGCCATGTCTATTTTCAAATATGGTGTGAATTATATCAGTTTAACTTACTCTCTGTAGTTCAGGAAAGCGTGGGCAAACACCTTCTCTTAAGTATCAAAAAGGTGACAAAGTATTCCTCTGAATATCATTCATGAAAACTGCATATCTCATGAAGTTTCATACAGTCTTCTTCAAAAGGAAAGCTAGAAGAAGGCACGTTGTTTTCTTATGTCACAAGTAGGGCGAGCGACCGGGGCTGTTACTGCTTTCAGTATGGATATACCTTCTTTAATCTGAGTCTTCAATCTACTGTATCCATATCCATGAACAAAGTCATATGTAAATGCAGGTTAATGATGTATATCTTTGAATAGACGAGTATTATTTCTCAGATGGGTACTTGTTTAGTAGCTGTAATGAACTAGCATGGCTTATACCAAAGGTTTTTAATTTAATTTGCCCCTAGAGTTATGGGATAGACATTACTAGATCAGTTTTTTACTAGAACAGTATTAATGATATCTAACTCAAACAATATAGTATAAGAAAGACATAAGTTGAAAGTTACCTCCTGAAGTACCACAATTGTTAACTAAGCAAAAAGACGAGTTTATTTAAAGCAGATATAATCAGTTCCTTTTGCTTAAAAAAGAGCTATGCAGCTGAGTATGAACCACTGACTTTTGTTAGTGTGTGTGTGTGTGTGTGTGTGTGTGTGTGTGTGTGTCTGTGTGTGTGTGTGTGTGTGTGTGTGTGTGTGTGTGTGTGTGTGTGTGTGTGTGTGTGTAAGTCAAAGATAGAATCATGTCTGATAAAAAGATTTTGTGGGTGTAAAAAAAGAGAGAATACACAAATGAGTACGAAGTCTCCTGCCCACCTTAATCATTTGTGATAACTCTAACAGTATTCCTGCCCCTGCCCCTAACCCTACACATTACATTACTTAAACCCCTTTCTCAAACAGTATCACTACCGAGACAACATTTGATCTTGGTTTTGTAGCTGTGGTTTGCTGATACAGAGTTTTTTTTTTGTTAGTGTGAGAAAGATATTTAGTGTTTTGTGATTCTCTCTGTCAAGTTTCCTATCTTTCATGATGTAATATATATAGATGTAGATGTAGATATATACAAGAGTGCCTTTCAATTCAGAATTAAAGTCAAAGATGATTTATTAGTGGTTATATTAATTGTAATTCTCCAGTTGTAGCCTCACTGTTATATAAGTGCATATGTTCTTACTTAAAACTATAATTGTCATTGACATGTATGAACTCAAGTATCTACATTTACTATATTCTTAGGGAAGAGAGGAAGTTTCACCTACATTTTGACTAACAAACCTTTCTGATGCAGGTGAATAATATTTTTATGGGAATTTGGAGATCCTAAACGATGACTGTTTAAATCTATTAGTTGGGGTTTCTTGTAATTTGGCACCTTCTGTCTTACTCAGTCATAGGATCACAGGATCATGGGATCATAGGAAGTTACTACGCTATTGGCCCTGAGGCCCTTATAAGCCTAGTCAAGAGTTTAGCCCATGTTAAGACAAGACAGCACCCGATGCCTCTGCCCCGCAGGGACATGGGTGGAACCCCAGGGATGTATTTTCTGTTTCCCATCCAGTTATCCAGGTTGCGCTTAAAATGGGGTAATGGATGTAGTCTGCCTGATGTGGAGATGGAGTCTATTCTACAGATGGGGGAGTCTCTGGTACACAAGTCTGCCCTGCCAACAAGCCCTATTGATGTCATAAACCAGGCTGATGTCGCATGTGCGGGTTACTCGAGTGGAGCTTGACTTGCGGATATGTAGTAGTCCCATCAAGGTGGGGTCCAAGATTGCTTTGTATGCCAGACAGAGGTAACCTCAAGGAGTCTGTATGAAACTGAGTAGAAGAAAAGTGCTTTTAGACTATCTGTGTATGGTAGATTCTTGAGGCCCTGGATTCTCTTGGTGAGGAACCTCTGTGGTCTCTCCAGCTGCTGCATGTGCTTTGTGAGGTACATGCCGAATGGAGTTTTGTACTCAATAATGGGCCTTATAAGAGAAGAATAGAGGGATGTTATGACCTCCTTGTCCCTGGATAAGACACCCTTACTTATGAGGTGGGGCATGTACAAAGCTTTCCATACAATGGAAGCAATATGGTGGTCAAACGTCAGGTAGCTATCAACCTGGGTGCCCAAATCCCTCACGATTGACTTCCTGATTAGGTCATTGTTATTAATGTGATAATTTGTGGGGACATCACTCTCCCCAAAAGGGATGGTGATGCACTTTGGTATTCAGCTTGAGGCCATGTTTCTGGCACCAGTTATTTGTTTGGGTGAGACCCTCTTGGAGGATGTCCAAATCACTAGGGAAATTGATGACAGTGCCCAGCTTGCAGTCATCTGCAAACTTGGTCAGCCATGGCCCACTGGTTTTGGCCTGCACCTCAGAAAAGTATATCCCACATTACAAGTACATTTCTGCATGACAAAAGGAAGATATTTGTATCAAAGTACAAATTATACCACTTCATGCATGTTGGGCGAATAGAAAAGAAATATAGTGAATTAGCCAACATAAGCATGTTAGAAATGCCAGAACACTCAGAATGAGGTCTGATAGTAAATAAGCAGTTAAATATTATGATATACCATATTTATTAGGGTGATGTTAAGTCATACATTTATTCATTTTTTAAAACCTGCTTTATTTTATTCAGGATCACAAGGAGTCATAGTCTAGCTCATCGAACAGTCAGGCACAAAACCAAACTGTGATATGACATCAGCATACCACAGATGTGTACACTCACTTCAACACTGCACAGTCACATATGGCCAAGTTAGAGTAACACTACTTCATCTATCGGCATACCATTACACAGTGCAGAAACCAGACAGCAGGCAAAAAATGATATGGGCACACAGAGAACATAAAGGCTGTCAACAGAAGGGAAAGCTGACAGAAACCTCAACAGAGAATCAGGAAATGTAATGTAGCAAGGCTATCACTATAATACTACACTGCTCTCTGATGAATCAACCAGCATATAAACAGAAACAGACTTTAGTATAATAATTTTTGTTGGGTTGCTTTATTTACATTCCAAGTTAATATATATTGTATCTCCCAGATGCACCACCATGGTGTGTGGGTAGTTTGTAGGAAAGGTACCCATATGCAAGCTACCTGTTACTGGCCTATTGAAACAGTAAGCATCAGTAAAGGTTATCTTCCGATTAAACCACTAGAATATTCCATTTTATTAACATAGTCCTGAATGATTGAACATTATGAATATGAGCTCAGGTTTTAGCTGGTATAGCTGCTGAATCACAATCTGTCCATATTAAAAACTGTGTTACAGGCACAATACATTAGAGCACTGCACACTTCTTCTGAGATTAAGTCATCTCTTGCACATGCAGTCTTAAATTGTCTATGCACAAAGGAAATGGTAACTTATGAAGGCTCCAGCAAATATATGCAGCTTTCTACTGTTTATAACAGCATATCAGTATTTAAACATGAAAAAATAAGCTGATGGCTAATGACTGGAATGTTTATAGTAAGCGCATATTAATGCAGATGGTTTCTAACTTTTAAAGACATGATTCAAACGTTTTCTCTAGAAAATTATGACAGCTGTTATAATTATATAGATACTCCATCCTGTATAACATTGTAGTTTATAGAACTGTACACTTGGGCACAGCTAGAGCTTCTTCTGTGTGGAGACATGCGTGAATGGGCATGCCTTCGTTGAAGGTTGTGCATCAGAGCTGGCAACTCAGCATGTAAAAATCTACTGCCAATCATTAGCGGACCGGAGTTCCGCTTTGGCGACCCCTAACTGGGAAAAGCCGAAAGACACAACAACAACAACACTTGGGCTTAAACTGGTCATATTGTTAGCCACGCACATCTAGATGTGCAGACGTTTTAAAAATGAAAGCACACTAAACTTACAAATTCAAGGCCAGTTTTGATTTTTTTTTCTTCTTCTGGCTTTTCCTGGATCATCTGTCCACTCATGATTGACAGTGGAGTTTTATGGTGTCGAGTTGCCAGCCTGGCACCCAACCTTCCACAGAAGGCACACATGCACACACTCACACCTAGGGCCAATTTAGAGTGTCCAATCCACCTACTACATGTCTTTGGGTATGGGAGGAAACCAGACCACCTGGAGGAAACCCATGTGACCACAGGGAGGACATGCAGACTCCACACAGAAGGCACCCCAGCCGAGAATCGAACCTGAGAACCTCTTGGTGTGAGGCGGCAACGCTAACCGCTGCACCACCATGGCCACCCCTGAAGGCCAATTTTGATAATAGACACTAATTCAAATATAACTATAACATGCAAATTTATTATGTTGCTAGGTCTTGGATAAACAAAAAAATGCATATATAGTCATTAGAATGTGTTTGAAACCTACTTGCTTTGAAAGGCTGGATAGGGATTTTTGAACAAATTTGTTATATTTAATATATGGCACCGGTAAAGAATTAAGAGTCTAACATTTTTAATTACATAGCTAAGAAATATTGACTACTTGCATAAATATCCCTGTGTTTTTCATTGAATGAAGTATTAAGATGGTAAAGAATCCAGCTGAATGATAACAAAAAATTTATTATATTTGACTTTTATCATATTGTTGCAAAGATATTAAGCTTGGTTTCTAGCTTGGCCAGTTAAAAGCATAGCAAAAAAAGGTTCTAGCACATTTTCTTTATTCTGTTTTGTTGAAACTTTCATGTATATAGTAAAGCATCCCTGCATATTTCTCATCAAAATGGCTATGACTCCATCTAGTTTGTAGTAACTGTACAGTAGGATTTAAAGCTTCTACAATTGGTGTATGTATGGTGATAGAAATCTCTTTGATACTGTAACATAGCCCAAGGATGTGACAAGGACTTGCACTACTTTTTTCCCCTTCACTGCAGCAAAAGAAGGATAAACTTGTTTGACTCATACACTTTGTTAACAGAGTGACCTAACTATATTTCAAAAAGCCTAACTATATCTCTGGTCTGAAAGGCTACACTCCTCTTTATTAAAATAACTTAAAGCAGTTTAGCCATCCTTCATAACAAAACAGTTGCATATATTTAAAACATTTAGAAGTACAGTAGAATGGAAGAAAACAGCTGTTGTGAGGTGTTTGTTATTCACAGGATTATGAGTAAAACTATGCTACCTGAGGTATGAAATTTTAAATATTCCATTTTTTGGAGATTCTAAGATGGCTGCCATCCTATAGGCACTGTTACTGCTGTTGCTGCTTAGCTCCTGGGGAAGATTTCTTAAAAAACAAATAATCGGGTACAGACCTAGGTTATTTATAAGAAATATCCCATTATTTCAGTTACTCTAAACCTCTTATAACACTTCAACACAGGAAAAAACACATCTACTTTGAAAAAAAAGAGGATTAATTAGGATTGGGCCAATAATATATGTATCTAATACTAAGCACATAGTGAGGACTCCTATCCACTCTGATATAAGAGGAAAAAGAAAATTCTAAAAATGCCTAATAATTCTGAAAATATGGACACTCTAACTACTAAAACTAAATTTTCAGCTGTGGCATCACCTGGAAAAGAAACATCTAAAATACCTAGAAGTGGGAAGCAGCCGGAAAAGAGTAAACCAGCAAGAAAAACTAAAGCATAACAAAATACAAACCTGGATGACTTAAAACTGGCTCTGCAACCAATACAAACAGCCATACAAAACTTCTCTGGTCAATTTAGGAGGGATAGATTCCTGTCAAAGAGACTTCCTATACTCTGGAACAAGCTAACCATCTATGTCAAGCAAAGTTCCTCATTAGCACTCTTCAAGAAAAATCTTGATGAGTGGATGGGAAATAGGAAATACACCCCAGGGATCACTTCTGTGGCTCTGCTTGACAGGGGCACAGGAAATTAACTTTTTTGGGTGGCGTAAGCCAGGGAACCTTATTGGCTAGGCTTACTTGGGCCGATAGCCTAGTACCTACCTATGAACTTAATTTAAACCATTTGGTGATTCCATAAATCATATTCCTACAAGAATGGAAAAAACTAAAGCTAGAGTTCTGCAAAATGAAATCTCACTGGGTCATCTGCAAAAAGAGTCAGAATATAACTCAAAAAATATACATGAAATGCAACAAAAGTTAATTGATCTTAAAGCAAGGTCCAGAAAGAATAACATTATAATAAGAGGAATTCCTGAAGAAATAGATAACTCCAATCTTGTAACTACTGTTCACCATATCTTTGCAATACTTCTTGAAAATCCATCTGAGGTCAAACAATTATAGAAGGAGCACACAGAGCAATCCATTTCTCACAATCTAGTGATAAACCCAGGTAGGTGTATGTCAAGCTTCTAAACTATCATAATGTCTCTAAAATACTTTCTTCAACCAAAAAGAAAAAAAAAACATTAACTGGAATGGCAATAAAATATACCTCTCTCAAGATCTCCCTTTGTCAGTTAGGCAGGAAAGACAAAAGTTATCATCTTTCTGCACTTACTTGATCCAAAAGAAAATAAGTTTCAAATGCGTTATCCAAACACTCTATCCTTCCAGTACAATAGTTCAAAATTTGCAGTTCAAACATTCAAGGAAGCAAGGAATGCCTTTTTAAATGCCTTTAAGGAGCTTCTCACTGAAGAAACCACTAAAAGATGAAAACAGACTAATCCTGCATTGAATACACACCTCGTTTTTTTTATCCCATTGTGCAGGCCTGAGAGTGAAGCACGGCATGGTTCCAGCTACAGAGATACATTTTTTATCCACCGATGGGTCCTGAAGTTGTTAAAATCAAGTTTCCACATGAAACCAACAAGCTACACTGTGTTCCAATCTGTATTACCACCCCTGCACTGTTCTGGCATTCTGATGATGATTTAACTTCCTGGTTCTCTGTTCCTCACTTTCTAAAAGGAGAAATACCTTTTTTAATGCAGTTTTTATGCTTCATGCAGTGGTGGTACGGTGGTAGCTTTGTTACCTCACAGCAAGAGGTTCTCCCGTTCAATTCTCGGCTTGGCTTGGGAGTGCCTTCTGTGTGGAGTCTGCATGTCCTCCCCGCGGTTGGGTAGTGTTCAAAAGACATGCGTGTGTAAATGGGTGTGCCTTTGTTGAAGGTTGGGTGTCGAGCTGGCACCTTGGCATTTCGTAAAAGTCTACTGCCAATCATTAGTGGACCGGAGTTCCGCTGTGGCGACCCCTTACCGGGAAAAAAGCCGAAAGAAGCAACAAAGTGGCATTTTACATTGTTCTGTTCATGGAGTATGAGATTTCTTTACAGTTATTCAGGTGACTTTTCATTCTCAGAATGGTTGGACATATTAGATATATTATATTGTCTAATGATAGAAAAGAGGTTTAGCCTTTAGAGTATAAATGGCTTTAACTGGACAAAGCATTAATTTTTTTACTTTCAGTATAGAATTTAATCTTAAGCATGCACTGCTTATATTGCAAAAAAGGAAAAGGTAAATTGCCTTACGTAATAAGTTCAAGTGTGATTAAATGCAATATACAGCTCAAAATATTTTTTGTTGCAAAGTGAATCATAAGTGCATGTTTTATTAAAACAGACAGCCGTTATACATAAAAGAGAAAATAGATGCTATAACAGAATGGAGTTCATGTTGGTAAAGATTTCTGTTAAAGAGGATCATACTTTGTTATGATACTCCCATAATGTTTGAGTGACTGTGTAGATGTGGGCGTTATACAAATTATACAATGAGAATGTTTAAGTTAAAAGTCTGCTGCATTCTCCAGAATAAAGTATCTATACTGTTATCTGGATGCAGTTAAAATATAAGCCCTTTCTCTGTTTATGTTGGTTAAACAAGATCACTTACTATGTTTGAAAGCAATTCTTCTATGTCTTACAGTTTTTCATGACAAGCAACTCAAAGCTCTAGTACAGGTTTCCATGGGTTAGTCTACTAGCTGTTGTTTATGTACGATATATTTCTATGAATTTTCTGGTATTGTAAAGTCTACATCTCACCTATCAGGGTTGCCTTCTGCAAGTTTTAAAGTATGACATGTGGAAACTAAGATGGTTACCATCCAATAGCCACCTATTCTGGTGACTTTTCTTTCTCAGAATGGTAAGACACAGTAGCTATTTCAATATCTTTATAAGCATATGTTCTGGTTTTCTAGATTACTTATATCTAACTGAGTGAAGTCTTCAACATTTGCTTTCACCCATAGCTGCTTTTTTCAGAAGCAACTGGCCACTCTGGTAAAGAGTTTGGAACTTAACCAGGACAAATGTGTTATGCAGATGGTGCCCTAATTGCTGATACTGTTGTCAACTTTTAGAAACAATCATTCTTTCCATACTCTTATTGTTTATGTTATTTCCAGATTGTCTTTGTTGTTACCTCTGCTTTGCTTTTCCTGTGTTTATTAATGTATACATACACAACTTGATTGTACTCCTCAGCTGACCAATCATATTTTACCAGCAAATGTAAGAAAATGGGAGCACAATGTAGTATATTTTAGTAAGGCTACACTGGCCAATTGTAAGTTTTTTCTCAGCCCTGGATCAATGCTTAATTTTGATTTGTTGACATAACGCATGTACCATTGATATAGAGTGTATCGCTCTCTATCGGTTTTGTCTTGTGCATGCCTCTGATGACACCTTGCTCCTCAATATGCTTATCTAATTGATTTTAGTTCTTGAAAGGAGAAGTCTTTTTGTGGGATGTGGATTAGAGCTGCCTGCACTAGAGATACTATTATATTATTTTCTTTGTTTAAAACCTTAACTTACAATTATTTTGAAATGTCTCTACTTTTTAAACAAGGGACAAGTGAAGAATACAATGTGTTGTAGTTTAAGTGTATGTGATTTTATGTACTAATAGTGTGAAATGTCAGTGGCTATATTTTTTATGTGAAGGGGTATCCTTCACAAATTACTTTTAATCCCATAATGACTTGTCTATTATTAGACCTACCTTGTATAATTGGAAATGCTATGGGTGGATTAATTATTAAGAAGGACTCCTTTTACCTTACACTGCGGGCTTTCACTTGTTAATTTCCATCCTTGCTTGCTCTCTTGTTTTCAAATTTATGCACCTAAGACATCTTCTATCATACTCTGTATTTCAGCCCTATAACATTTACACCTTTAATAACCTTCTGCTGGGAACTGGGATTGTAGTGGTAGGTGTTTAAGGGAAGATATGCTATTCTTATCCTCCCCAAGCACTGTTTTTATTAAAGGATTTTCTGATTTAATTCTAAATTATATCAGAGATGATATACTGATAATTATATGCACTATTCTCTTATGCCTGTCTCTGCTTATTACACTAGTTAACTCTTCCTGGCTAGGTAGTTATGCGACTAGGCACAGAGTTTGTGTGGGAAGAGATGATTGCTTTTTGTCTTTAAGCCCAGATAATTATCCTACTCTGTTTCAATCAAAGTTGGTACACTTAAGCTGCCACCCCTTGGCTGGTTTCTCCCTATTAAAATTAAATATGCAGGTTCGTTCATATTTTCATGCAGGTTACATTCATATTTTTTTACACTGAAAATATTGTTTATAAATTCTGTGTTCTTCTTGTGGAGCTTTTCTCCACGGGCCTCTACTGAAAATGGAAATATATCCAGTTAGACTAGCCTGGCTAACAAATGTAAAATAAAATAAAAAATAAATAAAGGTTATTGACTTGTGGAATGTAAAGGGGCTGTGATCAAAGAAAAAGAGAAAATTATTTTTTCATCTAGCCTTTAATTCCAACACAGAAATTATTTTACTAAAATAGACTCATATGTTCCCTGACCAATTGAAGCAGGACATGAGGAAAATGGATAAAACTAATTATTGCTGTTGGCAATAAAACTAATAGTGTTGGGGTAGCAATTATTATTAAAGAAACTTTTCAAGAAAACATCCTATACCATGATACGGACCTGGAAGAACGATGGTGTTATCTGTCAATTAGTTGTCCATTCCTAGACAAACCAGTACTGCTCTTAAATATTTATGCCCCATGCTCTAGGCAACACAATTTTTTATGTCACTATACAGGATAATATCCCTATTTCCAAACTCCAATTACATTATAGGTGGGGACTGGAATTTTGTTCAGGATCCCTAATGACAGAAAAACCATAACTAGCATGTATAATGTATATGCTACCTCATCCATTTCAGAATTAAAAAATACTTTAATCTATTTGACCCATAAACTTTCCAGTCTATAATGTCATTTAGAAATAAATATACATATTACTGCCTCTGTCATAAAGCCTGGTCTAGGTTGGATTTCTTCCTAATATCAGGGTTCTTTCTTAATTTTAATATTGCCTTTCATACTGAACCTAGAATTTTCTTTGACCATTAAATCATTACCCTCTACTTGGATTGGCTTAAAAATATTACTAGGGGACAAGGGGATATAATTGGACCCAAAACTCAAATCTCCTATCTACAGGCAAAATAGTTAAGGATATTGAGCACATTTTAGATGACCTTCTATCCACGTACACTGCTTCCCAAATCCCTTTTAATATTCAATGGGCCTCCACAAAAGAAATGATAAGAGGCTTATTAGTAAAGCCATTTGCTACAAGAAATTATACAGTGCTAAAGAAACCTCAATCAAAAATAAAATTTCTCAAATGGAAGTTAATCTTCAGTCTACTACAATCAAGAAACTGAAAGACAATTAATACTGCTTCAGATTTTACTTCAAGCTAATCAATTATCTCTTCACGAAGTACGAACTTTAGCAAATAATGCAGAGTGGTCTCAAATGCCTTCCAAATTATTGGCTAGGATGACTAATCACAGAACTCCTTCTCCTATAATAACCAAGTTAGAATACCAAGGCAAAGCATATTTGTCCAACTATGATATTGTTTCCTATTTAAAGATTTATACTCTCAAATCTACAATGACCAATTGTTATATCTGGAAGACCAAGAGTTGAATAAATTCTTAGATCAAATTAATTTTCCGAAACTTTCTCAAGCTCAACAAGATTCCTTATCCTCTCCCATCACTCAACAATAGATCATTATGGCTATAAACAGCCTTAAACTTAACAAAGCTCCAGGGCCTGCCAGTTTTACCGCAAAAGTCTACAAAATTCTTAACTTGAAAGCCTCTAAAATCTTATTACATCTTTTAAACTATATTAAGGATAATAAAATTACAGACCCACATCTAAAACTATATTTATTCTCAAAGAAAATGCTAACACTAAGAACCCATGGAACTATGACCCATATCTTTAATTAACTTTGATAGAAAAATCCTGGCTACAGTTATGGCCAGTAGATTAAAACCAATCATCCCCTATCTCATGTCACCCAACCAATCTGGATTCATTCAACATAGCAGACCTGTGATAATATGCTCACTCTTGATGCCTTGATGACCCTTTCTAGCCAAAGCAGAAATCCAATATATGCCTTTGCAGCTGATGCTTCTAAAGCTTCTGATAGGGTAAATTTAAATTTCCTACTATTCACTATGCCCCGCTTTGGTATACCTCCAAGTTTTATCCAACTCGTTGAAATTCTATACTCTAATGCTCACACCTTTTTACAGTTTAATAGGATGATCTCCTTTAGGGTTGTTATCAAAAATGGAACCAGAGAAGGCTGAGCAATGTCTCCCTATTTAAGTTATACATTGAACCTCTGCTTTTACTTGTATCACGGAAAACTTTCAACTACATTCCTCTCCTTCATAACACCAAGATTACCATGTCTGCATTTGCTGACAACTGAAACATATACTTTATGCTGCTCTCCTCAGATCTCAAGAAAATCCTGTCATCTATTGATTCTTTCTCTAGATTTGCTAACTATAAGCTTAACCCAGCAATTTTTCTTATCAAGCATGCACACCAGTTAAGCATTTTTCCTTTTCCAATGGAAATTAAGTTAAACCCTCCTTGAAATACTTATGAGTCAATTTCTATCAAAATATTAAAATGTTTTAGCAAAACAATTTTGTGAAACTCTGGTCCACTATGCAACAAGATCATTTTAGATGGAATAAACTTTAGCTCTCCCTTCTATCAAAAGTAGCCATTATCAAAATGAACATTATTCCACGACTGTTATATGTCTTCAGTGCCTCTAACCTTGTAGTCTACAATAAAGTTTTAAAACACTCAACTGTTCTTTATCAAAATTCATCTGGTTACCAAAGTCAGTCAGAATCTCATACAAAAAATTAGCCTATCCTAAAGAGAAAGGTGGGCTTGGATTGTCTGACTTTAAACTCTACTATGGCATAACTAACAGTAGTAGATTAGTCACAATTTCTGAATATAACACAAGCAATAAGACCTGGGCTCCGACCTGGGTGAAACTATTCTATAACTATATTAAAACCTATAATATTAGCAATAGAGCTATTCCATTTCTTAACGAGCAAACATTTGGAAATATTAAACTGCATACCTCTATAATGAGCAAAATAATCACTATACAAAAACTCTTCAACACACCCAAGCTAACCAGTGCCTTCAACACTTTACAACCCCTCCATCTTAACCCAAACCTTAAACTCAGTAATAGAATGCTCAACCTAAATGATTACCCCCTCTTAAAGGAGAAAATTGTGCTGGATATCTATCAATATAGGAAGCAGTTACTTAATGAGATGAGGCTGGAGCTAAACCACCATCATCTTAAGACACCTTAGAGAGCTTTGTACTAAATTTGGGTTGACCTTGATCCTGCTCCTGATGAAATAAATACATGCAATGCACTATGGACTTTTCTGTTAATGAAAAAGAAAATGATTTCAAATACATATACGCTTATCACTGCCCTCAGATATCAAAATGAAACACTCCTCTCCAACTACTGGACTAATCTTAACCCATCAATCTCCCCAACTCAGTTTACCTGCTCCATTCAAACAGCTTCAAAATGTATTCCCTTTAAAAAGTTATAGTACACCCATCTAATGATTTTGAACAATATATACCTCACCCCAGCCAAGATTAATAACTCTGACCCATCGTCTTCCCAATTCTGCCAGTACTGCAATAACCAAAAGCACACATCTTTCATGTTTTCTGGAGTTGCAAATGTGCATATAAGTTAGGGTGTTCGCTTAGGGTTCAACTACAAAAAATGGTATATGAGAAGGCCACCCTTTCTTGGGAATTTATTATGTTGCACATTCCTCCTTTAGGCTTAACAGAATTACAAAACCATATTTTAATCACTGTATTTGCTCTAATTAAACTCTGTATCACCCTAAATTGGAAAGATAGAGCTGTAATGACATGGAAAGGGCTCACACAAATGGCTATAAAATACTTATTCGCCCACAAGTATCTAATGTAATGTCAGAAATGCCACCAGCAAATTACTGAATATTGGGACACCTTGTTCAATATATTTTCATAATAACATTTCCCAATTTCTGTGAAGACCTTGGGGTTGGGCTTTAGTTTTTTTTTTCCTCTTGCTATATCATGTTGACAGCCCTTTACTATACCTGCTTCTTTTCTGTCTGGGATTACAAGTGTATCAGATGCTTCTGCTTTCAATTTTTCTTAATTTTATCATACAAAGTTAAATATCATGCTTAACAATATGGGCAATTAGCATGCTTGTACATAGTTTATTTCTTCTTAACTGTTGTGTTATATTCTGCTTGTTGTAATCATGTATTGTTTAATATTTCACTCTCATGAATGCTTGAGTGCTATGGTTATGTAATTTCCAATGTATTTGTTAAAATTATTGCCAATAAAGATTTTTGAAAAAAAAAGAAAAAATACTTTGTTTTGTAGGAACATTAATGATGTATTCAGGAAAGGTGTAAATAGTGAGCCAAACACATTTTTATTGCTTGGCAGGAAGACTTCCTGTCCCTCAGTCCATTAATCATTTTAATCATTGCACTCTTCTTTGCATCTGGTATGATGGAATTTCTCAATAATATTACATGCTGAAGAATTAATTCTGGTAAAATAATCTAGTGAAGAAGCAGCTATGGATCTACTTGATGCCAGGTTGTTTCTGATGCACATGATCTGTAAAAAATGTTCATCGTATTGATCACTGCTGCAGTAGCCTTAGCTATAAGGGTTATATCCTGCCAAGGCTATAACAGCTGGCCAGCTTCCAAAGCTACATGACACCTTATACACACCCAGTCTGTCAAGCAGCTTGAGCTGAGATGACTAAAACACAAGTTTGGGTATAAAGCCCTTCAGAGCTTTAGTGCTGCTGAAGGGTAAGCTCCTCAGTGACTTTCGAGAACTGATGGTCAGCTTCGGCTTTCCTTTGCTGGCCAGATAAGTTCCTTTTGGGGAAAAACTTCCATTTACTTAATTTTGTTGATGTTTTAATACTTTTCTCTTAAGGAAAGTTATTTTAAAACTAGAAGTATTTTGTATTAACAGACTGTCTTGAGACATTAGCTTATTTTTAAATTGAGCACTAATTTTTTCCTGTCACTTTAAAAGTAGTTTAAAGTGACTGAAAACATTTTTTTCTGTGGAGAGATTATGTTTATTTTTATTTTGTGGGACTGGCATAGAACTGCAAAGTGCTTTTTATAGTGTTTTCTTTTGTTAAAAATAACTTTTGTGTACTGGTAGTGTTTACTGACAATTCATGCTTGTCTTCTCCAGTAAAATGGCACAATTTTTGGCTTGACCATGGAAAAGATTACTGTTCTCATGGTCAGTACTTCTTCCAGCCACAAAAAGAAAAAAATAAGGAAAAAAAGAAAAAAATAAGGAAAAAACCTTTGCCCCTACAGCAGGCAAGCATTTTGCCTCAGCTGTAGATAGGTGAGTGTGCTTTGGCCATTTGTTATATCTCAGACCAATCATCTTTTACCCTGGATCCCTCTGGTGCAGTGATTACAGCCAGTAGAGATTGGGGGGTTAGCCACGTCCTCTGTGGATGTTGGGATCCCCTCAGTGGGCAAGAAAGAGATACTTTAGTTGGTCCTGGCGGACTGAACAGTGAAGGTTTCCCTGTTGTGTCAGAATGCTATGAACATCTCTGGGGAAGCAGTGACTGTCAGTATTAACATAGTGGGCCCCATTTTTCTTTTTAAAAAGAAACAGAAAATCAAGCATGTTTCTATTTTTCATTAAATTTGTTTAGATAAGAGTAGTTTACTGGGTCTGGCTCAGGGTTTAATTTAGGCTATTGATCCTTTTTGTAAAGTAGTTTCTGGTAAAAGAAAGACGGATTCCTCTTTTCCTTAAGCAATTCAAAATTCTGAATATGAACAGGAAGATGCAGAAATGGATGCAGGGATTTTTTCCTCAGATTTCTGATTTAGACACAGAGGAGAGCTCAGTTTCTGATTTTCCATGTAACGGGTTCTTTTTCTTTGAGAAGGATTTTCCAGAACCTACACCCATTCCTCCTGTCCTGTCTGCTTTACAAGACATATGTCTTACTGCCTGCAATTTTCCTGATAGTCTGCCAGCTGCCCCTAAAAAGGCAGATTAGACGTGTACATTTCTCAGACTTTTACATTTTCATACATTCATTCCAAACCTGACCCAGCAGCTATAGTCTTAGCTGCTGCTAACCAATTAGTTAATTCCAATCCTACTCTTTCTAATAAGCATGGGAAATTTATTGATAGGCATGGGCAAAAACGTGGATACTTTTGCATCTTTGATTTTCAGAATTTTGAATTGTCAAGTTCATATGTTAAAGTTTGTTCTGACAAATTGTGAAAGTATGAGGAATGTTCTATCTGCAGTTAGTTCTTGTGATGAAAAATCTAGTTTAAATACCTTAGTTTCTTCTATTGCACATGTCACTATCCATTGTATGCAGAGTGTGTGTATGGCTCTGTTGATACTTCTTCCAGGGCTATAGCCACTGGTACTGTTTTGAGGCAGTTTGCATGACTGCATTCTTAGAACCTTCCAGATGATTTTAAAAATTAAACTTTAAATTCTCCCTTGAATAGAATTTTAGTGTTTGGCCCCTCTGCTGCAGAGGTGATTAAAAAGTGTGATGAAAGGGGCAATCTGATCCAGTGAATCTCAAAGATTTTTCAGCCTTTCCTTTTCAAATTGTCCAAGGAATTTTTTTTATCTCCTCATTCAATTTTGGCAAAAAAAGACAGAATAATCCATCTCAACAAAATTCTGGTGAACAAACGTTTAATAAGAAAAATGGCTATGGGGATTCCAAAAGAAGTCTCAGACCTTCCTAAATAAAGGACAGTCCAACAGGTCTGAATGACTATTCAAGAGACCTTGTGACCCCCCGGTCCCTTTTTTTGTTCTTTCAAAAAGTCTGAATCCCCATTTTTTTCTCTTTGACAACAGATTGTTTCAGATAAAGGTGTTCTGAAAATCATTCATTAGGGTTACAGATGACAGTGGGGGGAAATTGTTCTTTCCAGGGGGTCATTCCTCATCCTCCAGATCAGACTAATTTGTTTTCTCCTGTTCTTCATCATATTCTATCACAAGGGGTGATATAACCAGTACCTCCTTCACAGGTGAGGAGATTTTTTATACCAGGATGTTCCTAGTGCTAAAGAACGAAAATTTTGGAGACCAGTTTTGGATCTTTCTTTCTTTCTTTCTTTCTTTCTTTCTTTCTTTCTTTCTTTCTTTCTTTCTTTCTTTCTTTCTTTCTTTCTTTCTTTCTTTCTTTCTCTCTCTCTTTCTTTCTTTCTTTCTTTCTTTCTTTCTTTCTTTCTCTCTCTCTTTCTTTCTTTCTCTCTTTCTTTCTTTCTTTCTTTCTTTCTTTCTTTCTTTCCTAAACCTGTTTGCGATTGTGCCCCAGTTCAGAATGATGTCACTTCACAATCTGTTACCTCTTCTTTGTCTTTCAGGTTTCCTGGTACCACTAGACTTAAAATATACTTGTCATCACATACTTATTCATCCAGACTTCAGTTTTTTTTAATGTTTTTGTGCATCTGGATCACATTATCAGTTCCCTGTTTTAACCTTTGGACAATCCACTGCACCAAGAGTGTTCACAAAGTGTCAAGCTACAGTTATAGGTCATTGAAGGCTAAAGGGCATCCACATTTTTCCATATTTAGATGACCTGGTAATCTTTGAAGAGTCTTTTTCAAGGTGTCAGGAATATATCTCTTGGGTGAGAGATTTCTTACACAAGCTGGGATTCCAAGACAACATTCAAAAGTCGTTTTTGACTTACTGACACAGGATTGTGATCCTGGGATGAAAACTAGACATCTCAGTTCAAATAGCTTTTCTATCACAGGAAAACAAATTAAGTTAGATCTATTTCTAATGTTTTCCACTCAGACTTTGGTCACTGTGAGATAATACCTCAGGATTTTGGGTCTTATGGCATCTATGATTCTCATGATACCATTGGCAAAATTTCACATAGGAAAGATACAACAGTATCTGAAATCTCTTTGATCCCAGCATCAACCCCCTTTATCTTTTCAAATCACAGTGCTGGGGTGTGTCAGAAGTGAATTCTTTTGGTGGAGAAAGCAGATATCCTTAAATACAGGTCTTCCCTTCTCCCTCCTTGCTCCAAAGCTGTCAGTCACCACAGACATTTTGGACTTTGTTTGATGAGTAGTTTTAGGAGGAATAAAAGTGCTGGGGATGTGGGACACCAAGAACAGATGCAACCACATAAATATCAAGGAGATTATTGCCGTGATCAGTACACTGAACTCACTGACTCATCTTTGGTCCCTAGAACCTCTTCAAGTGGTGGTTACAGACAATAACAACAGTCATGTGGTATATCGACAAGCATGGAGAACCAGGTCATCCCCCTTTGCAGTCTAGCCATATTAGCTTTGGATATAGCTTCACAGCATAATTTCATTATTTTCCTTTGACAGAAATGTTCCTGTATGCTTTTCTGTCAGTTTCTCTAATATCCAGGGCACTTCTGAAGATTCAGAAGGAATCCCCTAAGATCATTGTGGCGACTCCCTTTTGTCCCAGGTAATCATGGTTCTCCCATTGTTTGGGAATGGCCAGGAGGAATTACCACAGGCTTGCTCACAGACTGCATCTACTCACACAATAACAATTTGATACACCCCAGCATTAGTCGTCTTCACTTGACTGCCTGGATGATTGGGTCTTATTTCCTTTTAGGTACCTGTTTACTCAGGAGGTGCAACAGGTACTAATGGAGGCAAGCAAGCCTGCTAATAGAAAGTCATATATTAGCAAATGCAAAAAGTTTTCTAGTTTGTGCCAATAACATAACCAGCACCCATGCAGGGCTAGTTGATCTCTGATTTTGCAACGTTTGTTTGAGTTTTTTACTCCTCTATCAAGGGTCATTTATTGGCCATTTCAGTAGGTGTGGCCATGGATCCTCTTCTTTAAATGCAGTCTCATGTCAAAATATTCTTGAAAGGGATTTTGCATAAGAAGCCCCCAAGAAAACCAGTGGCCCCTTTTTGAGATCTTAAATTTGCATTAGAGAAGCTCACACTTGCTCCATTTGAACCAGGTAATCTGGCTGACTTGAGATTCTAAATAGTTTTACTGATTGTTCTGACTTCTGCAAAAAGGGTATCTGAGTTGTAAGCTCTTATGTTCAACCATATCTCATTTTCCATAGGGGCAGGTTTATTTTAGAACTAATCCTTCTTTTATGCCTAAAGTGGTATCATAATTTAGTTTAAGTCAAGCTATCCATCTCCCTGTTTTCTTTCCTGAACCCAAAAATGAAGTAAAAGGATGCATTATGTCTTGCATGTCCATAGACAATTCAGGTGCTACCTTGACAGAATTTCTTCAGATCAGTTGATGCCCTTGTATTCACTACTGCTGTATTCTTAACATATGAGTTTCATGGTGTGGAAGCCTGACATCCGGCCAGTCTACCAAAGACTCCTGTTGCTTTAAAGGTAAGCTGAATGTCACCCAAACACTCCTTGCACAGCATAGGGCATAAAAGTGATGTTGAGGCCTGCCATAGTCAGAATTTCTTTGCTACCACAGTCTAAACATTATCTTTTCACCATTGGTCTGTTCACCTGCATCTGTTTTCTGCCAGTTAAAAAACATTTTTGCTCTCCAGTGACTACATACACATGTTTGCTGACTTTTTTGCCATTGCAGCTAAGTGCCCTTTGGGGTTTTTGTTTTTTCTTGTCTTCTTTTGTGCTTCTTGGGGTTAATGTCATCTAGGAAGGGTAAATGCCAGTGTGGAAGACAGATTCCTTTTGTCTAGGAGCTTCTCATGGCCATACTTCTTGTTCAGTTTGTCAGGCATTCTTTCCCCAAACCCTTCACAGTAGCCTTTCTTCCCTTTCCTTGTATCTTGAGAACCAGCATCTTAAGCTTCTTGCTAAAGATACAATGGAAGGCATTTCCCTTCCCAAAGGCAGGTTTTAGGGTTATTAATTATCAGACCCATATGACTAGGTAAGTGTTGGCTCTTCTTTCTCAGACCTGTCAACTTATTTCTAGTTTTCCAGACTCTGAGAGTAAATCTTTTGTTCTTTCCTTGCTAGGGACTTCCTGCAAAGTTGTTCATCATTCTGTTAAATGTAGTTATGATGCAGCAGATGTCACTTCTATGGCTGCTGTTTTTGGTTCAGTGATGAGGAGGTATTCTTGGCTTAGGCTTCAAACTCTACCTGATGATATTAAGGCTAAGTTGATGGATGGTCCTCTGGATTCTAAGCTTTTGTTTGGGGAAGCTGCTGCTGGTTTGTTTAAGTCTCTTCAGGATAAGGGTAAGGCCTTACAGGAGCTTAAAAATGTGTTTGTTTCTCCTAGACATAAATTTCAGCGAAACTACTCCACTAAGCCTGCCTTTGTTCGTTGGCAATCCTGTCCTTCTCCTAAAGGTAAGAAGAGTGGCAAATGGATAAGCCTCCTTAGTTTTCAGGAACTCTGAAGCCTTCCTTTCCAGACAAACCAGGTGCTGTATGACTATCCACTCCTTCCCAGCCACATTCATCTGTCTCTTCACCTTTCTCTTTCTCTTTCTCTTTCTGTTTGGCTTCAGATCACTCAGGATTCTTGGGTTCTGTCAATCATTCATCAGGGGTACTTCATGATGTGGAAATCCCATCCTTCTTTTATGTGCATTCTGCAGCCTCCTCGAGAACAACTTCCCTTTTTCCCAGAGGTTTTTCAAAATCTCTTGACTTAGAATACTATTCAAGAGGTGTCTTTGTCCCAGAGGGGGAAAGGGTTCTACTCCAGACTGTTTCTAGTGCCCAGAAAAAGGGCACTTGGAGACCTATTCTAGACCTCTCTTATTTAAACACTTGTCTAAAGGTACCTTCCTTTCAGATGTTGTCTCTTCAGATTCTGTTTCCTCTCTTGCTCCCTTAGGCTTATATGGTGTCTCTGGATCTCAAGGATGCTTATCTCCATATTTGGATCCATCCTTTTATCAGGAAGTTTTTGTGTTTCTCTGTTGCTTTTTGGCATTTTCAATTCTATGATTTGCCCTTTGGCCTTTTGTTCACCAAATGCCTTGCTCCTGTCATTACTTTTTACAGGATTCATGGGATCCCCATATTTCCTTACTTGGATGATGCATTGATTCAGACATCCTCTCCATAGACCCTTTGCATAATCTTCATTTTGCCATTTCCATTCTTCAGATTCTGGGGTTTATTATAAATTTCAAAAAGCCTTCTCCGACTCCCTCTCAGGATCATATTTTTCTGGGCAGGATTCAGATGGTGCCAGTGTTGGCTTCCCTGCCCCTCCAAAGGTCTTAACTCTCATTTCTTTCTTTCACACTCTTCTTCCTCTGGCTTAAATTACCACCAGGGAGTTTCTAAAGGCTCTGGGTTTCATGGCATCCACTATTCTAATGTTCCTCTGGCCAAACTTTACATGAGAAAGTTTCAGCAGTTAATGGAGTCAGTGTGGCTTCAACATGCACATCCTCTAGACTTTGTAGTTACTCTTCTTTCTTGTCTCAGACAGGAACTTCACTGTGGATTCAGTAGTTATCTCTTAATCCAGGGATCCCTTTTCATCCCTCTCTTCCCTCTCAGGAATTGTTCACAGACACTTCAGACATGGGATGAGGGGCAAGATTTAGCTCCCTAAAAGTTCTGAGGTGTGGTCGCCTAATCAGGAGAAGGAACACATCAGTGTCAAACAGATGAAAGCTCTTATAGGTTCATAGGCTCATAGGTTAATAGGTTGGTACTAGGCTATTGACCTGAGGGCCTATACAAGCCTAACCATAACAATTCCCTGGCTATTTCTTCCCACATTATTTACTTTCCTGGACCCCTGTCTAGCATGGCGACTGACGTGATTCCCCGGGGTGAATTTTCTATCTCCCATCCAATCATCAAGGTTCCTTTTGAAGAGGGCCAAAGAGGCACTCTGATTGACATGTATGGGCAGTCTAATCCAGAGTCTGGGGAGTCTCTGGGTCAGGAACCTATCTCTCCAGCATGTTTTGTTCATTGTGATGACAAGGTTTAGATCCTTGGAGTGTGTGGCTCTGAGGGATTGGGATTTCTTTAAGTGTAGCATATCCAACAGCTCTGGGTTTGACATGGCCTTGTATGTTAAGCAAAGATCACCTCTGAGTAGACGATATGCAACAGAGTATAGCTGGAGTTTTTTTAGATGGTCAGCATAGGGCATTGGCTTTAGGCTTGTGATTCTTTTAATGAGGTATATCTGTGGCCTTTCCAGTTGTTGCAGATGTCTTGAGATGTAAATATCAAATGGGGCATTGTATTCTATAATGGGTCTAATGATGGATGAGTACAGTGGGACGACCTCCATTTTTCTTGATGAAAAGCCCTTAGTGATGAGGTGTGCCACATAGAAGGATTTCCTGACTGTTGTAGCAATGTGGTTATCAAAGGTGAGACCACCGTCCACCTGTGTCTGTAAGTCTCTATCACACTTTCGGTGTTTAATGTACTGCCACCTATGTGGTAATTCACTGGTACATATTTTTTTCCCAAAGGAGATAACTATACATTTCTTGGCATTGAGCTTGAGCCCATGGCTCTGGCACCAAGCAGTTGTTTCTATAAGGCCCTTTTGTAGAATATCCACATCATTTGGGGATTCAATAATGGCTCCTAGTTTGCAGTCATCTGCAAATTTTGTTAGCCACAGTTCGTTAGTGTTGGCCTGTACTTCAGAGAAGTAGATGCCAAACAATAGCGGTCCCAGGACAGAACCCTGAGGTACTTCACTTGTCACTTGTCTGGAGCTGGATTTGGAGTCGGCTACTTTTACAGTGTGGGTTCTGTCAGTAAGCCAGTTGGTAAACCATCGAGTGATGTATGGATTAATGCCCAGCTTAGTAAGTTTATCTATGAATCCAGAGTGGGGGATGGTGTCGAAGGCCTTGGCGGGGTCCAGATAGGCTGTGTGGACCACCTTACCCTCATCCACAGCTCTGGAGACTGATTCAAAGAAGTCAATCAGGTTCAGGAGACAGGATCGGCCATTCACAAAGCCAAACTGGGTGGGGTCCAGTGTTTGAAGGTTGCCAATGTCTTTGTTTATAAGTTCCATGGCCTTGCAGATCAGGCTCGTCAGACTGATGGGGCAGTAGTTCCCAGGATCCAAGGTGGATCCCCCTTGTGGAGTGGTATAACTGTAGTTGTGCGCCACTCAGTGGGCACGTAGCCTGAGGTGAGGCTATGATTAAACATGACACTTAGGTGAGGTGCCAGTTCATTTTGTAGTTCATGTAGTACACACCCTGGGATATCGTCTGGTCCCATGGATGCTGTATTCTTAGCTTTGGAGAGTGCGTTTTTTACCTGTGTGGCCATTATTACCAGAATTTGGCAATCTTTTGGTATTGAGATGGGCTCTTTAGGGGGTGAGAAGGGGGGGTGAAATTGGCACTGAATCGATCTGCCAGAATATTGGCAATATCCTTGGGATCAGTATATTTAGGGCCATTCTGTTGTAGCTCAGAACAGATCTGAGCATTGCCATTTAGATTCTTGACATAGCTATAGAATGCCTTGTGGTTGTCTTTGGAATCTTTGGGAATTTCATTTTCGTAACTAGCTTTGGAGGATTTTATGAGGGATCTCAGCTTCTTACTGAGGCTGGTAAGGGAGTTTTTTGCATCCTGGGATTTTCCTCTTTTTCTGCAACAGTTTCTTCCTTTTGTTGTAAAGTTTGTTTATGGCAGGGGACCACCAGATTGGCTTCCTTTTTTTGGATGAGAGCATCTTGGTTCTATTTGGGATGGCACAATTCATGCATGAGTGGATGTGCTCGTACAGTGCCTTAGTGTAGGATTCAGCAGTCAAACATTCAGTTCCCATCTGCATGGGTGTTACGAAGTTTGTCACTTCTGACTTGAGTAGCATGATGTTGGCTTTGGAGAAGTTTTTATGGATGTTTCCTTACTGGGGGGTGGGGGAGGGATGTGGATGTCAAGGGTGATTAACTTATGGTCAGAACTGACCAATGAGGGGGTGACCATAGGTGTGGAGCATCAATTTCCCATGTTGGTAATGACCAGGTCTAGGATATTGGAGCCCCTGGTGGGACTATGGATTAGTTTATCTGGGGCATTTGAATTTATGAATTCCAAGAACCGTTGGGCAAAGGTGTTGGTACATGAGTAGTTTTCCCAGTTAATGGCAGGGTAGTTGAAATCACCCAGTAGTAGGGTGTTTGGTTGTATCTTAATATTTTCCAGTATGTTTAGAAAGGTGTAGTGAGAATCTTGGGGCATGATGGGGGATCTGTAGCAAGCTACTGTTTGGATTGCAGTCTTACCTAGTGTTAGTTACACCTGGAGAATTTCAGATGCATTGTGTTGGGCAACTAGCCTGGTAGTGTGAATATCCTTGGTGAATATGGACAATCCTCCACCTTTAGTGTTTCGGTCCTGGTTTGGTGGCCGAAAAGTGTGGTAAGAGTTGTAGCCTGGTATTGCAGCGGTGCTCTCTGGAGCCTTGAACCATGTCTCAGTTACTGCACAGACATTGATGTTCTCCATTTTTAGGAGTGCATTGAGAGTGCATTTTGAGGTTTAGACTTCTAGCATTGATTAGCATTACCTTCAGAGTTTGCATGCTTGTATCTGTTATGGTAGTGGTTTTGCCTTTTGAACTTTGCCTAAAAAAGGCACTATAGGGGTGGCAAGAGCCTTAGCCAGTAATCTGAACCCCTCTTCTGCTGGCTCTTGAAGCCTTTCATCCTCTTTTCTCTCCAGAGCCTCTCAAGGTGTTCACAGACAATACCACAGTGATGAGGTATATCAACAAACATTTTCTGGTATGGGATACAGCTCTCAAGTATCAAGTGACTCTTCAGGCAGTTTATATCCCTTCCAGTCAGAAGATTGTGGCAGACACTCTGAGTAGGTCCTTAACTCAGTCCCATGAATGGATGCTTCACAAGGATGTGTTTCTGTACATTATCCACCAGTGAGGTACTCATCAAGTGGATCTTTTTGCTTCCCCTCTGAACAGACAACTTCTTCTATTTTAGCATGGAAGCTGGACACCCTCTCATTTTCTTGGAAGGGGATGTTTCCTTATGCTTTCTCTCTGCTTCCTTTCATTTTGAACGTCCTGTTAAAAATTCAACAGGATGCTCCCAAACTCTTATTGTTTACTCCTTTTTGACTGCAACAGCACTGGTTTCCTCTTCTTCTACATTTAGCCAGGGGCAACCATCACAAGTTACCTCACAGAATGGATCTACTCTCACAAAACAAAAGATCTCTCATCCATCCCTACCTGTCCATGCTTCAGCTGACACTGTGGGTGATAGGATTTTTATTCCTCATAAGCACATTTTTTTCTGAAGACATGCTGCAAGTCCTACAGGATGCCACAAAACCTACTTCTAGGAAATCCTACTTATCCATGTGGAAGATGTTTTCTATTAGGTGTCTCTCTCATAACCTGGACCCACTTACTATGGATGCTCCTTTGTTTCTCTCTTATTTGTGTGAGTTGCTCAATGGTGGTTTGGCCTATTTTTCAATTAAGGCCCGCTTATCAGCTATCTCTGCTTGTTTGCCTTTTTCTCTTCCTTCAGCTTCTAGATTTGAAGTGGAACAATTTCGTAGAGGAGTCCTTAATATTAGATCTTCCAGAAAGCCTGTTCCTCCTCCCTGGGATCTTAATTTTATTTTGGAGAAGTTGACTCAGGCTCCTTTTGAGCCTCCTGCTTCAGCTTCCTTGCAACATTGTTCCTGGAAGACTGTTCTTTTGTTAGCTTTTACTTCTGCCAGACTGGTGTCTGAGTTACAGTCCCTTATGGTTTGTCCTCCTTTTTTGATCTTTCATGAGGACAGAGTGTCCTTGTGCACTAACCTTTCCTTTATGTCTAAGATGGTTAATGAGCTATCACTTAATCAGCCTTTTTATCTGCCTACTTTTTCCCCTCACCACAAACTGACAGTGAAAAGATGCTGCATGCTTCAGACATGAATAGGCAACTCAATGCTTATTTGGATAAGACTAAGGCTATTAGAAAATCTGATCAGTTGTTTCTTTTCATCATAGATCTTTGGGACTTGTTATATCCAAGTAAACTATTTCTTCTTGGATATCTAAGGCTATTTCTTTTTGTTACACTTTTTATGGTAAGAGTCTTCTCTCTTCAGTCAAGGTTCATTCTACTAGAGCTGTGGCTTCTTCTGTATGCTTTTTTTCAAGGGCTTATATAATAATTCTATTCTTGAGGCAGCTACCTGGAGTTCTGTGCATACCTTTACTAAGCACTACAAGTTGGATGGTATCTCTAGAGCTAGGGCTGGTTTTGCTAGTGATGTTCTTCTTTCATGGCTTTTTAGGGGACTCTTCTGCTCCTTCCCCTCCCTAATTTCCTCCTGAGCTTTGGCACTCTCCCATATGTTTAAAAATACTGCAACAGTGAATGTAAGGACATAGTACAGTTGTGTAAGATCTTACCATAACTGTAGATGTCCTTGCCTTCACTGATGCACTGTTCACTCCCTCCCTCTTTCCCCCTAGTTCTTTGCCTTCCTGGATGTACAGATTACTTCTTGGGTTCCTTGGACTAGTGGTCCTACTGGGGCAACCAGTTCTGACTAGGCCTGAAGGTCACCTTTGTGCCCTATGCTATGCAAGGAGCATTTGGGAGACATTTGGTGTACCTTTAAAGCAACACAACTCTTTGATAGACTGGTCGGACGTCGGGCTTCCATGGAAGGGAATCCCATATGTTAAGAATACTGCAGCAGTAAAGGCAAGTATATCCACTGATATGGTAAGATTTTACACAACTGTACTTTAATTTCTTGTGAAGGTAAGAAGGGACAACCTATGTCAAAACAGACTATTTCCAAATGGTTGTCTAAGGCTATTACCTTTTGTTATACTCACCATAATAAAACTATTCAAGGCAGGGTCAAGGCTCATTCTACCATGACCTTGGCTTATCTATGTGTTTTTGGAAAGGGTTGGATTTTAGAAGTATCTAGAAGCTGCTACTTGGTCTTCTGTATATACTTTTATAAGACATTATAAGCTTGAATCCTTCTATAAGTCCAGATCAAGCTTTTCTAGGACCATTCAACAGAAGTTCCTGGAATCTTCTCCTTCCACTTCCCAAATGTAGTTTACTAGGGTAATCTAACTATGTAGCTAAGGCTACTTCAGCAGCGTTCAATATGATGACTATAGTACAGTTGTGTAAACTGAACTTTTCATAACAGTATGATTCCTATGATCATTGCTGCAGTAGCTGCTCTCTCTCTCTCTCTCTCTCTCTCTCTACATTCCCCTTGTTATGGGTGTGTTTTTCTTATGCTGTGGTGCAGACATTTATTGTTTTGTTGTTCTCAGCATTTTCCTTTCAGAGCTCAGTCTTTATTTCTCTGTTGTCATGAAAGTTCTGAAGGGTTTTGCACCAAAACTTGTTTTTTAGTTAGCTTAGCGCCAGCTGCTTGACTATTTGGGTGCATGGAAGTTGCCCTGAAGCTTTGGAATCTGTCCGACTGTTATATCCTTGGCAACATTTAATCCATATAGCCAAGGCTATTGCAGTAGTGATCAATCAAACATCTACTGTTATGGTAAAGTTCAACTTACACAACAATAGGTTCATAGGTTCATACTAAGCTAACTGCCCTTGCGAGCCATACTATGAGAGAGGACTTGCTAGTTACCTAGCAGTTTTCCAGATTATGTGCCATACTCAATTACAGTAGCATTAGTTATTTTGGTGTGCATGGTCTGTCTGTAATCCTATTGGTTTACTCTTATTTTTGTCTTTTTAATTGTTCTTCTTCTTCCTCTTCTTAATAGCCTTGAGTAGACCATTCCGGAACATATCCCCTAGCTGGTTACCTTCCCAAATTTGTCCCATGTCCCAAACTCATCTTCATCTCCCTAATTCTACATAATCTACTCTCTTGAAATCCTGCATAGTACCCAGCCCCAGATATAAATGGATATAGCCTTGACTCCTCCCGAGATGACCCATGTTCAGCTAGCAGTTTGGGCACAAGAACAAGAAGGAGTGGGAGTGAGAGACTGATGCCAGCTGGCAAAACCTGGGGCAAAGGGGGGTGATTTTGTTTGTTTGTGTTTCAGAAGCAAGAATTTGCAGCATGCATTCTGGTTATGAGATTTCTAATATTGGAATATTTTATGGATCAGGTGAAAATGCTACATGATTATGATTCCATTCGATACATGCATCAAGATTCACTGTGTCTACAATTAATGCAGATATTATATATGCCACTGCTTTAGGCAACAGATGCAGAAACCAAAAGTAGAATGTGTTGAACCAGTTTGTTACTGGACATAAATAAAGGCAGTAATGGTCACAGTAATGGTCACAGTGGGTTCTACAATTGATAATGTTCCATTGGAGATAGGGTTCCATAGTAGATACATGGAAATCGATGTGGAGAATGCAGCAGGTACACTAACAGTGTGATTAGATACCAAATAAACTAGCGTTTGATAATAGTGAGAACCAGCCAGTGACCTATGCAGAAAAGAAGGAGTCAGTGCTAGAAGTATAGGATGAAGAAGGTTACATGACTATTGCAGTCCATTGTGGCTACACTTAGCTCTCCTTTCTTTTGTGGTGGTTTCAAATCAGGACAGTTATTTCAGCATGTATCTTTCTATCAGTGTCACACAGAGTTTAGGTCAGACATATGAGAAGTGTGTAGTAATCAAGCAGGTGTAAACACTGGACTCTGGTTTTGGCATCAGGGTAACAGAATTACCCAGTGTATGCTCAGTGATTACGTGAACATTTCTATGCATTTCTTATATTGAGCATGCACTTTAGGAAAAAAAGCAAGAGAACAGTTTTGCAACAAGGTGTGTTTAAGAGCTAAGAAAAATTTGAGTGAAGTGGTTGTAGTGTAAAGCCATCTAGCACAGGACATAGCCTCACAGAGAGTGGGACAGATTAAATCAACATATTTAACAGATATGATGATTTTATGCAGTCTGATAGCCAGATAAGTAAAACAGTGCCTGAGAACATGGGGCATAACATTATATAAGGTTGACAAAGAGGTATGGGAGGTTGGTCTATGTGGGAGAAGATAGATAGCAACTGTTAGACATAGATGTGCTTTACTCAGTTTGAGGGAGCTGTCGAGTCTACTGTGACAAACAATTAATGGGCTTCAAAAAGGCTATGTCACTCTGGTCAGAATCCAGGTGTCTCTGCCTTTTTGATAGCATGCATTCATGTATTTTTGAATATTTGACTTACATCTGAACATATCTTCATTGTAAATACAGAGAAGCTGTGATTTTTTTTTTTTACTAACCATACACAACTGGCTCATCAAGGTTGTAGTATATCTAGGAAGTTATCCTACCACTGTGTTTGCAAAAAATGCACTCAAGATCTCTTGAAAATGTGTGTCTAATCCATGGCACTACTCAGAAAGTGAACACAAAGGCTACTTTGTAGTAACCTTACTACTGTAGTAACCTTGCAGATCAATAGACAAGAAGATGAAATAGATGAAACTGATAGGAAGCAATTATGGCTCATATTATAAGAGCATTTTAACGTCAATATAAATTGTATGTCAGCATCAGCAGTCCTGAGTTACATGTGAAGTTAAGGGAATAGACAAAGTTCAAGAAGCAGACTGATGAAAGAGTGAGCTGGCTGTTCTGCGTACTAAGAACATGTGGTCATAGTAGTAAGGGGAACTGGTATGAGTAGAGCAGTAACGAGCACATGTGGATGGCGTCATAGATAAGTCACTGATTGTGGTGCAGCTTTAGCTGCAGCTACAGTATTAGAAAGATTGTGTATTAGTTCTGCACAGGTAAAGCCACAAAATGCTAATAGGCTGGAAATGAAAATACAGTCTCACTAGAACAGCTAAAGCCATGAAGATTGGACATTCTGTTCTTCCTGTTTGATAAGTATATTGTAATTCTACCAGGGCAGTGATATTTCATTTTTCCTGCACATCATTTTCATCTTACTGAAGTGAGTGTATCTGAAATGAATAACTGCTTATTTGCATAAAAATATTTTCTTTTTTTAACTCTTGGCAGAACTTTAGACAAGCAGAAACTGAATGATAAGGGAGGGGGATAGCAGTGACCACAGGAGAGAAGTGAAGTCCCAGTCAGATATACTATAACTGTAATACAGAGGATTATGAATGGGTCTCCAGTTATAACCAATGTTTTGTGCATTGAAGGCACAAATATCAAGAAATTCATGTCAAGAACAGAATGAAGTGAGCTTCAGGAAGTGAATTTTGACATCCATGCACTGCAAAGACTGTGACTGTCTTTCTGATTATAACATAGTCAAGGGAGCCCGCAGGATTTTTTGCAGGGGGGTGTAAACCCGGAGCACCGCCCCAACCCCACCCCTTCAAAACACCACCTCCAACACCACCCCCTTCAACACCCCCCCAAAACACACACTCACAGCCACTCCAGTATCCCATTACTTAACTATTTCTCCCCAGTTGCCATAAACACTGTTCAAAACTCTGTATGCATACTGTTTTATGCATTACTTCTACAATAATTACAGATACTTGCTTTTAATTTACAACTTTTATTTCAAAATGCAGGGCCTCAGGGCCAATAGCCTAGTAACCTCCTATTTTATAGCACAAACACTGATAGACATTTGCTAAACTTAAACAAAGCAATAGTCTTACAATGAAAACAGACTTAGCATTAAAACTTCTCTACCTGTGAAACTCCCATGCACTGAAACAGCATTGAAACCCACATTCAAAGAAAATGCTTCTGGCCAGTGGCAGGTTAAGTTTGCCTTTGGACTGTTTTCAAATCATAGGCCCCTTGAACACATTTCAGAACCATGCATAACTGCTTTGATTCACCTTCCTGATTGTATTAATTACAATATATAATAATTGAATTAGATCCCTTGTTAATACAGCACAACTTAGAGTGTGTTTTATAGTTTTGAAAAATTTTCAGTAAGCAATGAAACAAAACATATGAACCAATAATGACAAATTGCCCAATTCAGAACATTTCAACCATAAAAGGCCACTTAAATGTCTATCATTACAATCTACTAATATCAGTCAATATGCACAATCTCTGCAGAAGTAAAAGTCATCTGAATAATTTCACATTAAAGAGATCTGAAACTAATGGAGAGGTTGTTGCTAGAAAACAGCTTTATATTTCAGTGTTTCATCTACAAATTCAGTGCCTACTGCCCTTAAACAATAAATTGCCTATGTTACATTTAAACAAAATGCTAAGCTTGTATATTACAATAGGAATAAGTGGCAAGGGGAAACAGATTCATAGTTACTAGGCATCTCATCCAAAGAAGGACATACTCAGGACTGCAGCACTCCACCCACTTAAAATACAAATCTACATGTGGTGGGAGTAGAACCTACAGCCCTCTACATCAAGATGCAAGTATGCTCCCTGCTGTGCTACTACGACTGTTTGGAAATTCTACACCATAACAGTGATACAATTTGCTAAACAAAGCAGTTGCACATTTTTAGCAGACTTAACATGAGCAGTAGTAAACTTCTCTTCCCTTGAAGCTCACAATTCCTTGAAAATAAATTCCACCTGCTAACTCTAAATAGGGCATTTCACTCTCTCTCTCACACACACGCATACCTCAGCCTCTGTGAAAAATCTGTACAGTTGAGAGGTATGACACACACATACATCCCCTGACCTCCTTAGAAAGTGGACAGAACAAAATTGTTTGCATTAGTATGCATTTTCTGAGGATATGAAGTCTAAAACTCAACTTCAGTCTTCAGTGATTTGCCAGAAAAAACACAATTTTATGAGAAACAATCTGAAAATATGAGGCAAAAATCTGGATAATTGTGAGGTATGAACCCCCCATATACTCCTGCCTCCCTCTTACACACACACACACACACACACACACACACACACACACACACACACACACACACACACACACACACACACACACACACACACACCTCTCAATCTCTTCACACAAGAAATCAGGACAAAGACTGTTACAATGTTGGGGGCAAAGCCCAAAACTAGGGACACATTTATTTAGTAACTTCAATCCTTAGCTCATCCCAGTGATTTCTAAAAAAAAAAAAAACAGAATTTGAACAGAACAAAAATATAAAGCAAAATCTGGACATTCTGTGAAAATCTGTACAGTTGAATGGTATGACACACACGCACACACACACACAAAATCTCCCTACCTCCTTAGAAAGTGGATAGAACAAGGTTTGCATTAGTATGCATTTTCTGAGGATATGAAGTCTAAAACTCAAATATCTGCCATTATTTTCTGACTTCAGTCCTCAATGATTTGCCAGAAAAAAACTAAATTTTATGAGAAACAAACTGAAAATATGAGGCAAAAATTTGGATAATTGTGAGATATGATGTCCCCCTTACACACACTCCTATCCCCTCTTACTACTAGAAAGTCATGTCTGTACACAGCAATTTCAAATAGTGAATTCCCTTACATAATGTCTGTACACAGTAATTTCAAATAGTGAATTCCCTACAGATTAAGCAATAAGGGTATCAGAACTTATCAAAGATTTGAGATGCATGGCTAGGCTTAAAAAGGCCCTTGTGGTCATTAGCCTAGTAAACACCTATGAACAGGAGAACCAAGCAGGGGTGTTTTCTTCCCACCTTGTTAATTTGCTTTAAATTTAGAGTCATTGGTAGAGAAAATAAGGGACTCTCAATTTGTATTGTATGGTAATCAAGAAAAGTCAGTTTATTTGCAGCTATTTTGTTCTTGATAAATCTATAAAATGACATTTCTGTGTTGTGTTTTGAGACAGTGTCAAGTGTTTTTAATATATAACCTATATATGAACTGATTCAGTAATACCCATACCTAAAGGGACATATGATGAAGCATTTATGTGTATGGATTAAAAAGATTCTATTATGGAAGCTAAGGATACACAGGAAAAAGTGAAGCAAAAGATAACAAAAAATTGAGAATCTGGAAGCTCTTGATTATGGATATGAGTAATACAATACTAAATGTGAAAATGTTTCTAGGTTGTTGCTGGCATCCCTTATGAAGAGTGTCTGATGACTATCTTCTTTATGTTTCTGTCTTTGCCTAGCAACCTGACATAGATTCTTTGTGCCACAAAAGTAACATGCCTAAATCATAAAAACTATGCAAATTGTCTCAAAGCCTTGACTCTTTTCTCAGCATCCTACAGACTACTGAGAGGTGACCTCTGCTTTGCATAGAAAGCTTCAACAGTCCCTATTCTGTCAGATCTATTGCACATTAATTAAGGCCAATGATATCATAAACATCTACTCAAGATATTCCAATCTGTTTTACAAAATAAAAAGAACATATTGGCAGGATAGGCATGCATCACAGAAAATACTGCTTCTATGGGACCATATTTCATTCTACATAAAGCAAAGTACTGCTCTTACTCCATTCAAATGTAATTTGAACAAATGGATTGGTATCCACAAATTGACCCCTGCACCTCATGGATGAGGAAATATATAAATGTCCCAACATATCCTTGTTCAGCATGTCAATGTATTATTCATATGCAAAATACAAAAAATAATGTATGTGTAGCTACCTATATCACTGTTAAAAAGTGAGAATTTCATAAAGATTTTAAAAAGGTAAATAATTAAATTATTGCATTTAGATCATGGAGTAAGGCAAATGTGATGTCTCCTCTAACACATGTGTCAATAAAATAAAAGAATCTGAAACTATTCGTGTGCAAGCTACATGCATATTTAGACCATCAGGTGGTACACACCAAGCCAGAAAATGCTAACTTGTAACTGTATGAATAAGAAATATATAAGATGTGGTTCAAGATAGTTTGAAGAGAATCACCTTTGATATTGGGTTATCTGACTAGCTATGGTTAAATCAATTTACATTGTGCATGAAAACAGTGATGATGCACTTTATTATAATGATGCCAGGTCAGCATCATGTTCAGATACACCCTGCCATACGGTCAATCAAGGACGCTCCAAAAAAAGTTTCAGTAAATCTGAGAGCTTAACTTGGAAATGAACCACACAAAAAGGACAGCATGGTTATGAATAAAAAGACTAAGTTTAATGACTGGATGAATTATATGATTATTGCTAAAAACTGTGGAACAGATCCACAGACCCTAAGTAAAGCTACAAAGAAGGAGCATTATTCACTTCACACAACAGTATTGTCACTGGTATATTAAATACAAACTATGTATCTAAACTTGACAATAATCATGGATTTTGAAAATTCAAACTAAATGAGGAAAGCTCCAAGCTACATGCATTTAATACACCTTCAAGAAGAGTCAGATTCCTCAGACTTCCACATGCTATTCTATCAGCACCTGAAGCACATATGATATCACTGATGATATATAGGTTTAGAGTAGATCAGGGTAGAACAAGACATAGCACTAATTCAACTACTGACTCTGATAAGACAGTATAACCACAAGTTAAACAAGTGTAAAATCAAAGTAATAGAGTTGAAATATATGGGTGAAAATTTTAACTTCCAAAGGTTTAAAGCCACAAAATAAAAAAAAAACTGGCTGTAGTCCAGTGATCACAACCAGTGGGCAAAGTATATATGACATTTCAAGGTATGCTGCAGTATCTTTGATTTGTCTGAAGTGAGTGAGCCATTAAAGATAACCTCTAGGCACTTTCATTCCCTCCACCTCCAAAAACTGTGCTGGTTGAATGATTGCATTAAAATATCTATCCAGTACACAGCAATTTCAAATACCGAATTCCCTTACTTAATGTCTGTACACAGCCATTTCAAATAGCGAATTCCCTTCCTGTAAACAGTAATTTCAAATAGCGCCCATTACTTGACACAAGAAGCAATTTCAAATAGCGCGAGCGGACAGGACAAGAAGAATAGGACATCTGCACGCACACACGTGATGTGACTGGACCAGCAACCCATGGGACCGTTCTTCTTAAAGAAGAACACTCAATACAATCATAGTTAAGAACAAATGCAGTAGTTAGGTAAAGCAACAGTAGTACATGTTTAATGAAGTTTATTAAGTATATGTTGCACGATTTATTAAATCTGGTCAAAAATTGATTGATGTGATGCTGAGAGGGCTATTAAGGAATCCAACAATATTATTTTTAAAGTGAGGGTCTGTAAATTGTAATGTAAGGTTTATGAGTTCATTTGCAAACATTTGATTGTGAATAGCACAAGTTTATTTACGTGCCTTTAAGAGTGGAATCTATCTGTATGAGTTTTTGTTATAATTTAATTGATGACATTGTAAGGATTTTAACTGATACTAGTGTGCACGTTTTAAATGAAGTTTTAAAGTTTTACGGCAACTGTTCTATTGTATGGTCTGAGGAAGTAGGCGAGTCGAGTGTGCCTGTGAAAGCGCTTACCAATAATAAAGTGTTATAACCTGGTCGTGTTTCAGTACGAGTTTTTTATTTTTACTCTTAAAAAAGTATATTTCGTGCAATTACAAGAAAATTAATTTCCCGGCCAGCCCATTCCATTTCGTGCAATTACAAGAAAATTAATTTTCCGGCCAGCCCATTCCAGGGGGGTGCAAGTGCACCCCCTTGCACCTGCCTGCGGGCACCCTTGAACATAGTATATATCCTTCACATGATGCCCAGCTGGGCACAGAAAAAAGAAATGAATGTGTTTTGCAGCAATTGTTTTGATAGGCTTGACTATCAAAGAAGGTTGAAGAATGTCTCTGAATCAAAAGATGTGAGGTTGATACAGCAATCTGACCACATGTAGAAAATGGGAAAATGGGGTAGATAATTTTGAATTATTGCAGCCAGACACACAGCAGACCAAAGTGAAGTGTTTGCCTAATGAACCAAAGGCTTGAAAAGAATAAAGTGCTTTAAGTTCTCACAGCTGTTTTGTGGTAGAGAGCACTGGCTGCTGTAATGTTCTGTTACAAGACTAGTGCTTAACACAGCTAAAATGTATATAACAAACCTGTGGTAAGCACCTTTTGTGTGATGGTGACATACATTTAACATCTATGGATACAGAAACAGATCATAATATTCTATAAAATTATTTTAAGAATTATTGCTTTAAGGTCCTAGGTCTTGGATGCTACATCTTATTAAAAGAACCAGTTCATTTAGCATGCTGCATCATTATTTTACCTGTTATTGGTATGATAAATTTTATGTATGTATATGAACTGCTATGATATAAGCACACCAGTTGTGAAACTTGCTGATGTCTTTATTTTACATTTTTTTAGAAATGATCAACACATTCTACACTAGAGGGACATTCAGCCATTGGAAATGAGTCTGTAATCAGGGTACAGAATGACTTAAGTGAATCTGTAAGCATAGCCCGTTTGTACTATGTTGCTACCTTTTCCTCCTCCACCCACAACAGGAGCAACTGAGCACTCTCAGTGAATATTTGATTTTTGTCCCCCACTACTTCTGCCTTGCCACCTCAAACACTGGCCCATAACTTATTTATTTAATTTGTATTTTAGAGTGGCTTGGTGTAAGTTATCAGTATCTTTATGTTTGGGTCACGCTTGGTTCCTTTGAGATTCATTCTAGTGTGCACTGCATCGTTGCAGTTTGTAATTTCTTACAAGTCCTCATCAAACAGCTTCCTCATTCTGGTCCACTTTGATTGAGGAAGCATATAGGTTACATCTCAAAGTCCTTTTATAAATGATAGGTCGAAATTTTACTGTGTAATTCCCTCTCACACTGTGTTTTCCCAGAAGTCCACAACAGGTATACTATAGGCTGGCCTGTCACTTCTCCCCTATCCCCTTGATGATTCATAAACATAGCCAGCCCTCTTCTAGTTCTTCAGACTATACTCTGGCCTGTTGAACTGGCATAATCTTGCATCAGCACTGACTGTCCAAATGAAAAGATGGAAGCAGCGTGAGAAGGAGACTAGTATTGTTGGAAATTAATTCATTCCCAAGTGTTGGTGAGTACCTTCTGTGTTCTTCACTGGACCATGTTTTTTACAAATTCTTACCAAGATAACACTGATATATAGACAGTATTTTATATATCCTGAAGAAAGTTAGGTGAAACAAATAATAAAAAAGACTGGGTGTGCAGGTCCCATGATAAAAAGTACCTGTCCTGGGCTATGGATATTGGCAGGACTGGAAACAATACAGTGTAGAATCTAGAGAGCATGAAAACATCAGTACCACATGGCTAGGCCAAGCTTTGTGTAGCCCCCTGCAGTAGAAGGAAAAAGAAATTGAATGCCAAGCAAGATGCATACTGACAATAAGTATGGTGCTGAGGATAGACTGAGCTTATGTATTTTTTCTATTATTTAACAAATCTAGATTTTTCCAAAGAGGGGATATTTGGCAAGAGTAAAAAAGAACTTAGAGGAAATAAAAATAATTGCATCAGAGAAACTGTTAAAGACTGCAGATAAAACGCTCTCGATTATAACACATAAGATCAAAACAATTTTTGATAAATAATTACTAGATCATTTAGAAAAAAAGTATAATTGATGAAGTGGTGCAAGAAAAAGAGCAAAACCTTGAGGTTATCAAAATACATAAAAAGTAATCATGGGCATGGGAAAGGAAAAAAAATCCGATATGGTGCGATATTTATGCGGAAAAGAAAGCTATACTAATCAACAAGATTAACGCAACTCCAAAGATATTTAAAGAGCTATACAAAGACGTATGTACATAGAAAATTTTACAAGGAAAAGAATAATAAAACATACGGAAAATATACTAAAAGTAAAACCTTTAGTGATATAGGAAAACAAAACATAGAAATGGCAGTGATAGACCAACTGAGAAGTGAAGGGGTAAGTGTGGATGCTGCAATGCAGGTAATATCACAACCTGATGAATCAGTTAATTCCCGGGAGTTGGTACAACAGATAGACAGAGCACTTTCATAGAAGATATGCTATGAGGTGAAGATCTGGAATCTTTTGTGGAAGACTTACATGAAAGTCCAGTTAGAATTGCACAGCAAGGGAAAGACTAGGAAACCGCAACAAAGAAGATGCTGTCAGTCTAGAAGAGAATGATCTAAGGGAAGACCTACTTGACATATTAAGACATATGAAAAAAATAGACTACATTGAATAAATAAACCCCAAAATGTTTGAAGACTGGTAAAACCGATGAAAATAGTATCCAGGAGTATTAAAAGGGATTTGTGTGATTTAACAGAAATAAAGAGAATATATTACTACACTGCTAAACTAATCAGAGATAAAGTGACACCACAAGAATGCAGAGCAGCAAAGGAGAGGAAAGGAATAATTGGAATGCATCCATGGAAGCACTGAATAGAGAAAACTATAAAGCAACTAAGACAAGAAGGACCTCTATTACAAGACTACAGAAAAGGGAACAGCTATTCAAAAATTATTAGACATATGTAAAAGGCAACACAAAGAATCAAAACAGATTAGGATTTGTCATACAATATCTTAAGTAAACTAAAAATACCAGCACAAACAGAAAAATGTAGAAATTATATAGGCAGATATAAAGGAAAAGTACAAAAAAAGGGATATGCTGATGACCCAAAAAGGATTCACACAGAATTGGGAAACAAATCAAAATTATTAGTAATGGTGCCTAAAAACAAAGAAGCCAGTATATTTTGAAGAAGTATCATTAAAGAGCTGGTTGAACATAACAAAGCTGCCAAATGGATAGAAGAGTTAAAATAAGCCATACAAATCTTTACTATAGAGATATGAAAAAGGATCAAGTAACAATCAGAGAAATCAAGAAAAAATTCTAGTCCATATGCAGTTCCCATCTTCTGGCTAAAGGTATTAGCATCTTTGCAGACCTGAACAGATTAAAAAATAGCATTTGATAGCATCCCAAATTCATGGATTATGGAATGTTTACAGATCTATACAATGCACCATACAGTAATCAATTACATGAATATGAAACAGTGGCAAACCTCTCTACAGATCATTTGTGATAACAGACAAATTGTATTTCACTGGGATTCTGTCTCACTACTGGTTTTGTCTTGCCCTTAACCTATTGAGCTGTTTATTTAATAGAATAGACTGTAGTTACACTTTAACTTCCAGAAACCAACCTCAGTGGAAGACATTGACGTCTCATCTAGTTTTTGTGGATGTTTTAAAATTGTATAGCTCCTCAGATGAATAGCTGACAGGATGTAACTAATGGCTTAAACTTTGTCAGATGATGTATGAATGATAACCCATCTTACAAAATATGAAAACGCAACAAAAAGCATTAATTATATCAGGAAAGCTGCAACACCAAGAACATATCAACCTGGGAAAGCAATGTGATATAAAGGAACTTGAACGGGTGGGTGTTTATAAGTATTGGGAGTATAAGTAGAGAAGAAAATTTCAAAAAAACTATGGCTAATATACAAACTGCCTTGACATCTAGGAATAAAAGTCAGGCTATAAATCTGCTTACTCTTCCTGTTCTAACTTGCAGGTTTTGTGAGATTGACTGTCCCTAGAAAGCATTATAGCAATTAGACAAGAAAACATGGAAAACACTTCATGATTATCAAATGACATATAAAAAAGAGTGCATGTCAAGTATCTCTCTGTATGAAGGAGGCATGGGCTTCCTTAAAATTTGCAATAGGTGTACAATCTTGGGACTGCTTACAAATTTGTTAAAATCATCAGATCTAAACACAGTGGCAGTTCTAAAGCATGAAGAGAAGAAATCTAAGATGATGTATTTGCTTAGTTTAGCAGAAGCTTTTCAGAACAATGTGGGAATATAAATCAAACTGCAAGTAAATGAGGATCAGCAACTCAGAGCGTTCAAAAACAAAATAAAGAATATGACTTGTAGTATTCTAACTTGTAACTAGTGAATTTGTTACTGACTCTCCATATGTTTCAACTATTTTCTCAGTCCTACCTCTGAATTCTTCTAAACTACATAATAACTGTTCCTAATCTCCTTACTTATTTATCACATTTGGTTTTTTTGCTGTTTGCTTTTATGTCTGAGTGTTTAAATTTTTTAGTTTGTCTAAAGTTAACAAATGTAAAATAAAAAAATAAAAATAAAAATAAATGATCAAAAAAGAGCAGAAGAGGAAAAAAAATTAAAAATCACAATTGTAGTGGCAAGTACAGAAAGTTTAGGACAACCATGCTGGGAAGATGAGAAACAAAGAATAGAATAACCACATTTGCTGCTTGAAGTTCCTGGAACAAATACATGTCAACCAAGTATGATGTAAGAATGGTCAAGGAGAGGTTAATTTAAACCAAAAGATGAAAGGCTAATAATGGTGGTCCAAGATAGTGGGCTACATACATATTGGTTATACAAAATCTATTGAAAAAGTAGGACAGACAAATGCAGGTTCTGTAATACAGAACTGGAAACAGTTGCACATATCAGTGCTGGTTAAGATACACTCATGGCTGAAAATCTGTATATTGAAAGGCACAACAATGTGATGTCTGTTGCATTGTGGAGTGTGTAAACACTACAATATACAAGTAGATGAGAAGCACTGGAAACATGACCTACAAAGCGCTACAGAAATGATGAAGCTCTGTTCACATGGGATGATCCAGTACCAACATCTAAGAAAACAGAAGCAAGAAAACCAGATATAAGCAGTCCAACAAAAAAGGACAAAAGTAGCATTAATCATTGAGACAGCTACTCTCAGTGATTATAGCGATTATAGTGTCTTTCTTATCACAAAGTCATAAAATATCAGAATTTGCAGAAACTAGAGCAATGTGAGACACCCAGACAGTCACAATAACAGTAGGAACAACAGGACTAATAAAGAAAAAAAATTCAGACATATTTGAATATGTTGCCAGTAGACGTAACCTTGTATAAACTGCAGAATGAGTCAATTCTGGATATAGTGCAGGTGCTAGGAAGAGTACTCTTTGCAAACACTGAAGGCTGAAGTAATACTAATTTTAAGAACTGTAATTGTACTCTAATTTATGTATGGGATCCATCCTTGTCACAGTATTAGAAACCAAAAAACATTTGCAGAAAAAAAATTGAGCTGTAGGCTATCACTACCGTACTTTTTTCCATTCTTTTTATTCTACCTGCCCCCCCCCCCCTTGCGAAATGCACCACTTTCATCATAGTTAAGTCATGTAGAAGAAAATCTGCTTTGAACGTGGAGTCATTTCAGATATGGTCTAAGTCTGAGTATAGTTCCTCAACAAGAATGTTTATTTTGGAAGCTTCTCTAACTGTATCAGGAGAACTGATGAAGCTCTGCAAAACTCTTTTCTTGTCCATCCCTGCAGAAACTACCCTAGCCAACCTGGGCACCTCCTCATAGCTGACTTCCTCCATCTTATAGGGAGTATAAAGGTCCGGTGTGACTGATTATGTAAAAATGTTTATGTGTGAAGCAAGCAAATATCAGCTGACATCTGGCTATTATATGCCCCTCACATTTATCTTTAACCTTACCCTTAATCTAGGCTAATGGTGTTGTGGTGACCAAAAACTTCACCGGCTTCCTCACCCATTTATGTACTACATTAGTGGACATATATAATAGTTGTAATGAGGAGGGTATAGGATGATTAGAAATAACATAACTTTTGTGAGTTTCAGTTTTGTAGCTTTTTGATACTATCATCTCATCTAATCAACTACATATGAATTTAACATATCTAAGATGTCTTCCTATTTAACAGTCATCATTATATTTTTGTACCAGGAACTTTTCCCTTCCAGATGTCTGATGGTTTTCCAGCTCTGCTTAGTAAGAAAGATCTTTTCCATCTTCCATGAAGGAGTGTACTTCACACAGAAGGCATAACATTCATCAGGCACCCCCAACTTCCTTAAAAGTGCTAATAATATTTATAATTTGCAACTGAGATCAGGGATGCTATGAGAACATACCTAAATATAAGTTCACAGCTTCTGACATCAGATTGTTGAGTACATTGGCTCTCCAATTTCAAAAAGAAAGAAGAACAGAAAGGAACCATGCCTTGTGCCACAATTTAAATAAAAAAGAAGAGATTTTAGAGACCTGCTTTACACAGTTCTTTTAATAATTATTGACCAATCTAACTGTTGAAAAAAATCCTGAGTTAAGCTGAATTTCCCCAAAACCACAACTGTCCAGAATAATTTATCAAATCCTTTCTCAGTATCTATACACAATAAATTAAATTCATCCATTGTACCTGAGCTTTGGCAGTTTTTTCCCCAGTTGCCTCTTGGAAACACTCACATATTCTCATGTGGCAGGACAATGTCCATGGTGAGAAAAAGGGGACAACTGTAATTATCACATCTGAATAATGCCAGTGCAGGGAGAAACTGACATAAATTCTAGCTATTCTGGACATGGTATCAGCGACAGCTAAATAATGTATGAAAGGAACATCACCCTTCACACTACCTTTGCTTAAGTCACTCTTACTCATGTCTGTACAGAAGCCTGTGTAGGGCACAACTATAAAATAGACAATTTAAGCATCTTGAGCACTTAATTTCCTGGAAGATGAGATACAGTTAAAGTCACCCACTATTGTCAAGTCTCCTATTAACAAAATATCTAATCAGATTGCATAAATTCTCATAAAACTCTTGTCTGGGAAACACAATTATGTACAGCAAGATATGATGTTCCATTCAGTGTTCTGCCGCTGATTTCTGATCCTTGCAGCCAGGTATTCTTTCTGAAGGGATTATCCTGTTTCTTAAGGTCAAGGCAACATTATTCACCAAGACTGCAGCCTTCCTTTGAGCAGTTGCTAGGTCATAGAAAGAGTCATTACTCAAATAGTACCCTTGGTTTACTAAATTTTTACATGCAAACATGATTTAGCTGCATCTCCTGTAAGCAGAGAATAGAAGGCCTGACAATATTAAGATGTTAGAAAAAAATCTTTTCATGGGGCTACTCAGCCCATCAATGTTCCAAGAAAATAGCTTCAGCTCTGCAATACCATATGTCATTAAACACTCACTACCATATACCCTTCAAATTGTGACTCTCTGTTGAAGGGTCTGCAGCCTTGCTAGACTATGATGTGACTAACACCACCCACTATCTTATACACACACAGACACAGACACAGACACAGACACAGACACAGACACAGACACACGCACACGCACACACACACAGTATATGATGCTTAAATGAATAAAACAAGCAGGTGTCCTTACCTGTTCAGCTGGTGGATACTAGCTCAGATGTCTTTAGCAATATTCTCCTTCCTAACCCACCCTCCTCCACACCACAAATTGTAATTTACAAGCTCAAAAGTGAGACAATTGATTTTTTCTCGTTGCCATGCCTATGGCATGTTCCATGTTACAGGGAGCATCCAATCTATTTTTCATGCTTTTTTCTCCACATTGTCTTCGTATAATTTAACTCCTCACCCTTAAGTGGGATGAGTGTGATAAGACTCCATCAGAACCCCAAAGCCTATTACTCCCAAATTTGCCATGAAAATATCTGCATAACTAGGGGCCATTACCGCATTCATAGCTATACATTAGCCTGTCTGAAAAAAATTAGAGTCAGATTCTACACAATTATAGGATAAAATAACATCCAACATTTCCATAACTAATCTGACTTGTTCCATATTAAACACAAGATATGACTATTAATTAATTAATCTTGTACCTTCTATAAACCCCCATCATTTGGTAAAACCAAATATAATGATTCAGTGTCAATAGTTAACAATATATTAGAGTCACAAGCTTTCAGATGTCTTAGACTCTTAGAAAAATCAAATGAATCTTTGCTATAAGATGCATCTTTAATAATAATCCAAAGTAGTTGCAAAAATATAGTATAATCCAAACCTAATAACAGTCATATTAAAGGTTAACATAATTTTACTCTAGACAGTTTATTAGAAGTCTGTAATAAGATTTGTTATTATGTGTTAAAACTGGAATGTGAATATGATATGGTAAAAATAAGGAATTATTGTGTATAAGGCTGACAAAAGTTTTAGAAAGAAGAAAAAAAAACTTCTTTATACCAAAACCAAAGGAAACAGGTACAGCCAAAAGAAAAACTCTGTACTTTAATCCACAGTGAAATAAAATAAAACACTGCTAAAAGAATTAAGCATTTTCACCTGTCACCATCTCCTACTTAATCAGAATCCATTAGCAGTATAAAATCACATTTTAAATACTGCACCATAAGGGTCACATGACCATTGTCTACAAATCACAAAGTAAAATATGTTCCCCAGGATTCCGCATGCTCTGCATGGGGTGCAGGAATAGTACAAGAGCTGCTGCAGGCAATATGGCTGATGTGCAATCCAGGAATGAGCTCCCAGGGTGTGCATGAGTGCCCCTGCACTATTCCTGCACGGACACAGCCCCTGTATGCTAATTACCTCATTTGTTGGTGAAAACAATGCAAATGAGGTGAATTAGTGATCCAGGAAGCCAGTAGCCGAATACATTTCTGCAAACTACAAAATGCAGGCATGACAGCTTGTAAAAACACATGTATTAGAAGGGTTAGGCATGCCAAAAGCCAAATATATTTATTTTATTTTATTTTTATTTTTACATTTGTTGACCGGGCTAGTCTAACTGGATATATGTCCATTTTCAGTAGAGGCCCGAGGAGAAAAGCTCCAAGGATCAGCAGTGACAAAGAATACAATATATAGTAATAGTAAAGTGATTTACAGTATATTGGCTACATTGTGCAGAACAAAAGTTTTACAGAGTAATTTAATAAGTTTAAGCTAAGATCAATTTTTTTCCCAGTACTATGAAGGAAATTATTAATTACAGATAGATGACATAAAACAGTAGAGTAGAGAAGTATAGAGAGAGCAGGAAGGTGAAAGGGATATCAGTCAGGGTTAGAGTAGGGACAAAGCCAGTGAGTTGTAAGATATTCTTTAAGATGTTTTTTGAAAAGAAGAGTGGAAGCAAGGGTGGAAAGTTCAGTAGGAAGCTGGTTCCAGATTTTACCTACTGTGTTGGTGAAAAGTGAGTCCCCAGCTTTGTTATTTGATTTAATAGTGGAAACTAGAAGGTTATTAGCTGAGTGTAGTGCTGCAAGATTTTTGTAAGGTGTAATCAGATTAGTGAGGATAGGGGTATTATTAGGATGGTAAAGGATCTTTTGGGTGATAACAAGATGTTGACAAAGTAGTTGGTTCTGCAGTTCTAGCCATCCCAGTTGTTTTAGTTTGAGACAATGGTGAGTTCTAAAGGTGGTGCCAGTGGCAAATCTGGCTATGTTATTGTAGCAGGTGGAAAATTTGGTGAGGTTGTTTTTTGTTAGATTGGTATATATTGCAGAAGCATAGAACAGGGTAGAGATAAGGTGGGTCTTGGCAATAGTTATTCTGGATGAAGGGGATAGGAAGGGTTTGATTCTGTAAAGAGTGCCTAGTTTTTTTTGTTAACAGACTTTATAGTAGAATTAATGTGGTCATCAAAACTAAGGTTATTATCAGTTGTTACTCCCAATAGATGGGTTGAAGTGTCTGCGGATATGTTAGTTGCATTGTTAGAGGTTATAGTGAAGTGCAGTTGAGGTGACTTATGAGTAGGAGCAAAGAGCAATACTTTTGTTTTTTGGGGTTCAGGAGGAGGCAGTGTTGCATGAACCAATTTTCAACACTGTTAAATACTGTTTGGGTGAGGGACTGGAGAGAGGTTATGGTCTTGGCAGAACAAATTAAAGTAGAGTCATCGGCATATTGTATGCAGGTGGCCTGAGGAATTTTGTTATGCAGGTTATTAATAAACAATGAGAAGAGTAGAGGTCCTAAAATAGAGCCTTGGGGTACTCCAGTGTTCACAGGGAGGGATTTAGAAAGATTATTACCCCACAGTCCTGCTTGCTGTCTGCTTTCAAGATAGGATTTAAACCATTGTAATGCTTGTGGGTCAAGTGATTGGGCTTTTAGAATGTCTATAAGCATATTATGGTTGACCATATCAAAGGCTTTTGAAAGATCAATAAATAGTGCAGAGGAAAAAGTGTTATTGTTACGATTTTTGTTTATTGAGTCAGAAAAGGATAGTAGGGCAGTTGTTGTGCTATGGAAGGGCCTAAAGCCATGTTGGCAGTTGGTAAGTAGATTATTTTGGAGGAGGTGGTGAATTAGTTGTCTGTGTATGCATTTTTCCATTATCTTAGCTATTGGAGACAGTAAGGTGATAGGCCAAAAGTTTGAGAGTTCAGTAGATGACCCACCCTTATGTAGAGGGATGATGTGTGACACTTTCCATATGGAGGGGATTTTGCTTTCTAAAATTGTTCTATTTATAAGCATGGAGATGGGATAGGCAATGGCTTTCATTGCAATTTGCAGGTATTCAGCTGGAAGACAGTCAGCAGAAGGGGTGCATGGTTTTAGTTTTTGAAGGAGGTTGCAAATGAGGGATGTAGGTACTGGTTGTATTTGAAAGGTTGGAGATTAAGTCTTAGTAGTATTTAATGGGGATGTGGTAATAGGTGGTAAAGTACTGGCTAGGTTTCGAATGGCTTCAGTAAAGTAGTTATTAAAGGCATCAGGAATCTGGTTAGAGTTATTTAGGTTGAATCCTGAAGGGGCAGGAGTTTTAGAGTGCCCTGGCTGAAGAAGTTTGTTTATGCCAGACCAGAATTTTTGTGGTTTTTGTTGATGGGTTTGTTGGAGGTGAAGGTAATAGTCTTTTTTGTCTCTGAGGATATCTTTCTTGGTGGCATTTCTTAACTGTTTAAAGTAAAGGTGATCTGATGGACATTTGGAGACTCTCTGTTTGGCCCAAAATTTATTTCTGAGAAGGATCTTTTGCCTAGTTTGTTTTGTGAGCCAAGGGGCAATTTTGGTCCTTATTCTGGAAGAGCAATAGGGAGCATGGTCATCTAGGATCTGAAGGAAACTAGTGTTAAAGTAGGTCACTGTTTCATCAAGTAGAAGATGAGACATAGGTGACCAGTCACATGCTTTCAGTTCATTTTGGAAGCTCTCTGGATTAAAAATTTTTTTGGAACGGGAAGTTTTAAAATTATTGGTAGTTGGGCTATGGATTCTTTGTTTAATAATGTAGGTTAGCATGAGGTCACTAATATCGTCAGGAAGGGTTCCTGTTTTATAAGTATTAAGGTGGCTGTTGATAAGGATCCAGTCTAGGGTGGTTTCCTTACTGCTTGGATTATTGATTCTAGTAGGAGTGGTTATAATTTGTGATAATCCGTAAAGATTTATATGAGTGGTAGGATTAGGGGAACTGCAGGTAGCCCAGTCTATATTAAAGTCACCTAATACAATAGTTTCCTGAGGTAGGTGGGTAGCAAGGTAACTAAGTAAGTTTTCAAGAGTATTGATATTATTTCCAGGGGGGAGATATGTGCAAATTAAATAGATGGATTTGGAGTTGTTGATTTGAAGTTTGGCACTAAGAGTTTCTGAATTGGTATCTGATGGTAGGAGCACATTGAAGGGTGAAACTTGGAGTTCAGATTGATACATAATGGCTACACCTCCACCCTTTTTGATTTTGCGGTCATATGTCAGAATATTATATCCAGGAGGGGTAATCTCTTGGTCCATAGTTGAGGGCTTTAGTCATGTCTCTGTAATACAGAGAATATCGAATGAGTGCACATCTAAGAGTGCATGTAGGTGGGTAATTTTATTGTTAATGCTACGGATGTTAAGGTGGGCTATTAGGATGGAGTTAGAGGGTCTATTTAAGGTAGTGATAAGAGGATATGCTAGGTTATGTAGGTTATTGGGAATATCAATATTGGGCCAGAGTTTAATGAATATCACCATATAATAGGGGGTGTTGTTGAGGATATTGTACAGACTTAAGGATTTTGTTGAAACTGTTTGGGGATTTTTTGATAAGGAAGTAAGTAACATGGGTAGCTCTATGATACTTTGGTAATATATAGATAGAGATGGAGGTTATGTTACTGTGGTTGAGGTAGTTTATGGGAGAAATTGGTAGAGTTGCTGGTAGGGGTGGTGTTCAGCAAGAGAGAAGTGTTCAAAAAAGGTTAATGTGTATGGTATTGTGAGAGAAGCAAGAGTTGTGGTTAAGAGTAGTAGGTTTGTGAGTATAGATTTGTGTGTTGGGGCCATTAGTATATGTAGCTAAGGAGTTTGAATATATTGAGGGAAGGAGTGTATTAAGTAAAACTAAAGGTGAGAGAAAGGAGAGAGTGCTTTAAGAGGATGAGTAGGTTGAGGGAAGAGGTGTACAATTAAGTAAAGTAAAGGTGGTTATAAGATTGAAGCTGTATACAATTAAGTAAAATAAGGGTGGTTGTAAGAGAGAGGCTGTAAAATATAAACAAAAACAGGAAGGGGTGAGGAGAGGTTAGGGAGTAGATCAAGAAAGGCATTTAGCTTAATTAAGGAATTGTAGAGGTTAGGGCTAGGGCTGTTAAGTAGAGGAGGTGTGCGATATGATGACAATGGGAGGGTGTGTGGCTACAGAAGTATATAGCTAGGACCACTGGGGGTGTGTGGGAATTTGGGGTAGGGTAGGGGAGCGGAGTGAGCCCGCTGGGCGAACCGAGCAGGTTCAGACAGGTAACTGAGAAAGTCAGGGAAAAAAGGAAACAATCAGCAAACAGCTAACTACTTGGTGCCTTAGTTGGGAAAGATAGGTAAAGAAGGGAGGAAACAATGTAATGAAAGTAAGTGGTTGCTGAGTGCAAAGCTAGTGGAAAGAAGAAAGTAGAGTGGACAGATAGGACAGGAAGAAAATCCTCAATCCTGGGTCAGAACTTTAATTTCAAAAGGAAATCAGAGAAGGATGGATGTATAATGGGCTATCCTAGTTTAGATTGCCATCTAGTGGTCAGATATTGTATTGCAACAGACACAAGGAAGCAGAGATAAAATGGTAAAGGGTTTGTGAGGGCTACTGTAGATAGTTGCAGGAGACAGCGCAGGAGTGAGAATTAAGAAAAAAAATGTATAAGTATTTAGGGATAGAGAGGGGAGTATGGCTGCTGGGTATCCTGGCTAGGTAGCATATCATACATACACCAGATATTAAGCAAGTGTTAAATATTACCACTCTGTTGGATAACACATACTTTCTTGCCTCCTAGTGAACTGGGTTCTTAAGCAGGATGGCAAGTTTTTTCTATAGAGGAGTTAGCTGGATTAGTTTGCAGGAGGTCCTTTCACCAGGTAGGCAGATTCTTAAGGTTTTATTGTAGGATAGATGATTCAAACCTAGGAACATAGGGGACAAGAGACTCAATGAAGGTGTAAGAAAACATTGAAGAGACAGTTAGGGTAGTACACAGAGCATTCAGTTCTAACAAACAAGCAGACATTAAATACAGTTGGGTAGTACTCAGCTTTCAAGATCAAACAAGCAGATGAAAACCTTCATTACAGAGTTTACAGACACATAGCAAGGTATACTGTCACTTATTCAAACTTAAGCAATGGTTCTGAGTAATTTAACAAAGTAAGGGAAAAGGTCTAAGTAGTAAACATCAGTCTAGCTAGGAATAGGTGCAGCAGTGTTGAGCTAGGTCCAGAAGGTATCACATTAAGAACAGGACTAGGCATTATCTAAGCAGGTTATATATAGCAATTCAATAAAGCTTGACAAAAATAGTAGCTTATGCTAAGTTAAGGTGACACCAATATATTCAAACAGTTAGCGCTGGCTATGTGAAACATTACCTACACAGGTTAGCGGTGTTACAGGCTATTTCCCCTCTATAGGTGTATTACTGAGTTTGGAGTATGCACAAATAGTCTAAATGCATGTCCTGCTCAAGCACCTATCTAGGCTAGCATAAAAGCAAGGACATTGTATGCCATACAGCCAAAACAGTGTATATAATACCAGTACTGTATAATTAGGAGGGGCGGCTGGGTTCTTTAGCACTCTGACAGTGTTAACTTGAGAGCTCTCCTCAAACAATACAAAATGCAATGCTATTCTCTAGCGTTCACTCTACCGTAGCTCTTGCCCAAGCGCCAATCCAGGCTAGCTTGGAAGCTAGGAGATGGTAAGCCCAGAAGCCAAAAATATGCCGTTCCACTTATTAGTTAAAGAAAGGAGGCTCTGAGTGATATCGCACATGTAAATATCACTTTTATGGTGCTCCTAACCTTTGGCAAGCCCTGAGGCCAAAACGTATGCCGTGCTGCTTGTTAGTTTAGGAAAGGAGGCTCAGAGTGATATCGTGCATGGACAATGTCCACTTTAATGTGCTCCTCAATCCTTGGAAATAGCACAATGATTATCTAGCGTTCGCTAAATACAACATGGTAGTATGTTGCATTCTTCAGGGCCAAGCAGAGGTTATAAGCTATATTACAATATTTATATACTGCACCTTTGGCAATAGCACGCAGTCAGCTGGCGTTAGCTAAATGCAGCAAAATATAACTATGGAGTTATTCAGTTCCAAGGAATGGTCATATGCTTGGATTTGCTTTGGTAAAAAGAAACACAAAGTAGCTTAGGGGAAAAAAAAACATGCGCGAACCAAACGCTCAACAATCTGGGGAGGTTGAATTTGCAATAAGTTGCTCACAAGTATCCTAAGCCTCTATAGCTTACACATGATATCCTATATGGCCATAGGCATGAAAATTAGTTGCAAAATTATAAAAATTTACTTTTTTTTTCGGCTGATTTTGGCCGTTTAAGTGTAGGGCAGTGGTGTGCAAATGAGATCGACCTGAAAATAATAAAAAAAGCTGGAAATAAGCTTTTAAACCAAAATCATCATTTTGCCATAATAGTCAATGGCATGCATAACACAACAAGACCATGGAATAGTGGTTGCTAAGGGGGAAGGCTGAGTGTCAGTTTTGTAACCATGCATTAGCAGTCAGTCCTATGCAAATGAAGGCAATGATACTGAATCACATTTTTCCCCTCAGTGCTAGCTTGCACCCAAACGTGTAGGTACAGTAATACCATGGTTTAAGCCTAAGAGCTAGATGACTTCATAAGGGGGTGTGTCATGCATGCTGTAAGCTTATTGGAGCTCTGTGGCTCATGTTTGCCCTTAGCTAAGCACAGCTAAGGAAGGGGGTGTGTCTGAAGCTGCCTAGCAGCATTTACATTGACTAAATAGGTGTGTGCACCACGCACTGGGTTTTAAACAAAAAAAATAAATAAACAAAGCAAGAGCATCTCTGTTCACATCTGATCACAGGGTCTGTGCCGTGCGCCTCGGGGCTTAAACAGGAAGGCAATGGGAAGGGAAAAAAAGCAGTAGGAAGGTAATCAAGGAGAACTAGCATAGCTGGTGTGTGAAATGTATCAGAATCAGCCAATTACACAGGCAGCAGCCCAGCCGAGCCCAACACACTACTATAAACTATGCAAACACCTTTCCCTCTGGTTTTTCCCACAAACTCTACACCACCGGTGTACACAAATGGAGAAATTTTACCTAAAAAAAGCAACAAAATGATAGGGGTTGCCTTTGCTCTCATAAGTCAATATGTGGAAGAGACTGAGGGTGGTGAGGATGAGAATGTTGACGACCAACCCACAGTGAGGAGAAGGAGAAGAGTGTACAGACCCAGGGTAACCTACCAGGGGCTACATGACCTGGAGATAGTGGAGTGCTATAGAGTGGACAGGGACATCCTACAGCAAATTGTTGAGCTGTGCCAGCCACGCCTCACACACAGAACAAATGGAGGGGAACCCATCCCAGTGGATACCAAGGTATGTGTAGGCTTAAGAATACTAGCCACAGGTACCTACCAAAGGCCAACTAGGGGTATCATGGGGATCTCACAGGCATCATCATCCAGGGTACTCCACCAGTTCCTGGATACCATGTTAGCACATGCCGGTGAGCACATATATTTCCACAATGCCTGTGAGGCATTGACCAGCAATATGCATCTCTTCCACCAAATAGCTGAATACCTTGAGGTAGTGGGTGCTATAGACTGCATGCACCTACACATCAAAGCGCCAGCTGGTGAGCAGAGTAGGGTCTACATAAACCACAAAGGCTTCCCCTCCATCAACTGCCAGGTCATGTATGATGCCCGGGGTATTATAATGAATGTGTGTGCTGGCAGCCCTGGAAGCTATCATAGGTTCATAGGTTCATAGGTTCATACTAGGCTATCTGCCCGAGGGCATTTACAAGCCTAGCCCATAGTTTTGTGGCTTACGCCACCCCTTTAGTATGGGGAACTATACCCATTATTTTGCTGTGCCTCTGTTGAGCAGTGACACTGAGGTAATCCCTGGGGTATATCTGCGATCTCCCATCCATTGGTCAAGATTTCTCTTGAACAAGGCCAGCGAGGTGCTCTGCCTCACATATACCGGGATTTTATTCCACAGCATAGGGAGTCTTTGGTGATGAATCTATCCCTCCAGCACGTCCTATTAATAGCCGTGTCGCAGGTTTAAGTCTCCGCCCTTGTGGCTCTGACGGATCTAGATTTTTGAGGTGAAGCATATTCATCAAATCTGGGTTTGACATGGCCTTGTATGTTAGGCAAGGTCACCTCTGAGCAAGCGTGTAGCGACTGAATAGAGCTGGAGTTCTTTCAGTCGGGCAGCATAGGACAGATGTTTGAGACCCTTTATCCTTTTGGTGAGGAACTTTTGTGGCCTCTCCAGCTGCTGCAAGTGTCGGGTCAGATACATTCCAATTGGGGCATTGTACTCAATCATTGGTCTGATGAGTGATGAGTATAGGGAGACTATGACCTCCCTTGATCTAGATGAGAATCCTTCATGATAAGGTGGGCAATGTAGAAGGTCTTCCTAACTACTTTAGCTACATGGGTGTCGAATGACAGACTACTATCAACCTGGGTCCCCAGGTCCCTGATAACTTCTTCTGTACTCAGTGGATTGCCACCTATTTGGTAGCTAGGGGTAACCTTGTTTTTCCCGAAGGGTATGACTATGCATTTTGGCATTTAACTTTAGGCCATGGCTCTGGCACCAGTTATTCGTTTCTGTGAGACCCTTCTGAAGGATATCTGTGTCAGATGTGTTTTCTACTATAAGCAGTTTGCAGTCATCTGCAAACTTTGTCAGCCATAACCCTCCTGTGTTTGCTTGTACTTCGGAAAAGTAGATGCTAAACAAGAGTGGGCCCAGGACTGAGCCCTGTGGTACACCACTTGTGACAGGCTTTGAGTCTGACATGGCGCCAGCAACTCTGACCCTGTGGGTTCTGTCACTCAGCCAGTTTGCAACCCATCTTGTGATGTATGGGTTAACATTTAAGCTGATGAGTTTTTCAATGATACCCGAGTGGGGTATTGTATCAAAGGCCTTCGCCAGATCGAGGTAGGCTGTATGGACTGCCTTTCCTCATCAATGGCTTTGGTGACTGTTTCAAAAAAGTCAACCAAGTTTAGAAGGCATGATCTGCCTTTGACAAAGCCAAACTGGGATGGATCCAAAGTCTGCAAATTCCCTATATCTTTATTTATGAGGTCCATTATGATCCTCTCCATGGCTTTGCAGATAAGGCTTGTCAAGCTAATGGGCCGGTAATTTCCAGGGTCGGGTGGAGGCACCGCCTTTGTGAAGTGGGACCACAGTTGCAGTGCGCCACTCCTGGATGCGTATCCAGAGGTAAGACTATGATTAAACAGCTGTCCTAGCTGTGGGTTTAATTCCTCGTTGAGTTCAGGGAGCACACAGCCGGGGACACCATCAGGTCCCATGGATGCTGTGTTTTTTGCTTTGGAGAGAGCAGTTCTCACTTGGGCGTTGGAGATGTTTGGGGGGCTGCAATCGCTTGGTATAGATATCTCTCCTTTTGGGGGGAGGGAAGGTTGCACTGAACCTGTCAGCCAGTATGTTGGCAATGTCTGTAGGATCAGTAATCTTCACATCATTTTGAACTAGTTCTGAGCATATCTGGGAGTTTCCTCCCAGGTTTCTAACATAGCTAAAGAAGGCCTTATGATTGTCTTTTGAGTCTTTAGCTATTTTTCTCTCAAAATTTGCTTTGGATGATTTTATGAGAGCTCTTAGTTTTTTACTTATAGTGATCAAGGGTGTCTTACCTTTAAGGATTTTGCTCTATCTTGTAGTAGCTTCCTGCCTTTGTTGTAGAGTTTGTTTATGGCTGGGGTCCACCAGAGTGGACGCTTGCCTTTGGTACAAAGAGTCTTTGTTTTGCTTGGGATTGCCTTATCCATGCAGTCCTGCAGGTGCTGGTAGAAGGCATTTGTAAGTGATTTTGTTGAAACTGTTTGGGAATTTTTTGATAAGGAAGTAAGTAACATGGGTAGCTCTATGATACTTTGGTAATATATAGATAGAGATGGAGGTTATGTTACTGTGGTTGAGGTAGTTTATGGGAGAAATTGGTAGAGTTGCTGGTAGGGGTGGTGTTCAGCAAGAGAGAAGTGTTCAAAAAAGGTTAATGTGTATGGTATTGTGAGAGAAGCAAGAGTTGTGGTTAAGAGTAGTAGGTTTGTGAGTATAGATTTGTGTGTTGGGGCCATTAGGATATGTAGCTAAGGAGTTTGAATATATTGAAGGAAGGAGTGTATTAAGTAAAACTAAAGGTGAGAGAAAGGAGAGAGTGCTTTAAGAGGATGAGTAGGTTGAGGGAAGAGGTGTACAATTAAGTAAAGTAAATGTGGTTATAAGATTGAAGCTGTATACAATTAAGTAAAATAAGGGTGGTTGTAAGAGAGAGGCTGTAAAATATAAACAAAAACAGGAAGGGGTGAGGAGAGGTTAGGGAGTAGATCAAGAAAGGCATTTAGCTTAATTAAGGAATTGTAGAGGTTAGGGGTAGGGCTGTTAAGTAGAGGAGGTGTGCGATATGATGACAATGGGAGGGTGTGTGGCTACAGAAGTATATAGCTAGGACCACTGGGGGTGTGTGGGAATTTGGGGTAGGGTAGGGAAGCGGAGTGAGCCCGCTGGCCAACCGAGCGGTTCAGACAGGTAACTGAGAAAGTCAGGGAAAAAGGAAACAATCAGCAAACAGCTAACTACTTGGTGCCTTAGTTGGGAAAGATAGGTAAAGAAGGGAGGAAACAATGTAATGAAAGTAAGTGGTTGCTGAGTGCAAAGCTAGTGGAAAGAAGAAAGTAGAGTGGACAGATAGGACAGGAAGAAAATCCTCAATCCTGGGTCAGAACTTTAATTTCAAAAGGAAATCAGAGAAGGATGGATGTATAATGGGCTATCCTAGTTTAGATTGCCATCTAGTGGTCAGATATTGTATTGCAACAGACACAAGGAAGCAGAGATAAAATGGTAAAGGGTTTGTGAGGGCTACTGTAGATAGTTGCAGGAGACAGCGCAGGAGTGAGAAATAAGAAAAAAAAATGTATAAGTATTTAGGGATAGAGAGGGGAGTATGGCTGCTGGGTATCCTGGCTAGGTAGCATATCATACATACACCAGATATTAAGCAAGTGTTAAATATTACCACTCTGTTGGATAACACATACTTTCTTGCCTCCTAGTGAACTGGGTTCTTAAGCAGGATGGCAAGTTTTTTTTTTCTATAGAGGAGTTAGCTGGATTAGTTTGCAGGAGGTCCTTTCACCAGGTAGGCAGATTCTTAAGGTTTTATTGTAGGATAGATGATTCAAACCTAGGAACATAGGGGACAAGAGACTCAATGAAGGTGTAAGAAAACATTGAAGAGACAGTTAGGGTAGTACACAGAGCATTCAGTTCTAACAAACAAGCAGACATTAAATACAGTTGGGTAGTACTCAGCTTTCAAGATCAAACAAGCAGATGAAAAACCTTCATTACAGAGTTTACAGACACATAGCAAGGTATACTGTCACTTATTCAAACTTAAGCAATGGTTCTGAGTAATTTAACAAAGTAAGGGAAAAGGTCTAAGTAGTAAACATCAGTCTAGCTAGGAATAGGTGCAGCAGTGTTGAGCTAGGTCCAGAAGGTATCACATTAAGAACAGGACTAGGCATTATCTAAGCAGGTTATATATAGCAATTCAATAAAGCTTGACAAAAATAGTAGTTTATGCTAAGTTAAGGTGACACCAATATATTCAAACAGTTAGCGCTGGCTATGTGAAACATTACCTACACAGGTTAGCGGTGTTACAGGCTATTTCCCCTCTATAGGTGTATTACTGAGTTTGGAGTATGCACAAATAGTCTAAATGCATGTCCTGCTCAAGCACCTATCTAGGCTAGCATAAAGCAAGGACATTGTATGCCATACAGCCAAAACAGTGTATATAATACCAGTACTGTATAATTAGGAGGGGCGGCTGGGTTCTTTAGCACTCTGACAGTGTTAACTTGAGAGCTCTCCTCAAACAATACAAAATGCAATGCTATTCTCTACGTTCACTCTACCGTAGCTCTTGCCCAAGCCAATCCAGGCTAGCTTGGAAGCTAGGAGATAAGCCCAGAAGCCAAAATATGCCGCCCACTTATTAGTTAAAGAAAGGAGGCTCTGAGTGATATCGCACATGTAAATATCACTTTATGGTGCTCCTAACCTTTGGCAAGCCCTGAGGCCAAAACGTATGCCGTGCTGCTTGTTAGTTTAGGAAAGGAGGCTCAGAGTGATATCGTGCATGGACAATGTCCACTTTAATGTGCTCCTCAATCCTTGGAAATAGCACAATGATTATCTAGCGTTCGCTAAATACAACATGGTAGTATGTTGCATTCTTCAGGGCCAAGCAGAGGTTATAAGCTATATTACAATATTTATATACTGCACCTTTGGCAATAGCACGCAGTCAGCTGGCGTTAGCTAAATGCAGCAAAATATAACTATGGAGTTATTCAGTTCCAAGCAATGGTCATATGCTTGGATTTGCTTTGGTAAAAAGAAACACAAAGTAGCTTAGGGAAAAAACATCCGAACCAAACGCTCAACAATCTGGGGAGGTTGAATTTGCAATAAGTTGCTCACAAGTATCCTAAGCCTCTATAGCTTACACATGATATCCTATATGTCCATAGGCATGAAAATTAGTTGCAAAATTATAAAAAAATACTTTTTTGGGGCCGATTTTGGCCGTTTAAGTGTAGGGCAGCGATGTGCAAATGAGATCGACCTGAAAATAATAAAAAAAGCTGGAAATAAGCTTTTAAACCAAAATCATCATTTTGCCATAATAGTCAATGGCATGCATAACACAACAAGACCATGGAATAGTGGTTGCTAAGGGGGAAGGCTGAGTGTCAGTTTTGTAACCATGCATTAGCAGTCAGTCCTATGCAAATGAAGGCAATGATACTGAATCACATTTTTCCCCTCAGTGCTAGCTTGCACCCAAACGTGTAGGTACAGTAATACCATGGTTTAAGCCTAAGAGCTAGATGACTTCATAAGGGGGTGTGTCATGCATGCTGTAAGCTTATTGGAGCTCTGTGGCTCATGTTTGCCCTTAGCTAAGCACAGCTAAGGAAGGGGGTGTGTCTGAAGCTGCCTAGCAGCATTTACATTGACTAAATAGGTGTGTGCACCACGCACTGGGTTTTAAACAAAAAAAAAAATAAAAAATAAATAAACAAAGCAAGAGCATCTCTGTTCACATCTGAGCACAGGGTCTGTGCCGTGCGCCTCGGGGCTTAAACAGGAAGGCAATGGGAAGGGAAAAAAAGCAGTAGGAAGGTAATCAAGGAGAACTAGCATAGCTGGTGTGAGAAATGTATCAGAATCAGCCAATTACACAGGCAGCAGCCCAGCCGAGCCCAACACACTACTATAAACTATGCAAACACCTTTCACTCTGGTTTTTCCCACAAACTCTACACCACCGGTGTACACAAATGGAGAAATTTTACCTAAAAAAAGCAACAAAATGATAGGGGTTGCCTTTGCTCTCATAAGTCAATATGTGGAAGAGACTGAGGGTGGTGAGGATGAGAATGTTGACGACCAACCCACAGTGAGGAGAAGGAGAAGAGTGTACAGACCCAGGGTAACCTACCAGGGGCTACATGACCTGGAGATAGTGGAGTGCTATAGAGTGGACAGGGACATCCTACAGCAAATTGTTGAGCTGTGCCAGCCACGCCTCACAGAACAAATGGAGGGAACCCATCCCAGTGGATACCAAGGTATGTGTAGGCTTAAGAATACTAGCCACAGGTACCTACCAAAGGCCAACTAGGGGTATCATGGGGATCTCACAGGCATCATCATCCAGGGTACTCCACCAGTTCCTGGATACCATGTTAGCACATGCCGGTGAGCACATATATTTCCACAATGCCTGTGAGGCATTGACCAGCAATATGCATCTCTTCCACCAAATAGCTGAATACCTTGAGGTAGTGGGTGCTATAGACTGCATGCACCTACACATCAAAGCGCCAGCTGGTGAGCAGAGTAGGGTCTACATAAACCACAAAGGCTTCCCCTCCATCAACTGCCAGGTCATGTATGATGCCCGGGGTATTATAATGAATGTGTGTGCTGGCAGCCCTGGAAGCTATCATGACTCCCACATCTGGCATATGACGCAGCTGTACCAGAGATTTGCCAGTGGGAATATCCCATATGGCCACTTAGTGGGGGATGCATATTATACACTGGAGCTGTGGCTGATGGCACTCATCAGAAATGCACACACACACATAAACAAGAGCTCCATACTGAGGCACACACACAAACCAGAATCATAATAAAGCATGTGTTTGGGATGCTCAAGTCACGGTTCTGGTGCCTGGACATATCCAGTGGAGCCTTGCAGTACTCTCCAGCTACATGTAGCCAAATTTTCATTGTATATGTCATGCTACACAATAGGATCCTGCAGAAACAACTGCAGCAGGAACAGCACGGCGCAGGGCCACACAGCCCCCCACCATTGCCAAAGCCAGCACAGGCACAGACTGACTTGGAGGAGAAACAACCTGAGCCTGACCCTGTAGGCAGAAGGAGGTGTGCCCAGTATGCCCAGGCCTTGGCAAAGGGGCAACACATAGCACATACACTGACACGGTAGGAACCCAGGGAATGACACCTCTCTCTGAGTTGCACATACAATAAAAGGGATGCCAAACATGACACTACCTGTGCTTAACCATGTATAGGGAGTGTACTATGTGTATCTGACATAGTCAGCCCTCCAGCACCATCCTCAATACTGGCACTGCCGCAAGGTAAGTCACTCTCCCTATCAATTGCTGAATGGAGTAGTATGTTCTGCTACTTGTATCTATGGTATGGATGTGAGCATGCAAGAGAATTGGGTGTCTGAATGGGATGGCAGCAGATAGTATACACCTATATGGGCAGCATGAAATCTATAACAAATACCGGTGACAACACAGCAGGCAGTACTACACAAGGTGAGAAATCCCACTGCAGGACAAATGGTGGGCCAAATATGTATCCATAGGACACACACATACATGCCAGTGAGGCTCACATACCCAACAACAGTCTCAGCCGGCAGGACAGGTGTAGATGACCACAAAGAAAGGCTGTGCTAAAGCCTCCGATTGATGGCAATGAGGAACAGCACCCCTCCAGACCTACATAGACAGACTACAACAGGTCAGGCAGTTGGATGTTAGTTCTGAAGGGTAAGAAGTTTGAAGCTGAAATTTAGGTCAATAAAACCTAAGATCTGTACTACACTTATATGCCTATAGTCTTCTGCATGATAGGTCAGAATGCAGAATGAAATGGAAGCCAACAGAGTACCTGAAATACCAGCATAGTCATAGCAAATGTTTACAGTTGCCAGGTGTCCCCCCCCCACAATCCTATGTAGAAAAGTATTAACATGTATGTGTGGGTATAATAACAGTGGAGCACAGATTACCTGAGCTGGCCAAATTAGCAGGATAGATTGTTGCACATGTACAATATGCAGGGCTCTGTGTGTTAGTTTGTTGTGGTGTGTTGTATATTGTGTGAAAGTGGTCAGTATGTAGGCATGGAGGGTTGTGTCCCGGCGGCCTATGGCCAGTACTGCTGATGACAGGGCCAAGTTCTGACAACTGCAGTGCCAAAACGCAATGCATCCCAGCAAGACCCAATCCAGCAGTAGTCCATACTAATTGTTTGAATGTAATATCTGTCACCATCTGAAAGATGGACATGGCATGAATGTGGGCCCAGACATACACACAGTACACAGGTGGAAGTACCCTAGACAGAGAGAGTATAAAATGTTACTGTCAAATGGACACACCTTTGGAAATGTACATACAGATTAGCAGCACATTAGTTGTCTGTGTAGTATGGAATACTGATGTAGTCTAGCCAAACACTGGCAGACCACAAAAGGACAGTTATGAAGTACTGACAAACCGCTGATGTCCCTGCACAAGCTAGCATAAGGGGAATGCCCCATGTATATATGTGAGTCAGCTGCAAGAAGCTTCCATAGCACACATGCACTCAGCTCACCCCACCATCAGCCACAGGTTTATCACAGGTCATATCCCTGCTGTTGGGAATGAGTACAATATGACCCCCCACTTCTGTATGGGAATACCCACAGAAGGCAGCATGCTGAAGAGGTGTCCTATGCAGGTGTGTCCCTAGCTGCAAGCAGCACCCTGCCAGCATCCACACCAATGGCTTAATAAGGACAGAATCTATTGCCATTAACACCCTGCATATCTACCCTGCCACCCCAGGGGAATCCAGTGGCTTGCATCCTGGGACTGTAGGAGTGACAGAATGCACTGGCCTGCTACAGATGGCCTGCATCACTACCAAATGCCCTACAGTCCTCTGTCAAAGGTCTGTATCTCACCTGTATTGCCAATGTATATTATCTCATGGAGTCCCAAATAATGGCATAACACAGTCCACAGAACACAAATGCAAGGCAATGTCGACAAATCCCAGTAGCATGTCCACCATGTCCTACTGCATGAACTGTGGACCAACCCCTAAGTACTGCTGGGATAAAGTGATAACTATAGGGATACTTATCAGATATCACTTGCATAATGTTAGGAAGAGGATAGAATAACGGGGGGGGGGGGTAGAAGCATGGACGCCATGGAGTATGTGAAGTCTGAAACTCTGATGCATGCCCATACTATCCCTGCCTGTAAACCCAGGAATGGGTAGCTACAAACCTGCTTGTAAATCACAACGTGAAGGTGAAATCACCAGATATATGAGCCTGCCTCTGGGTAACCTGTGTGAATCTGTTCAGCTGAGAGGTATGGCCACAGAAGGATATGGCCATTCTGTCACGTCGATAGTTGTACAAGCATGGGATCCTCAACCACCACAGTACCAAGTTGCTGGACCATTTACACAGACCCATCAGCAAGTGTCTGCAGCTCCCCATCCAGAATGGCATGATTGTGTAAGAATATGTAGGCAGACCACAATACTGGACACAGCTCCATTCATCTTGTGTCCCCCAGGAAATTACTGCAAACAAATATGTATATCTGTCAGTAGTTGATGACATAATACATCACAGTGTAAAACAGTGCATATGACTGAATACCTCTGCTAACACCAAAATCATGTAGCAGAAGCAGCACAGACACACTTAGTTACAGTATCCCACCACTCTTTGCCCATTGTGACTCCATATTGTCAACCTATCTACACATATCCTGCAGAAACAGGTTGCTAGCTGTAGGTGTAGAACACAAATGCCTGTACGGGAGTACAACTTACCTGGAATGGATTCACACATTCAACACAGAAGATCATATTGGGCATGCTCCAACACTTAGAGAAATGAAGCCCATGTCTGGCAACAGCAGTGGACTATACATATCTGTCAGTCGCAGATGTCTGTGCACCCATACCACATTGCACACCAGTCATGCTTTGCACACACATTGTATAGGAATACACACACATATCCAAGGACAACACACTATAATAGATCAAACATACACAAACAGAGATGTGGGGAAGAGAGAGACAGACAGTGACAAAGAGCTTCCCATCATGAGGCCTGTCTCACACACCACACATCCAACTGGCCAATATCACATGATGTGCCAATGTCTATCACTGTTGACATTTGCTTCTGGTAGCCCTCAGCACTATAGTGTTTGTGGTGCTTGTGATAACTGTGTAACATGACAGTACACGTCATTATTCATTTAGCAGTTGTATACACAGTTCTGTCAAACGTAAAGTGTGTGACTGAGTGTTGTGTGTGTGTGTTTCCAGAGGAATGGTTTATGGCCCATTCACACACACACTGCACTCCCCATTGCCCTAGTTTAGCTAGCCTGCTGATGCCAGTCACCTTGAAATACCCCTTTAGATAGCAATCATCCCTATAAGCTCTGTGGTGTGTGCAATAACTGTGTATTGCTGTAGTGTGACGTTCTTGTTAAGTAGGAGTTCTAATCCCAGACATGGCATCTGTGAAACTTTGCGTGTAGGGATCAATGTTTATGAGGCCATTCATAGAAACTACATCTCCTATTGCCCTACTTTAGCAAACCTGCTGATATTACTCACCTTGAAATACACCTTTGGATAAGGGTTAGCCCTGTAAGCTTTGTGGTGTGTATGATAACTGCATAATACTGTAGTGCAACATACTAGCTAGGTAGGAGCTCTAATCCCAGACATGGCAACTGTGAAAGTCTGTGTGTTTGTGTTAAAGATTAATTCTTTTGAGGCCATTCATAGTCACTACACCTCCCATTGCCCTACTTTAGCAAGCCTGCTGATGTCAGTCACCTCCTTGGACAGGACTCAGTCATGTAAGCTCTGTGGCACATACAATAACTGTGTAATGCTAGAGTGTGATGTACTAGTTAGGTAGGAATTCTAATTCCAGACATGGCAACTGTGAAACTCTGTGCGTGTGCAGAGAGTAATGCTTTTGAGGGCATTCACAGTCACTACACCTCCCATTGCCCTACTTTAGCAAGCCTGCTGATATCAGTCACCTTGAAATACCTCCTTGGACAAAACACAGCCCTGTAAGCTCCGTGGCACGTGCAATAACTGCATAAGGGTATAGTGTGATGTGCTAGTTAGGTAGGAGTTCTAATCACAGACATAGCAACTGTGAAACTCGATGTGTGTACAGAGTGATGCTTTTGAGGCCATTCACAGTCACTACACCTCTCATTGCCATACATTAGCAAGCCTGCTGATGTCATCTACCTTGAAATATACCTTTGGAGAAGGATTATCCCTATAAGCTCCATGGTGTGTGCCATAAATGCGGAACAATGTAATAGCAGTAACTACTAACTATGGGTTTGAATCTCATCTATGGCAAGTGTTTATGTGTGTACTTCAAATATTTTTCCCCATTTACAACCAATACACATTTCAGAGCCTGACTTTAGAAGTCCTGCAGATATCATCCACCTTACAAGTATCTGTTGCAAAGCCTATACCATGTCAGGTCAGTGGTGCATGTGGTGAATGTGTAACATAATGGTCCATGAAGGTTGTTAGAGGTTTAAACCTCACCCTTGGCAAATATACATGTGTGATTAGGGTAAAATTATTGTTGGGATCTCTCACCCACTACATCACTCAATGCCAGTGTTTACAAGGGTTGGTGATGCTCCTCACCGTAGAAGCAACTTGGGACAATATCTCTCCAATAAGCTCCATGGCACATGCGATAAATACGGTACACTGTAGTAGCAATACATAGCTAGGTAGGGGGTTGAATCTCAGTACTGGTAGGTGTGTGTGTGTGTGTGTGTGTGTGTGTGTGTGTGTGTGTGTGTGTGTATGTGGGTGTCATCAGTTTCCTGTGTGGAGGTTGCTATCATTGTACAATGACAGGATGCATTGTGGGGTGGGTTTTGCTAAATTATTATATTGAGGACCTACTATATGTCACAATGTCCACCTTACAAGGACAACAGATGTCAAACAGCAGAGAGGCTGGTGTAGACAATCCATAGCCCTACATGTGACATTATGGATCGGTGAACAATAGAGGCAACCCTTGTATTACTCAGAGAAAACTCTCCACCCATGTCTCATGCACAAACACACTTGGCTAGGCAACAACCATTATATTGGTAGTTCCCTGCATATTGCCCACAGATAGCAACCACAGTGTGATTGCAGTGGACTATATGCCTGTTGACCACAACACTGCCACTAACATCAGAATGTACTTTGATGTGTAACATCTCCTGACTGAGTGTGTGTAATCCAGCAAGTAAAAGGACATGGCACCCTGTTCCATCTCTACAATAGGCAAATAAATGCTTACAGTGGTTCTTTGCTATGTTCCCCACTGGACGCCTGCAACAACTGTAGAGTCTGCAAATGTAACCCACAAAGGGAATACCATGCCTTATACACATGCCCTTTATGGACAGATGCCTCTAAGTCCACTGAATACCTGTATCATGCTGTCAGTGTAGGTGCAGGCACAACCTCAGTTCCACAGCCAGATCTCAATACATGAGATCAGGAATGCCACATCAGATGATAATCTGTCCACACAACATGCCCCAGAGACCCCAAGTACACTTCCACACATCACAGAACATGCATGTGGGACATGTGCACAACCCAGACACTGTCCATTTTATGGAATATAGATCATGTACATGGCAAGCATTGCACAGCACTGGCCACCCACAATAGTAACCCCGATGAGTGGATGGTGAATACAATACCCATCTGTGTGAGCCAATCCAGGGAATACACCCCTGGGCCACACTGGAGACCACTGTCATGTGGCCTGATGCCAAGGTATTCCCTTTGCCTAGCCTTGCACAGGCTTCTGGCACAGTCATCTACTACACACCTGTGAAGCAATGAATCCATGCATGTCAATACTGACAAGTGTGTGTGTGTGTGTGTGTGTGTGTGTGTGTGTGGAGATTAATGATTTGAAGCCATTCACACTCACTACACCTCCCATTGCCCTACTGCAGCATGCTTGCTGATGTCATTCACCTTGAAATAAACCTTTGGCCACATATCAGCCTGATAAGCTCTGTAGCACATGTGATAACTATGTAATACTGTAGTGTAGCAAACTAGTTAGGTGGGAGTTCTAATTCTGACCCTGCCAACTGTAATAATGTGTGTGATTCCCTGAAAAAGTGTGGTTGTGTCTTTCTTGACATCTGATTTTGTGGACAGTCACATGTATCCAAAATCAGAAGAGGATGATACTCCACAACAAATGAAGCAAAACCAGATGAATGAAAAGACAAGTCCTTTATTCGAATAAGTAAGTGCTTTCACGTTGCTTGGAACACTTCATCAGACTTCAACAAACCATAAAATTTAAATCAACTTATATATAAGTAAAACACCAATGAAAAACATATTAGCAAGTCACATGTAAGTTACAAAAATACATCATTTCCTTTCCATAAAAATTATATAAATATATCATAAAGATCTCATGTTAATAAATGAATAGTAGAAGTAAAATATTAAAACATACTAAAACACATATTGCATAGTAAGACTTATGTTTAATGTTTCAAAGGTTTATCTAATAAAAATGGTCTCAATGAAAATTTATCATTGAGACCATGACCTTTATTTGCAGATAGCTTAATAATCCATTTTGCCTCAGCGTTTTCTGTCTTATTGCCAATATTACCAAGTCTTTCAGTCTCTGTTAACTGTCCTATTACTAAAAATCTAAAGGCATGTGTGGTGTCATTTTGTAGTACATGCTTGGCTAGGGCATTCCCTTCATTCTCTCTATGTATAGCATACAAATGCTCTCGTATCCTTTCTCTTAAGGTTCTATTAGTCTTTCCTATATAGAAACAATAACATTTTATGCAGGATGCTAAATAAATCACATTTCTTGACTTACAATCAGCGTATTCATTAAACTCATATTTAACACCAGTATCTGGATGTATGAAAACATTAGATTTCATTATATATATACACTGGTTGCAAGAGCGACATGCAAATGTACCCTTTCTCTCAGAGGAGATCTTATTTTTTGGCACTCTCTCATAACAAAGCATACGTTTTAAAGATTTAGTATTCTTATAGCTAAAGGATGGTTTCTCACCCACTAAGTCTTTTATACCATCATCTAACTGTAAAATGTTCCAATGTCTCTTAATAATGTTGACAATAGAAGTATTATTATTAGTAAAGGGTATCACTAGTCTCCTCTTATCATTATTCCTCACTATAGGTCTCTCATCTATGTTGCCTTGTTTTTTAATAAAAGGACGTCCTAGATGTGTACGTTCAAAAGTGTCCAAAGAATGCATATCTCTATTGCAATAGCCTCTATGCCTAAAATCACTTTCTATAGTTTTTAATGCATCAGGGAAAACCAAATCATCACTAGTTATATTAGAAAAATGTTTCACTTGATTACTCACAATGTTTCTGTGCATATGGGGGGGGGGGGGTGCATGCTACTTCTTTGAAGAATAGCATTCTTCCTACATACCTTCCTAAATACTTCTGTTTCTAGAGTATTGTCTTTTTTCCTCAATGTCACATCTAAAAAATCAATTGTATTTTGTGAATACATTTCAGTCAACCTAAGAAATGTGGTAGTTCCATTGATAAATAGAACAAACTCTTTTAGGAGCTTTAGTGTGCCTCCCCAAATTAAAAACAGATCATCAACAAAACGTTTGTAATATCTTATAGAAGTGGAGTAAGCCAAATGTTCTAAAACATACGTATTCTCTCAGTATGCTAACACAAGGTTAGCATAAGAGTTTGCACAAGATGTGCCCATAGCTACTCCTTTAATTTGAAGGAAGTATTCATTGTTAAAGGTAAAAACATTGTGACAAAGAACCATTTCTAACAGCATTGTGAGTTTAATAACTTGATTGTTGCTAAGTCCTTTGTTTAACAAATATAACCTTAAGAAATCTATCCCTACATCATTGAGTATGCAGGTGAAAAGAGAAACAATGTCTAGTGTTACCATATAATCTGTAGTTTCTAGAATATTGTTCTCATTGAAAGGTGCTAGTGTTTCTAAGAACTGTTTCGTATCACGTAATATAGATCTAGTAGATTCCACGACTGGTCTCAAGTTTTTTCTAGAAAAATAGATATTGTCTCAGTTAACCAGCCTCTGCCAGATACTATTGGTCTAAGCGAAGGATTATGTGTGGTCTTGTGTACCTTAGGTAAACCTCTAATTACTGATATCACAGGTTTCTCTATCAAAAAATATTTGTAAAGTTCTTCATCAATAATCCCACACATCAACATGTCATATAAATCTGCATGTACTGTTTTTATTAACTTATCTAGATCTGACATGCTCAGTCTCTTATAAGTGACAGTCACATGTACTACACTTCCCATATCTCTCCTTTAACACTGTTGCTGATGTCACTCACCTTCAAATATACCTTTGGATAGCTCTCCAACATGTAAGCTCTGTGGCATGTGCAATAACTGCATAACAATGTAATAACAATACATAGTCAGGTAGGGGGTTGAAATACAGTACTGGTAAGTATGTGTTTGTGTGTGTGTTATCAGTGTCCTGTGTGGGTGTTGGGGTGATTGTGTAATGATAGGGTCCATTGCAGTGTGGGTTTTGCCACATCATTATATTGAGGAGCTACATGTCCCATTGTCAACATTACAAGGCCAACATTTTCCAAACATTGTAGAGATTGTTGCTGACATTCCTCAGCCACAAATGTGTACAGCCATGTGCAATTACCATGTGACAGTATGGGTTAGTACACAATACAGGCAACTGTTATAATGCCCAGATACAACTCTCCACCCATAGACCATACACAAACATGCTTGGCTCTTACTCTCCTACTCCCTTCCTTTCTTACTTTGTCTTTGTCTGTCTCTCTCACTCCCTCTCTGATGAATGTGGCAAAGTACACCTGCTTTGCTTAGGCAACAGCTTGTGTTTTGTAAGTGATGCTCATGATCAGCTGATGGCCTGTGCATGAATTGCAGTCCCCCGCTAGCTAATTGCATGTGGAACAGCTGTGGTATCACTCCTATAGCCAATTGCATGGAAACACATTCTTATAACTAAGCACTCCATGTGGGTGTTGGCCCTTTTCCTTCACTGTGTGCAGGACTTCATGTGGGTGTTTACAGCATCACAGAGGGAAGTTGGATATACCTCTTATAGCATACACTGTGGAGACAGGCCAACAAACAGGAGGGGAATCTTCCAGACATGAGGACAGAATGTAAGTATTGCTCTTTTACATTTGAAGTATGGCTGTTCTACATGATTTAATATCTTTCATGACAGTGTTATGTGGTTGAGGAAACTCACCTGTAGGGCTATCTGCAGACTGGCCAGTGCTTGGAGTCCTGCATGTGTTGTACTACTCACACATTTCCTATCTTTAGAAATGCAGTAGCATACTCTGAGGATTGCAGTCAGAACATGGTGACAGCCATGTGAGTTACTGACTTCATATTCCTCAGAAGACATATGTCACAACAATCCCTGTTACACCAGTAAATGTATGGGTTTATCACAGCAACATGTCAATATTGGCCCTGTGTTTGTGCCTCCAGCCACAACTCTGTCAACCTTTGTACATATAGGTTCATAGGTTCATATGTAGGTACTAGGCTATCTGCCCACAGGCATTTGTAAGCCTAGCCAAAATCTGTTTGCTTTCGCTGCCCCTTTAGATTATTTCCATGTGCCTCTGTCCAGCAGAGCAACTGAAGTGATCCCTGGGGTAAACTTTCTGTTTCCCATCCACTCGTCAAGGTTTATCTTGAAGAGTGTTAGCGAGGTGCTCTGTCTAATGTAGATTGGAATCTTGTTCCAAAGCATGGGAAGTCTCTGGGACAGGAATCTATCCCTCCAACTTGTCCTATTTATTGCTGTGGTGAGGTTTAGATCCCTAGAGCGTGTGGCTCGAGGGGATAAGGTTTTCTTTAGGTGGAGCATGTCCATCAATTCTGGGTTGGACATGGCCTTGTATGTCAGGCAGAGATCACCTTTGAGTAGGTGCTATACAACTGAGTACAGCTGGAGTTTCTTCAGTCAAGCTGCATAGGGCATCTGTTTGAGGCCAGTGATCCTCTCGGTGAGGTACTTCTGTGGTCTTTCCAGCTGTTGCAGGTGTCTTGTAAGGTACATCCCAAATGGGGCATTGTACTCTATGATGGGTCTGATGAGTGATGAGTAGAGGGTCACAATGATCTCTTTTGATCTGGATGCAAACCCTTTTATGATTAGGTGGGCCACATAGAAGGATGTTCTAACCATTTTGGCAATGTGATTATCAAAGGAGAGATTACCCTCTACTTAGGTCCCCAGATCCCTTATTACGTTTTCTGTATTTAGGCAGCTACCACCTATGTGGCAGTTTGTGTGTACTTTGTTTTTTCCAAAGGGGATGACTACGCACTTTTTGGCATTTAGCTTGAGGCCATGATTTTGAAACTAGGTATCCGTCTCAGTGAGACCCTTTTGGAGGATGTCTGTGTCAACCGGAGAGTCAATTATAATCCCTAGTTTGCAGTCATCTGTGAACTTGGTCAGCCATAGTCTTGTGCTTGCCTGTACCTCTGAGAATTATATGCTGAACAGGAGGGGTCCTAGGACTGAGCTCTGGGGAATGCCACTTGTAAACGGTTTAGAGTCAGACCTAGCTCCCGCAACTCTCACCATGTGAGTTCTGTCCATGAGCCATTTGGCAACCCATCTTGCAACATATGGGTTTATGTTCAGGCTGGTGAGCTTGTCTATAATACCAGAATGGGGAATGGTTTCAAAGATCTTTGCATGGTCTAGGTATGCTGTGTGTACCACCTTTCCCTTGTCTATAGCCTTGGTAACTGTCTCAAAGAAGTCCACCAGGATTAGGAGGCATGATCTGCCCTTAACAAAGTCTAACTGGCTAGGGTCCAGTGTTTGGAGGTTCCCAATGTTTCTGTTAATGAGTTCCATGATGATGCGCTCCATAGCCTTGCAGACCAAACTAGTCAGGCTTATAGGTCAATAGTTCCCGGGATCTGTTGTGGCTCTACCTTTGTGGAGTGGAATAACCATTGCTGTGCGCCACCGTATGGGTACGTAGCTGTGGAGAGGCTGAGTTTGAACAGTGTGTTTAGGTGAGGGGTTAGCTCATCTTTGAGCTCATGTAGGATGCAGCCTGGGACACCGTCTGGACCCATTGATGCTATGTTTTTGGCTTTGGAGAGGGCTGTTTTAACCTGAGTGTCTGTGATTTCAGGAGCTGTATAGTCTTCTGGTATGGTTATGGGCCCTTTTGGGGGTGAGAGAGGGTGAAGTTTGCACTGAACCTGTCTGCCAGGATGTTGGCAATATCGGTTGGTTCAGTGCATTTTGTGCCATTCTGCATTAACTCCAAGCAGATCTGAGTATTGCCACTTAGATTCTTGACATAGCTAAAGAATGCCTTGTGGTTATCTTTGGAGTCCTTGGCAATTTTTCTTTCGAAGCTCACCTTGGACAATTTTATGAGGGATCATAGTTTCTTGCTGATACTGATCAGGGATGTCTTCCCTTCTTGAGATTTTACTCTTTTGTGTACTAGTTTTCTCCTTCTGTTATATAGCTTGTTTATGACAGGGGTCCACCAGACTGGTTTCCTTTTTTTGAAGGAGTGAGTCTTGGTTTTGCTTGGGATAGCACAATCCATGCATTCTTGTAGGTGCCCGTAGAATGCATTAGTAAAGGATTTTGCAGCTTGGACAGCATTATCCTTTAGCATGGGGGCTTTGAAACTTTCTACCTCGGTCTTAAGTAATGTGAAGTTTGCTTCTGAAAAGTTTTTCACAATGGTTTCCTTGTCCAGGTGTGGGGGTGGAATGTGGATATCCAAAGTGATTTGTTTATGGTCAGATCTAACCAGTGAGGGGTGGACCTCTGGTGTGGAACACCGGTCGCCAGTGTTGGTGATGACCAGGTTCAATATGTTGTCACCTCTGGTGGGAGTGTTTACCAGTTGATCCAGGGTGTTTGAGTTTATAAATTCTAGGAAATGTTGGGCAAGGGAGTTAGTACTTGAGTAGTTCTCCCAGTTAATGTTTGGGTAGTTGAAATCACCCAATATTAGGGTGTTTGGTAGGACCTTTATGTTTCCCAGTGTTTCCAAAAATGCAGAATGGGGGTCCTGGGACATGGTGGGTGATATGTAGCAAGCTACAATTTGAATTGCAGTTTTGCCCATTGTTAGTTGCAAGTGGATGATTTCTGAAGCATCGTGCTGTGCCACTAACCTGGAGGTGTGGGTATCCTTGATAAATATGGATACTCCGCCGCCTTTTGTATTTTGGTCTGGGTTCTATGGCCGAAATGTATGGTGTGAGTTGTAGCCTGGTAGTGCTGGGGTGCTCTCTGGAGCCTTAAACTAGGTTTCTGTTACTGCACATATATATTGATTTCCTCCATACAGAGGAGTGCCTCAAATGCATGCATTTTGAGGTTTAGACTTCTGGCATTGAGAAGCATTACTCTCACATTTTTGTTATTTGTGTTATTTACAGTAGTGGGTTTGTCTTTTGAGCCTTGCCTAAAAAATGCACTATGGGGATGGCAAGAGCCTTGGCCAGTATTCAAAAGCCTAAAGGTGAAATATGTCATGCAGTAAGAGGTGCATATGCTCAGTACATCATTATTTACTGACATCATACCTGATAACAAGCCAGTGCGATATCAGAGTGCTAGACATGTTATGTATAGTAAGCCTTATATTTGAGGACTAAATCTGGACATTCTGTTGTAGTGTGTACAGTAGTGAGGTCTGTGTACTTATGCTGATTGTTGACAGAGTGTGTATTGTGAATATGTAGCTTGGCCTGTGTACAGACTGTGGTAAATGTCATTGTTCTTGGTCCTGTTCTATCTGATGTTGCATGCTGCTCCAGTGTATGGTACCCTATCGGCATACATGTTTGTAGGGCCAGACCGACATGTCCCATACCACAGTCAGGCATAGGAATACACTGTGTATTGGCCCAGTATATGTAGGGTTAGTGTGTGATTGGCACATATGAGGATGGTGTTCACACAGTCCATATACTGTAATATTAAGTACCCTTACCATATGTTACTGTGGCTGTATTCAGATTGGTTGTGGGTATGCACTTTCACACAGGTGTCTGTTACTCCATGCTGTTACATGCATGTAGAGCCTGCTATATTTGCAGGTACATGTGTATTCCCCCATACGAAATGTAGGTCTTTGTTGTGGCAGTCTGCCTGTAGTTTGCACAGTGCTTTCTGACATATGTACACATATGCTCAGTGTATTTACCCAGTGTGATGTTATGTCCAGATATTTGTCAGATGTACTGTTGCCGGGCCACCATAACTGTTGTGTGTTTCTGACAAAGCAGTGGGATGCTGTACAGATGTATGTCACTAACTAGTGGGTAGTATGTGGGCTTGTGACCTCTGCTCCTTCAGTTATTATGTGTCATGACAGACAGGAGTGTGTGAATGCATAAACTGTATGAGCGTATCTATTCCAGTATTTTCGTGATATCCCCATTTACATGGTTGTAAACATCCACTTTGTCAGGCTTGGTCCACAAGTCCTGCACTAAGGGGTTCTCTGTATACCTCTGGACTGACTAGACTATGTCAGACTGTCCACATTTATTGGTCATATCTCTGCTGTATTCCACAGGAACTTTAATGTGATTTGTGTGATACTGCACTATGTTGATCTTATGATGTCTGTCAGTAACTGATGGCGTACATGTCAATATCAAATGTGACTTCCCACACATTTCTGTTAAGACAACCCCTGTTACAGTAGCAACATTCTACATTTATACGCAGTAAAAAACAAATGGTGCTGGCAAGAGTTACCTCCAACAACAATGAAATGAACAGTAAAAAACAAAGCAGGAAGTAGCAGCCATGGCTATGTAGAATAACAGCTTTATTAGTTACATGACATCCGCTTGCACTAAGAGGTTGTGACTATTGGTGATGAGGTATGACTCCACTACATGTTATGGACATATGTTATACGTGGTTTACCTTTATATGTGCGTACTGCACGTGTGAAAGTGAAAACTTCGAAAGGATGTTTTCCAGTTTTATTAAGTCAAATAAAAATGCTTCGAATGTGCAATGAGCAAATGCACAGTGACATTCGCTCATTGCAGATTCGGTATTTTGGTTGCGGATAGCACTATAGTGGAGATCGGGAAATGGACCCTTTCCCCACTGTAGTGCGATCTCGGAGTTAGAATATTAAAGTATGGGGGTGTGAGGGGGCATAGCCCCCAACATGGGGGGTGCAGGTGGGCTTGCCCCCTTGCATTACATTGTGTGTTCAACACTGGAGTTCAAAACTCAGCAAATCTGCTGTTCGATTTGCTGAGTTTCGAACTTTGGTGATGTTCGACATGCAGAATTCGTCATTTCTGTTCGCACAATGGGCCGATCGACAATATGATTTTCAACTTTATAAACGTAAACCATTATACGTATACATATATGTATATACACACACACACACACATATATATATATATATACGGGTCTACTTCATTTGATCGAAAGACCATTTAGCCTAAACCCATTTGATCGAAATTTCATTTGATCGAAAACCAGTATTCAAGACAAATAACAGGGATTTGTCCCCCTCCCCAATGTCGTGCAATCCTGGAGTTGGTATATATAGTTGAGGGGGTGTGGGGGGGCAAAGCCCCCCACCTATTTTCATTTAAAATCTGTACTTTTTGTGTTATTTTCATCTTTTAAAGGAAACTAGGTCGGGGGGGCACCCCACCCCACCAATGTAGGGGGATGCTCCCCCCAACTATATATACCAACTCCAGGGTTGCACAACATTGGGGAGGGGGAGAAATCCCAGTTTTATGCCTTGAATACTGGCTTTTGATCAAATGATTATTTGATCAAATGGGTTTAGGTCAAATGGTCTTTCGATCAAATGAAGTGGACCCATATATATATATATATATATATATATATATATATATATATATATATATGTGTATGTATAGATCTATATATGGCCATATAGATATATATATATATATATATATATATATATATAAAAAACGCAATATACAGATGTATATAAATACACATATATATGTAAATATATATGTGCATGTACATGTATGCATATATATATATATATATATATATATATATATATATATATATATATATATATATATATATATATATCCATATCCTTGTTATGTGCACACGAGTGTTGTATCTACCTTCCCAGACGTTTCCCACCATATTTATCTGATTTGTGTTTATATAGATATAACAACATACTGATTCAACAATATGTCCACTAACAAGTACTACACAATTGTAGAAGTCAAAGCAGTTGCTCACTACTATTCAGTATGTGTACTGACAGATATATTGGAAAAAACAACAAATTCTTTCATAGCTGTGATGGCTTAGTGGTTAACTGCTCTGACTCTAGTGTAAAGGGTCTTGGTTTCAAGACCTGCAAGGGCTGTTGATTTTGTTGCTAGACAGATTAAGGACTGTTGGATACAGAGTGGTTAAGTCGGTTTTGAGCAGCTTTAAGTGGGTTTGCCCAATGGTAAGTGCTGCTAACATACGGTTAAACGTACAGGTGCTTAAACCATTTAAGCTTCGCTTACCAGTGCACAATCTACTTAGCATTTATATGGCAGGAATTCTGAAACCTGATAGGCATGGCTCAGCACTAGTAACCAGTGATCACATTCCAGTCTGATCAAATAGCAGGGTAATGACATATTTAATAAGTGTATTTAATGCCATGTACATAACATGCGTCTATGTGCTGCCATTACAGTAGCAAGCGGTTTGAGTCTACTATCTGGGATACCTGAGTATATATGGCTTGTACAACACTCTTTTCCATTTGAATGTGTTTCATACATAGGTAGTATCCCAGGTTATATGCAGTCACATTGGCATGTAGTGTATCATTACATTACTACTTTTGACAGTACTTTCCCAAGTAAGAGTAGATTGCAGATTGTAGTACTGGAACCAAACACCCTTGCATGCAAAGATGGACTCTGTATCCTCACTATCATGTTCTTGGTATGTGAGCTGTGTGTCATTAAATATTTGCTACTGGACATTGATCTGACATGTGGATATTAACTGTAGACTACTGTATGTATAGGACATGTCATTCAGGGCTGCTGTCATGTAGTAATGGCATACATATCAGTGTCAGACATCTGTATGTCAACACATTCATCCTAATGCATAACCATTTGGCTAGCTGATGTCTGTCTGTCCTCTGTACAGATGTACAGATTTCAGGTATCCATCTTGGCTGCTTACAGGCAATCTATGCTTGACTGACACTGACATGTCTGCCCAGCTGTGTTATGAATGCCACAGCTAGGAATCCCCACCCTGTACGGACCACATGTCATGGATACCTCAAGTACACTACCACAGTCAACAGAACATGCTTGGGTACAGGTCTCCAAGACAGACACTGGCCATGTTATGTAATACATGTTGCATACATGCCAGTTGGAGCACCTCAATGGCCCTCTGCAAGAGGCAACCAGATGATTGGATGTTGCATTTAGCTCCCACCCTGAGGATCATTCCCGTGGCATCAGTTGATAGATGGCCTGCTGGCAAATGGCAGGTGGCATGATACCACTGTACCCACATCCCCTACTCTTCCCATCTGCCCATGGACAATATCCTGGTACACACCTAGGAACACCTGCACCTATGGACCCCAATACTGATAAATGTGTCAGTGTGCATTACTGAGAATAACAGTGTCTGTGTGTTTGTAAACCTGTAGTTGATAATACCCTGAGGGCCTTCACACCCACTACACCCACCCATTGCCATAGTTTGATATGACTGCTGCTGTAATGGACTTTACATGTATCTTGTTACACTCTTCACCCTATGGGCTACCTAAAACTTGCAGTACCAGCACAACACTGTTGTACAATTGGATAAATAGGCATGGGCTACCCTCTGAGTCCTGGCAAGTGTGTGTATGTGTGCAAGTGTGTATATTTGTAGGATACAGCATTCTGAGGCAAGATTTTCCTAATACAATACACCTTGCCATATAGTATAAGGGATAGTGATGTTGCTGACCATACGAGAGCCATGACAAAGCATCACCCTACTATTGCTGTGGCATGTGCAATAGATGTATATCCCTGTAGTAGAACTATTGAAATAGACAAGGGCTTGTATTGCAGTCCTGGTCAATGTGTGATGGTGGGTATGTCAGAGTATTACCTTGGGTTTCAGTGAGTACAATATCCAATGTGGGGTGTGGGTGCAGGGTATACTGTCTTTACACCATGGTACCCCCAGTACATGTCCCAAGGTCCACTGTATAGGGACCACTGTCACCATCAACCATAGAGGTAACTGATTACACTATCCAGCCCAATGATGCATGTGCTGTGTGCAACTTATCTGTAACAGAATGGACACACTGACAAGGTAGTTAGCACTGATCAGCCCAGGTCTTTCAGATGTGTGTATGACTTTTATGTGTTTGTCAGTGTGTATATGAGAGTATGTCACACTATCTATTGTTCATAAACAACCAGTACATCCCCCATTACCATACTGTACAAGGCCTGGTGATGTTCTTCACTTAACAAGTAACCTGGGGCACACCTCATCCTCAAAGCTGTGTGGTATAGTACCTAGGTAGGGGTTCTACTCCCAGTGTTGCCAAGTAAGAGTGTGTGTGTATGTGAAGGGATCTACTTCAGTTTTCAGAAAATACATGTCCCAGGAGGTCATCTGTCTGAGAACTGACATGCAAATGCTAACATTTCACAAGTATCATCTTGTGGAAATTCATTCCATCACAACTAGTAGTAGATGTGTAAATGCCCTCTTCCCCACTGTATATCTGTACAGCAATATTGGGGTTGGTATATATAGATGGGTGTGGATCTTGTGGACACAGCCACCATCATTGTGGTTATTGTTGAGTGTATTCCCCTGCTTAGTCGGCTGTAATACAGTACAGTTTATGTTAACAGGTTAAGTAGTTGCCAATCACGCTATCTGCGGTTCTACACCACCCACACCCTCCAAAGGGTAGGGCTGTGCCACCCACACCAGCACACCTAGGTTTACCAAGTTGAGGATTGCACTACATTGGAGAAGGGGACATGTACCCTGCTATTACCATCGTCAATGACATTAAACTAGCAGACTGATTATTTCACAATGTGATGTTGTGCCTATTCTGTCTTGGTGGAATTACATAGGCTAAAATGGGTACTCTGCAAAAGTACATACATCCATGTGTACATTATTCTCTGTGTATTGCATTAACACCAAAGCCTCTGTGTGTGATTGTGTGTGTGTGTGTGTGTGTGTGTGTGTGTGTGTGTGTGTGTGTGTTCTAAGCAAATGTAGTGTGTACCACCCAGTACACTTACCATTGTCCACTGTAGAAAGGCTGCTGACATCAGCCACCATGCACTCACCTGTATACACCCCTCAGACATATCAGGCATGTGGCACATACAGTAACTGTTATACAGACCTGTGACTTGTGTTCAGCTGTACCCAGGATATGGCACAGTCAATGTGTCACCACAGTGCCATACCCCTTGTAGGAATCAACAGCAGACCAACATCTTGCTGACACATAGACACCTACAACACAAACGGTATACATTATGGAGACCACAATCACTCAGTGTTAATAACAGCTATAATGCATCATGGCTGGACAGCTACACATCCTGACATGTAAGCATTAAACTTTAGTGCTGAAAACATGTTATACAAACCTTACATTGGTACACTGTAGTACAGTCACCCTGTGCATCAGAACCATATTAGCCTGTCCCTGCATCAATGTATGGATGACAGGGATATGGCACAGGTATCATTATATGCACAGGATGTGTTGTGGGTTTGACAGAGACCTAGGCTGAGCCATTTGTTTGACATCATATGTGTGTGTGTTAGGGGGTTTCATTATTAATTGGGCTGTGCAGATGTGGTGTGTGTAGGTATGGGGTTGCCCTAGCTGTGATGGTGATGTGTGTGTATGCATGCACACAGTTATGCCATGTGGCTGCCCTACGTAGGGGTGTGCAATTCACTGTCTCCGGCCACAGACTCGAGAACTGTGCCTGCCAGGGGTACCACAGGCACTACTAGGTACAAGCCAAGATATGGTACTCTCCCCTGATGATGACATATGTCCGCTCGATCTGGGTCCCTCTTGGGACCAGCCAGGGCCATGTGGATGTGGTCTGCTATGTTGTGGTGTGGAAAGCATCCCCCCTGCAGTGCTGGTGCTGGTACTGCCACTACGGGAGCATCTCTGACTTGTTACACATCCACATTGACCTCCACCATTTGTTGTTGCTGGCCTATGTCCACATGGCCATCACACTAGTCCCACCATATGCTCAAGCACAGACATTACATGGTCAAGGATTCCCATCATCTCACCCAACCATCTATCCAGGACCTCTGCAAAATAATGTTGGGCACCTGCAAGATCATGGATGTTGTCAATAACAGCAGAATGAGTAGCCCTTTGGGGCCTCATACCCTGTCTGGTATAACATTCCATATGTGCCTGCTCCTCTATGATGGCCTGAAACATGTGTCTGGTGACACCAGCTGTGGCACTTCTCCCAGGGGCATGATGGCCAGCAGCCCTCCAATGAGCACTCCTCTACATCTGCCTGTGTGGTACCTCGGTGGGCATCTGGCTATGTCTGCTGTGTCCAGACACACTTGCCATAGTCATCACACTGTCCTGTTCCATGCCACCACCTGCCAACTGTCCCTCATCTATGGCCACTGGTGATGGGGTATGTATAGGCAATGTGACTGTGTGTGGAGATGGGGTGGATAACAATGGGATGTCAAATGATGGCACAGCTTCAACCCCTGACAACCATGGCTGTGCCTCACCACACCTCTCATCATTGTCAGAGTATGTATGGACACTAACATCAGTTTGCCTGCAGGAGGGACCCTGACCCACCTCGTCACCTGTGAGGGGAAAACAAGAAATGTACTTTAAGAGCTGTACATCATTGCTTAACTGTAGACACACACACACAACCACACACACACACTTTTACACACAGACCTCTTGTTACCCATCTGTCAACATGCATGACATATGGCACTCAACAGCATGCACTGCAGCTATAGTCAATCCCTGTTACCAACATTACACATCTCTGTGATGCCTGAATTGTGTTAGTAGGTGATACCCCTTCCCCTGGATCACACTGCACCCATGTACACATTATTGCTGTGCACCTGTTCAGCATCCTGGCATGTACTGTGCACCATATCTCACAGGTGTACACACCATTGCTAAATGTGAATATGTGTGTCAGTTATGTTTGCTCTGCTGCTCACAGCCCCTATGTATTTGTCTGACACATACCTGGGATGATATGTGGACAGATGTCAATAGTGAATGCCTGATGTCTGATTTGCAGATCTCATCATCAGCGGTGCATGTATGACCAATAAAATACAATTACACTGACAACCTTCAAACCTTACTGTGGCTATGAGGAGTGTACACACCCTTATTGACATGGCACCCTCTTTGTTGATATGCCATGGGGCCACAATACTGCATATGTTAACATTACACAAACCTGATATGTGACATATGACCTGTGCAATCAAATGCAGTATCAAACAAATGTGTTAGTTGTGTAGATGTTGATTGAGATGCATACATGTGGGTGCATAAGTGTGCACACCCTTAACATGGTGGTTTGTTGCACCAACTGTTAAGTATACTACAGCAGTCACTATTCCTCAAAGGGGTATACTAGCATGGCCCATCTGCACTTGCCAGTATTTGGTCACTCTGCCCTACAAATGTCCCCCAACTCTGCAAGATTGCTAGGTCAACTCATGTGCACAGCACTTGGAGGTCACACAGTTCCTTCACTATTGCTGTGGAGTCAATATTATGTCTGCCACAATTCATGACCTTGACTGTGTGCATATACAGCCATTCTTAGTGAGCTTTGGATCTCTGCTTCAGTTCACTGTTGTGTTTCAGGATGACTCCCCTCCTCATCCTCAGCCTTTTTGCAGATGCTTCACAACTATGGGCTACACGAGTGTCATTTTGGAGTGTCCCAAATTCAGAACACCATGTGTATCGGCCTAGTCCCTGCTAATGAATGGCAAACATATAGGTGTACACTGGCACTACCAAGGTACGGATGGGGATGGTGGGCCTGAGGTGGAGTGAGGTGTTGCTTGTGCAGCACATGTATCTTAATTGATATTACCTGTAGGTTTTGAACTTGGTCTTGGTACACCATTACACATTGCAACACATGCCTTTGATGGACTTTTGATGTTATGCATATGCTACCTGTAGAGAGCTCTGGCTGATATTTCCTGTGGAACAAATGTCCCATCTGATTACCCTAACCCATAGGCCACATTTACATAGAGTCCAGACAATTGTCGACACAGGTACTGCACAGCCAGTACTTGCTAGACATTCCTGCAACTCCCTCAGTGTTGCAGCATGTTTCTAGGCAGCCTCTATGACCAGTTTGAAACATGTGTCGTCATCTGTCTTGAATGGCCATCTGTTTATTTTCTACATTAATGTTGTCCCATACTTCCTCATCACATACATGACTGTCTGCACTGTTTGCTATGGTATATGCAATGGCAAGGTAAGGCTACATGTCCCACTCCTGTGTGCTACCTGTTGGGTATGGGATCCATTCTATGGCTTGTAAGATGTGTGCAAGCCACAGCTGCCTCTGTTGCAGGTGAGTGGGCAAATGTGATGGACATACATCTTGGAAATCAGATCATTTCTTGGTGTGACATTGAGGACCTGTACTTGATGGAAGGTGCATACTCATGAAGAGTGAATGTTGTCAGTACCTCAAAAGCTGCTTCCACAATATGTTATTTGGAGTGTGTGCACACATATGCTTCCAGTATTTTTTAAGGTATGTGTTCCCCATATTTGCTGTCCTAACATAGGATTCCATATTACACATTCATTGCTCATGTTAGGACCACATTACAGGTTGTAAGGGTTGTGGAATGTGGTACTGTGATATTCTGTTGTGTAGTTCTGTAACAGTTGCCATTATAATAGTGGTATATACACAGTTGTAGCACTATATAAGGCTGATGTTTCAGACATGTTCCTACTGTAGGCCATTTGTCCCACCATTATGTTCATCTCTGTGCATACATCTTGCAATGAGAGGTTGTTAGTTATATTGCAGGACTCTTACATACCCTTCAGATATGGCACCATGGTGACCACTATGATGCAGTGCAGTTAACAGCAACAATAAGTGAACATGTACAGCATGCATTATGGGTAGGTGTATTAAATGTGTGCATGGCAAATACCATGGCCATAACATGGCCGGTATATTGGCAAACCTGAACAAACAACACCATACTCACCAGCTACAGGCTGCTGCCCCAGAGGTATACCAGAGGGACCTACATAGTTGTGTGATAGATGTGATGTCAGTAGCCACACCTGTGGCATTGGTACAGGGTGGGAGCAGCATTTCAGTACATCAACAGTACAAACCCACAGTACTACAGATTATGCACATCTGTTCATTACTACAATGCATCAACAGACTATGTATATTTTATCTCGCATATGCATGATTAAACTCTACAGATGCAGATGGATAAGTAACAGTGGTTTACTGATGTACCCTGTGGCCTTACCTGCACACTCCTCGTCCATTGTATGGGTAACACCCTCCTCCACAATGCTATCAGCTGGGTCTTGTCTTTGCTGGTGGACAGGTGCCCCCAGGCTGGTGAGGAGCTCCTCAGCATGTGTCAGGGGGGCTGGATGGCATGACCCCCCCGTGGCTAGCTGGTCACTCCTAACTGCAGCAGCATGCTGACAGGCATGGTGGATGAGGTCAGTGCACCGATGACGGACATGCTCATAACTGCGGTTATGCAGGCTGACATCATTTACCCTGTGGATGAGCTTGTTCCACAAGGTGGACCTCTCCTGCAGATCATGGGCTGCACAGGCAAAGAGGGTGTGGTGGTGCTGCACCAGGTAGTTGATTATGACATCATTTTCGTGGGGGGAGTAAACTGGCAAAATTTCTCCAGACACGGTGCTTGAAAGACATAAAGAGGAAAAAAGGTCTGAGGACCTCATACTGCAAGGATATAATAGTTGTTAATTTACATCTCTGTCCCCCACCATATCTGCAACAATAATCTGAACACACAACTCAATGGGTATGTTTACAGCAAACCTACTGTTGGGACATATATTGTATTGTACGCCAAATAGTGCAATGTGTTTCTAGTCATGTTCCATGTTGAAACACTATCATTGGTGGCCTGTTGCTAACAATGTCACCAGCATGCCATTGTAAGGGCCACTATGGTTCCATATATGCATGTGTTCTGTTTGCTATGTGACTGCAAAAAATCTGGTGTTTTGTGTTAATGGGGATATCTATGCATGCTGTTAGAAGTAATCCTGGATTGTGTGGACTATTACTACCCACATATGTTCTATAACTGTGACACAATGGCATGTTTGGGAAGCTTGTTCCCAGCAGAACCACCTCATCTGGCCATGTTACCAGGCCACAGTACATATGGGACCCACCCCAGGACCTCATCATCTGCTGGTCCTGCACTACCTTCAGGTGGAACCACCTCAGGGGATGGTATTCGTTCCCCCCCCGTGAGCAGACACAGACAGTATCCTGACACCTGAAGTCAGGTCCAGGGTCTGGTGCATAGGGAGCTTCACAGAGACTTGGGGGATGTGCTACACCACCTTGAGTCCCTCGATACACAATTACAGGGTCCGCATGCTCCTCCTGCTCAGCCCACAGCTCAGGCACCTTCAGGGCTGAGAAGGTGCAGTTGTGACAGATCATGGGTGGGGACCTTGGTCCCACTGTTTCCATTTGGGGGCTCATGGGCTTCCATTTTCCAAACACCATTCCCCATCCAAGGTGTTTACTCACCACGTGTCATATACCACCCCTATATGCTGTCTTGTCTGTCTTCCAACCCAAATATATGTGTATATATATATATATATATATATATATATATATATATATGTGTGTGTGTGTGTGTGTGTGTGTGTGTGCATGTATGTTTGTATATATGTAGACATACATATATATATATATATATATATATATATATATTTTTTATATATATATATATATATATCTATATATATATATATATATATATATATGTGTGTGTGTGTGTGTGTGTGTGTATATATATATATATATATATATATATATATATATATATATATATATATATATATATATATATAGTGCATTCAAACATCAGGTCTACATGCTCTAACTCTCCTTCCTCCACAGCTGCACTGTTCTGCCTTGTTGCAAAACAGAAGGGTGTCATATGTGGATGCAGCCTAACATTAGTGGGGTATATATAGGGACAGATTGCAGGTACCCTATTACAAACTTGTGACATTTGTACATGATACATTTCACGTTAACATGACTGTCCTGCAGGTGGTGGGGTTTGAAACTCATGTGTCTATCATAACTTCATTAGTTCCACCACCGGCTATTTGCCACACTAATATACATGTCTTGAGGTACAGAACACACACTATGATGGCTTATATCTTGTCATTCAGTGCTGATCTGCACAGTTGACAGATATGGCTCACTGCCTACAGGGCCAGATGCTATGTCCATAGCAGTTGTTCAGCAGGACATCATTACAAGCCTTGATGGCACATATAAATCTTTCCACATCATCTATCACATTATTACAGACCAAGTACTACATTCAATTACATGCATATATGTTTCACATACCTGTTGTAGTATTGTCCTCTCTTGTAGGTACACTTTTTGTGTCCCTTGTTTTATATACTTTTGTTTTGGTTTGGTTTTTAGTTTTAATTCTCTCTCTCTCTCTCCACTACAGGGATTGAGCTGCTTTGAAAAGGTTGCAGCATGGATTTTGTAGGTGATCCTCATGATCAGGTGATGGCCTCTGCACCGATCAGTGTTCACCACTTGCTAATTGCATGCAGCCAGCTTAGTAGTACTTGCAATTACCACTGTCATGGCAACCTACTACTATAAATTACTACATCATGTGGGCATTGTCCCTTTACCTTTCCTGTATGGAAGACATCTTCCCTGTGTGTGGGCAGCATTGTTACAGACAGCAGGTAGCAATAACTCTTACAACAGGACTTGCAGACACAGGCCAGCTAAATATTTGTATAAGATTCTTGACCTATGGACAGTGTGAGCATTGTTGTTATATGCATTGAATACCGCTAGCTTTACAGGGTATGTGTGTACTTGCTAGTTTGGCATGGAATGCAGTCTGCACAGCTCTCACATGTGGGCCTATCTACATGATGGCCAGAGGATTGCTTGTTATGCTTTGTCTGTTCACCACACAGGTCTTGTCTCTTATATATCAGTGGCATTCTCTCTGTTGAGTTCTATCAGTACATGGCTACATCCATTTGTGTTTCTGACTTCATATTCCTGAGTAAGGGTATGTTGCAACCAGTCCTGTAACACCAGCAACTTTCACAATGTATAACAGCAATATTGCAAATATGGCCCTGTGTTCCAGCCTCTGTCCTCCACCTATATACCAGGAGCTGTCCATATGTCTGCAGTAAGAGGTTAAGTAGTGGTCTATCATTATTTAGTGCTGGCATTCCTGCTATCATTCCAGTGATGTTGTGGACTCCCATACAAATTACATGGTAGGGTCCATATATATGAGGGCTACAGCTGAACAGAAGTTGTGTAATCTTGTACAGTCCAGAGGTCAGTGTATGTAACACTGTTATATGCCCTTGTAAGTCATTCTATGAGGGAGAGGTAGGCACCGTTTTTAACCTAGGCTGTTACAACATGTGAGGTATATCAGTAGTAAGACACATGAAGGTATATGGCTGTACATTTTCATACATTTCACCATGGGAACAGTGGTGGGCTAGTGCTTACTGTCTTACAGACAGTTCTGTTTGTCAGTATGATAGTGATGTTTTAAGTTAAGCATTGTTATGTAACAGATACATTTTCATTGTGACAACTTAATTATTTTCCCTGTAGGGGTTGAGTGCAGAGTTTAATTGGAGGCTACTGAACTACATCTGTAATTAATTAATGTTGACTGATTCTTATCTTTCAGGCAAGTGTTTTTTTTTACTGTTGTACTACTTGAAGGCCTTGACCTGGACAGTAACATATGTTATGCTTTCAGATTACTGTATCAAATGTTTTGTTTGAGAGTTGCATTACTCAGTTATTATGTATTTCAAACACCTAACTGCTATATGAGATGGCATATACAACTGAAATAGTACACAAATAAACATTTCTATGTATGCAAACTTGTGTGTGGTGTCATATCGTTTGATTTGTCTGTGGGTATATGTTTCATACAATAATTGTCTTTTGTATGAAAGAATCAAACACTGGCCATTTTAAAAGGTGGCAACTGTAGGAATACTGGCTGTTTGATATGCTGTGCACCATCTATATATACTCTTCTTATACATATCTATAAGTAGTAATATATGTGTATGTGTATGTATGTATATATATGTAGATAGACATATATATGTAGATATATATATATAGCTACAGATGTATATATATATATATATATATATATATATATATATATATATATATATATATATATATACATATATACATAATACATACATCTACATATATAAATACATTTCCCCTACTATTGAATGACTGTGCTAGATGATATGTTTGAGAAAATATCCAATTTATTTACATCTGAAATGGCTTAGTGGTAAATCACTTTGGCTATAGTGTGCAGGGGGCTGGGTTTGAGACTTGCAAGAGCTGATTATTTTGTTGCTGGGCAGAGCAGGGTCTGTTGGAGACATAGTGATTAAGGCACTTTAAAGCAGTTGTAAGCGGGTTTGTGCAGAGCTAAGCGACACTTACGTGAGCTTAGCTTAGCTTATGCCTGCTAAGGGCTGCTTAAACCTGCCCTAATTTCAAATAAAGTAAAGAAAAAAAGGGAAAGAGGAAAGTGGTGAAATTGGGGCAAGCAGGGGGACATACAAGAGGAGAAACAAGTAGGGATGTGCAGGATGGGTGTAGGAAAGGACCATAGCTCTGCATTTCTTTGGCAGCAACAGTTGCTTTCATTGTGGGGAATTTGGAGCTTCACACCCTACAGGGAGGTGTATGGGCATCATATAATATGGATGATTGGTGGGGTTAGATTGTGCATTGGGTACATGTCTCTGGGTGAAATGCAGAGGTATGTATGGGACGTGATTTTTTTGTGGGACAGATGCCCTTTTTTTAAGTGAGAGTGGGATGTAAGGAAGGATTATTGGTAAGTGTGGTGAGGGAGGTTTGGTAGGAGAGGTTGCATTTGCAGACAGACAAGACAGACAAGACAGCAGACAGGGGTGGTGTATGACACATGGGGGGGGTAAATACCTTGACAGGGAGGGTGGTTGGGAATCCGAATCTCATGAGCCCCCCAGATGGTAGTAGTGGCACTGATGTCCCCACCCGATGGCAGTCACCACTACTCCTTCATAGCCCCAAAGGTGACTGTGCTGGGGGCTGGGTTGGAGGGGCTGCCTGCCAATCTAGCTGCATCAGCCTGCCCTCTACCTGGTGCATATGGTCATCCAGCTACATCTGGAGGACACTGTGCACCATGCCACAGACCTTATCCCGGGTGACAACATACTTACCGCACCCACTTGCAGGGGGGGGTGAGCCCCAACCCTAAAGCTGTTCCACCCAAGGGTGGTGCAGGACCAGTAGATGAGGGAGGTCTGGGTTGGGTCCCAGAAGTGCTGGGACCCGGTGCCTCGGCCAGGTGGGGTGGGAGAGGTGGATCCACTGGGATCTGCCTTCCAATATATGCTATGGTGTGGAAATTAACAATGATTATTGGTTAGTCATGCACAACACATTACAACATTAGTCAAAATAGCATGCATGGATATTCCCATTTACCCAAAACAGTGCAATTATAACAGTGCCATAGCAAACCAACCCATGCATATATGGAATGGCATTCAGAGTTGCAACAGTATGCCAGTTAGTGGTATGTCAGGCAAGCAATCAAATGATTATTCAACAGGGAATATTAGTATGCAGACAGTTTAAACAATGATAAACCAAATGGAACAATGGTCCCAACAACAGATGTTTGTTAGGAACATACCCATGTTGGTTTCAGTGTGATGGTTGGATCAGTCAAGTAGTGGGAGAAGGGAACAGATTCAATTGACAACTGCTATCAAGTATATTTGTCAGGACACTTCTATTCTTTACTCTACATTCTGACCACACTTACACTCTACCTGGGCCATGGGGCTGATACAGCAAACCAACAGCTGTAGATATCAACAGAGCAATTTGACCCTTATTTTAGTTATACACATCAGACCTGTTTTTGTACCAGTTTCTTTACCTGTGGGCCTGTGCAGTTGAACTGTGTGCACATTGGTTACACTTCAGAATCTCGAATTACTGAAATCTGGAATTTCAGTAATTGGAGACCATGAAGCCTAAAACCAGAATGCTGAAAGTGCATAAGAGCAAATTGAATATCTCAAATCCATGCATATGCATTTCCGGTGCATCACGTGTAGTATTATGGTGCCTAAAATTGCAGCTGAGTGAGTGTTTGTCTGTGTGTTTGTACATTGTATGTGTGGGTAAGGGTAGGGAGGTGTAAGTGTGAGTGTGAGTGTTAGATTTGTTGGTGTTTGTGTATGTGTGATGTGTATTTGTGTGCGAGTGAGTGGAGTATGGCATGGTGTGAGTTTTTTTTTTATGTTATGTGTGACCTCAGAGTTGGCATATACAAGTAGGGGGGTGCCGGGGGGCTTGCCACCCTGCTTATCTGTAGTAGGGTTGTGTGGTTTGTGTGTGTTATGTGATGTATGGTGTATGTATGTTAGTGATTGTGTGATTCGGGATTGTGGGTTTCAGTTTTGTGAATGGTTTGACTTTATAGTCTCAGTTACTGAAATTTGGGATTTCAGTAATTCGAGATTTTGAAGTGAAACCATGCACATTACATCGCTGTTTCTACACATATTTCAGATTCACATATTAGTTGCATGCCCTGGAGTGTATGTTGTTCCTTTCACATATATCTACTGTGGCATTCTCTGTGTGCAGGTTTCTTGCCAACTGGGGAAACTATTCGTGACTGTGTGACACTTGAGGGGCTTGTCTGGGCCACACTGCAGTGTGTGGATGTCTAGCTTGCATCTATTTATAGGACTGGGGTGGATCAACACAGCAGTTGTACACTTTTCATAGTTATACACATCACTGGTATTTTTATTCAGAATTCTTTACCTGTGTGCCCTGTATGGAAAATGTATGTGTTGCAGTACATTACTTTTTCTTCTCAGATTGCAGTTTACAACTGTAGACCCAGACTGTGATGTTAGTGGTGGTCCCTGGATTCAAACCATGGTGTGTGTGCAAAATTGAACTACAGGCCTAGTCTTTATCAGACTGAACTACTGGAGCGGTGTTGTGTGTTGCTTGTGACATTTCTATCTAGTACATATTTTTGTGCACAGTACTTTTATTATGACATGTTGCATTATTTGTTTCCCATTTTCAGTACAAATTATGCATATACAACAGACATTGGTGTCACTGTTTGGGAAACGTGCACATTAGCTGGATTGCCCATTTGACTGTTTTACAACTACATACTGCAATTTAGATTTCTGAGTACACAGTGTAGGTTTTAAGTCTTCACCTGTTAGCCTTATATATTTTTCAGTATATTCACAGCTGCATAGAGCTGAAATTGAAAGGTTAACACAGGACAATGCTGGCAGACAAACAAGTAAAACACATTCTAATGGAAATATGTACATTTACTTTTTTTTCAGTTATTTGACATGCCCATTCTAAAGTATGCATTCAAGCAGTGCTATATCAGTTCACCTCAGTTAATGCATTTTGCAGGACATACACATTTCTATTTTTCAGGTACAAGTGAGATGACATACACCAGTGTTTGGGATCACCTTTATTTGTTTTGGCATACATATTTGTGTACAACTCAGACATCCACAATTACTATTCCTGCATGATTTGCACAGGGGAATGCTTTTCATTTCTAAGTGTTACAGTAGCCTTGACATGGCACTTTCTTGGTAGGTTCACTCAGACACATTCATACATATTCTAATATTCCTCTCTTGCATATTGTAACTTGTTTGCTACTGACATCTGTATTACACAGCAGCTGGGAATACTCCATTGTAATGCTGGCAACCTGACATAGGCATTTATTCCTGACTTTTACAGCACAATTATATATACAGGCAGTACTACCATTACTATAATTTTGATTTCTTACTGCTAATATTAGGGGGTATTCTGTACTCACCATACTGTCAAAGCAGCTGGGCCAGTCATTGGGCATGAGCCTCAACATTCTGGGACCTCTCTGCAGCAACTATATGGGGAGCCATCACACATTAATCACACCTGCACAGTCACAAGCTGAACTTTTTCCATACTTAGAGATACGACTGCATACTTAGACAGGTGGGACAGCATGCTCTAGGGCTTCTCAGATCCACTGGTCCAAGAGTGCATCCCTCCTCTGCTTCAGGTCATTATGGTGGTGACATACCTGCTCACCAGTCTGGGGAATGCCAGTTCCAGTGGGGAGATCACGTGCAAGCTGGTCCCAGGCCTTCACTTTGTACTGTAAGCCCTGGTACTGGCCCTGCAGCAGCCTGCTCTCATGGTTTTTAACTAGGAGCCCAACCATGACCCTGGACTCCTGGATGCCCCAACATTGCGCTCAGAAATGAACACCTTCACCAGTGCCAGACATTTTGGTCCTTCTGTGAGCAATCCCAAATGGTTATGGCTGTATTCCCGCCAGTGCAGTTTAAATAGGGCAGTTTTCCCGCACTTTTTCTTGACTGGCAGTTTTAATATGCTGAACTATGCTTAGCTCCGTGCAAATCCACATAGCAATGTTTACACCAGCTAAACAGAGCTGACAGCAGGTAAGCAATGCTTACACTAGCAAAGCATTGCTTAAATCTATTTTTTCATTAAATTTATAAATTATTTTTTACAGTTATATTTTACATATTCCCATGCCTACTGTGCTATACATGAGCCATATGATTGACATCTATCATTTAAATTCCTTAAAAATTTATTAAATAATTTGCCAGAGGGTGATTCGAACTGAACATGTTTTACATGCTATACCATGGCAGTACTACTACACTACTGCAGCTTGATGATGTTTTCTATTATAGTAGCACTTGTCTATCATTTTCAGGATTTCAGACAGGCTAAGCATAGTGGGGTGTCTCGCAAACAAGCTGTGTAACACTTAAACTTCTTATTTATTTGATGAAAAAAATACTTTTTTTTAATTTCTATTGCTTTCCTCTTGTCTTACTGCTTCCATGCATGTGGGGCAAGACTGCATACATTTGTGGGTGTGCACTTGAAGGCTGCTGCCTTCTATGTGTTTTTGTTGTTTTTTTTTTTTAGTGTCCGCGGACACTGAAATGTTAGCTACTTACATTTCAGTGTCTGCAGACACTCATTTTCTATATAATATTAGAGCCAGTACGGCACTTTCTGAGTGAAGGGGGCGTGTTACATGTGCTGGCACTGGTGACACACGCCCCCTGCACTCAGTCCTGGTTTGTGTCCATTTAGATTAGATAGCAGTGTGCCTTCATGCATATGCAAGGCATGCTGCTATTCTAAACGGACACAAACCACTCCGCGCAAGAATAGTCTTATTCTTGCACGGAGCTTCGTGAATCCTGGGGATTGTTTAAGGAGTAGTTTAAAACTATTCAGTTTGTTGGAGAGTATTATTTGTGTGGGATATTATTCCAGAGTTTAGTGACATAGTGGGAGTAGAGTGAGTCTCCTGCAACATTATTTGACTTATTTGTGAGTAGTAAGAATTTGTTATTAGAATGGAGGTCCCTATTGGACAGTAGTGCAGTAATATTTTTTATAGTGCAAGGCATTTTTTTGACTGATGAATGAGTTTGTGTACTGCAATTAGTTGTGAATATGCTAGGTAGTTGTGCAGTTAAAGCCAGTTTAATTGCTTTAAGCTATTGCAATGGTAGGTCCTAAAAGTGAGACTGATGGCAAATTTAGCTGTTTTATTGTAGCAGGAGGATAGTTTATTTATTTGAGTATTGAAACTATTTATTGTAACACCTAGGAGTTTACTGTGAGTTACAGTTTTATTGATGGTATTATTTGCTGACTTTATGCTGAAAGATTGCTTTTGATTTTGCCAACTTTTTGAGGTAAAAATCATTAACTTAGATTTCTTGGGATTGAGCAGGAGGTTTGATTATTTGAGCCAGGTTTCTACAGATGAGAAAGATTTTTGGGTAATGCCGTGGACCTTATTTTTGATGCTGCACATGTTAATCCTGAGTCATCTGCGTACTGAACTAAACTAGCATGGTGAGGGAAGTATGAAGATTATTAATAAATATATTAAATAGGAGAGGACCCAGGATAGAGCCCTGAGGGACACCTATAGTAACTGGTTGAAAGGGTGAGTAGGTTTGTGCCATTTAACATCTTGTTGCCTTCCAGATAGAGGTAACTAATTAACCATGACAAGGATCTTTATGAAAGTCCTATTGAGGAGAGATGAATGAGCAGTTGCTGGTGTGAGACGGTATAAAATGCATTTGACAAGTCTAAGAACATGGTGAACACAAGCAGACCACTGCTTCTATGTTGGTTTATTACATTGGTAAAATAGTGGTGCTGTGCTGGGGCCCAAAGCCATGTTGGGTTTCTGAGAGCAGGTTATTTGATGTTAGGTATTGTATCAGCTGTATTTGGATGTATTTGTCTAATATTTTGGAAAATAAAGGAGAGAATTGCTATAGGTTTGCAGCTTGTTAAACTCTGTAGATGTGCCATCTTTGTGAAATGGTATAATGTAGGATTTTTTTCCATGGGGATAAGATGTATCTTTCTGCTATGGACCTATTAATTAGTATGGACACAGGGAAGGCTGTAACTTCTGTGGTCATTTTTCAGTAGTCTCTTGGTAGTTGGTCTACAGCTATGGAGGTAGTTTTTAGTTTAATAAGCAACTTAATTATGAGTGAGGTGGGTACTGGACTAAAACTGTAAAAGCTGTTGGTGGTTTTGGTTGGACAGAGGTACAGAGAGATGGGAAGCTGTATTAGTATCTAACAGAGATAATATGGATTGCATAAAATAGGAATTAAACTGTGTGGAGATAGACTCTGTCATTTTGTCTGTTTCTGGAGAGTTAGTGGTGGTCTTGCCAGGGTGGAGTAACTTATTTAGTGATGACCAACATTGTTTTGGGTTGTTTTGATGCTTGTTTTGTAGGTTGGTATAGTATAATTGCTTGCCCTGTTTGACATGGAGATTTGTAAGATTTCTAAGACGTCTAAATTGATGGAAGGCATTTTTAGTTCTATTTTTACACCAGTTTTTCCAGGCTTTATCCCTTTTTGGCATGAATCTTTTTGTTTCTTTTGTTAGCCATAGTGCGGGTTGGAATCTACTCTTTTATTGCATACTGGTGCTAGATTATTTAAGGTCTGTAAGAATATGTTATTATAGTGTTCTACAGCAGTGTCTATTTGCAGTGTTCCAAGTACATTCCAGTTATATTACTTTACTGTTTTGTTAAAAATATCTTTGCTGAAATTGGCTGTATTTCATATTTGGTTATAGATAATATGTTTATCTAGTTTATGGTGTATTCTAATGGTATATGCTGGTATGTGGTCACTTATGCTATCTGAGAGGCAGCCTGTTTTTGTCTGGTTTATTTCTAAGGATCCAGTGAAATGTTCACACTCAAGGTAAAGTTTATCATCATGTTGAACTACACATGTGTAGTCTAAATGAAATTTTGTGCATCAGCTCAATTCTTGAGATTACAAAGGAAAGTGAAGCAACACATACAATTAGAGGAAAAACACAACTAACAAATGCAATACTACTGCCAATACATGCAAGAAAGAGGAGTGGCATTTACCATCACTCATATATAAGAAGAATACCCTCCCCTGAGTTAAATTAACTACCCTATTTAAAGAAATGTAAAGCACACAACAGATTGAACAATGCCTATTGTAAGTTATTTGTCTAATATTGCACTTGAGAGGGTTAAATAATACTATGAATATAAAAATAAATATTTCACTTACTTGGAATATATGTAAGTATATATTGCACAAATAAACAAAAACTGACTTAAGTGCCCAGACCCCTGAGAATAGTGCCCGAGTTCAAAAGTCTAATCGCTGTAGGGTAGAAACTGTTATTGAATCTTGAAGTCCTGCAGAGGATGCTGAGATTTCTCCTGCCCAATGCCAGATGCTTAAACAGTACATGAGCAGGATGCATGTTGTATTGTATTATTTTGGTGGCCTTTCTGATGCTTCTTGCAGAATAAAGATGTTGTATCGATGGAAGGCTGCAACCTGTTAGCTTCTCTGCAACCCTCACCACTCTTTGTAGCACCTTCCTTTCTGTAACTGTACAGCTTCCAAACCACACTGTGAAGTTGCAGGTGAGGATGCTCTCTATTGCATCTCTATAGAAGGTGGAGAGAATATGAGGAGGAAGCTTAGCTTTTTTCAGCCTTCTTGAAAAGTGAAGCATTGGTGCACATTGACCAGTTGTCTGGTGTTTCCCAGCCATGAGAGATCCTCTGATGTGCACACCCAGGAATTTCATACTCTTAACCCTCTCCATACTCTCACCATTGATCTTGAGCTCTGGGTGGTTTGTTCTCCTTTTCCTGAAGTTACAAACAGCAGTGTGTACCAGAAGGCAAAAATTAACTTATACCAAGTAACAAGCCAACAAGGTGGATAATTCCCAATAAGGTCCTGACAAGATGTAGTAGTACAAATAACACTTTAATACAAAAACAAAAATGGTCAAGTGCTTTCGTTCCCAAAAGGAACTTCTTCAGAACCATTATATAATAATAAAACCATCATTTAAATAGCATTTAACATCATCATGTGACTTGCTTGGTCAATGTTCCCTTAAAGAAACAGTAACATTACATTAAATACATCATAAAATCATTGCTCTTTTCTTTAAAACAGGCAAAATAGATAATATGTTTATTAATACCAGGCAAAGTTGTTGCATTCAACCTTAGTTGCCATTTAAGTTCACATTCCTCTACCCCCTTCTCCCAAAAGCCTCCCTTGTCATCCCATTTAACTTTTTCCAAAATGCCAAATAGGAACTTTGAATCATAGCCACAGTATTTGGCATGCTTATATAAAGCATTGTTCTCATCTTTGTTTTTAATGGCATACAAGTGCTCGTATATACATTTATGGAGACTCCTAACAGTTTTCCCAGTATAAAAATCATTACATTTGGAGCAAGTTGCAATGTATACAAGACCAGAACTGCCACAATTTCCTGTGCCCAAACTAATACACTGCTCCGGGTTACCTACAGACACTGTTTGATTTTGTAAGATGAAACTACAATAATTACATCTCCCACATTTTTAGTTCCATTAATCATTTTACTGTTCACATTTGTGGGATGTTCAAAATATTTTTTCAAATTTCACCCTGTTTTATACACAATAGTAGGATTTGGACCTAAAATGTCAAGTGTCTCAGCACTAATTCTCAACATTACCCAATTTTTTGTTAGAATATCTCTCAAGGTAGTGGAGTCCCCACTGTATTGTAAAACCATAGAATTTGGAAATGACTTGTCAACTGGGATAGTTTTAAATACAATTTCTTTTTTTTGAGAAAAAGTTAAAAGGGATGACAAGGGAGGCTTTTGGGAGAATAGAGTAGAGGAATGTGAACTTAAATGCAACTAAGGCTGAATGCAACAACTTTGCCTGGTATTAATGGAGATCTATTTTGCCTGTTTTAAAGAAAAGGGCAATAATTTTATGATGTATTTAGTGAAATGTTACCATTTTTTAAGGAAACATTGAGTGAGCAAGTCACATGATGATTTTAAATGCTGTTTAAATTATGGTTTTATTATGTAAAAGGGTTCTGAAGAAGTGCCTTTGGGAATGAAAGCACTTGACCATTTTTTTGTTTTTTTGTATTAAAGTGTTATTTATACTATTACATCTTGTTAGGACCTTATTGGGAATTATCCACCTCATTTGCTTTTCCTGAAGTTGATGATAATCTCTTTGGTCTTGCTTACATACAGGTCAAGGTTGTTCCCCTCACACCAACTGATCAGAGATGCCACCTCCTCTCTTTATGCCCTTTAATCCTCCTTTGTGATGAGTTCCACGAATGTGGTGTCTTCAGCAAACTTGATGATATGGTTAGACTTGTGTTTAGCATAGCAGTTGTGGGTCAGGATGGTGAATAGCAGTGGGCTGAGAACACATCCCTGTGGAACCCCGGTGTTAATTGTGATGCACTTTGATGTGTTATTACCCGAACACACCCTCAATCAGGAAGTCCAGGATCCAGTTACAGGATGTTTACTGATTCCTAAATGTGCCAGTTTTTCTATCAGCTGCATTGGTACCACCATATTAAATGCAGAGCTGAAGTCTATGAACAGCATCCTCACATAGTTGTCTTTGCCCTCTAACTGCTCAAGGGAGATGTGTAGTTAAGTGTCTCCCTGAAGTTTTATTCATTCTGTTGGGTGTGGTTACTAATTGATTGAAGCTGTACAAGTTCTTCATAATAATGAGTGGTTAATTTAGATTTACATGACTTGTAAAGAATTTAGATTGTTTTACATATGGTGGCATGAACCCATTGAAGTCAAGCAAGTAAAGAGCTTCAGTGAAACCACAGAATGTTTTTCAAAATTCTTTCAACATTTACCTAGCAAGATTATTAAAAATAAACCAGAAGAAAGTTTTCTATTTCATATCAGACATTTTAAAATATTAAAAAGAAGCCCTCTTGTGAACCTTGAAGCCTCAGATATACTGAGGTCAAAGATAATTGAGACTCACCTTCAATGTGGATAGCAAAGATCAGCATTTTGCAGTGCTCCGTTTATCATTGTAATTCTTCTCATTCGCAAGTGTAGTAGTAACAGGTAAACTTCACTTTTACTTTCACTAACATGATCAGCACACATTGTGCAGATACGAAAATGATTAACAAAATGTTATAGCCTGCAGAACCTGTACTAAAACACAGAAAACTTTTTTTTTCAGGAGCAAGCCTGCTGTACAGCAATGAACACACAAAAAATATTTTTGCAGGAACAACCCCCCCTTCATCATCCCAATGTGGGGGACTGTGCCATGCACACCACCTGCTACTTCTATATATAATGTATTATATGTATTTATACGACCCCCCCCCCATTTTAATATTCAAAAATGTGCATGCTGATTGGCAGCGTACACGTTGTAAATCTGAGTTATAGTAATGGAAAAAGGACTGGTCACCCGGACTTTTTCCATTACTATAACTCTTTTTTTACAGCAATGGAGAATGCAAGATCTCCGTTGCTTCACACTGTCTTGCTATGTTAAATGAGTTTAACATAGCAAGACAGCTTTAAAAAAAGAGATTCTCCATTGCTTTTTTTAAAGCTGTCTCGCTATGTTAAACTCCTTTAACATGGCGAGAACATTTGTTAAAAGCAACGGAGATCTTGCATTCTCCTTTGCTTTTGCCCACAGCTCTGATGTACTGCATGGGCATACGCATGCGCAGTACGTCAGAACTGCCTCAGAATACCAGACAGCTGCGGAAGGGCAGCGAGGAGGCATTATACAATGCCATTATTTAAGAAAGGTAATTATTTTTTTTCTTAAATAATGTCATTGTATAATAGCAATAACCCACTTCTGGGTGTGGGTAATGCTGGATTTACCCACGGTTGGCTTTGTTTGGCCATTCAGGCTTCACCCTCATGATCAAACCACACCAACCGTGGGTAAATCCAGCATTACTCACACCCAGGCGGCATGGGTTATTGCTATAATACACTAATGCTGAGAATGCACAATGGTGGGGAAAATGGAAGCTCCCTAAACCACACTATCAGCCGATCTTACACTAAATCTGATCTCATAGTGTTTGATGCCCATCAAAGTATCAATTAAGAAAAAAAGAAAAACACAATCATTTGTTGCACACTTTGACTACAAAATGTTTGAACTGTTAAATTACATTCCCCTTCCCATATGTGATCCCCATTTGCCAGTAGTCCTAAAATTAACTAGAATACCGAACACAACCCATATCAATCACACACAATTAAGCATAACTGAAATACGAAGAGACAGCCACCATAACAATAACTTAAACTCTTAATAGCTGGAGATAGTCTTTGGGCTGTGATTCTAAAGGCTGACATTAGATTAAGAATGCAGTATGAGTGAAAATCTGGACCTAATGTTGTAGCAAATTTGACCAGAGGGACTAAATTAGGCTGGCAAATTCAAATGACAAAAATGACAATTATGGTTGCCATTGCAACCATATTTTATTCTTTGGGCATAGGGGACTTGATTTGTTTTAGCTAGGAATACAACATATGAGTTAGACCCGCGGTGGTGGTGCTGCGGTAGGGTTGTCGCCTCACAGTAAGATGCTGTTTGATTCTCAGCTAGAGCGTCTTCTGCATGGAGACATGCATGAATGGGCATATCTTCATTGAAGGTTGTGCATCAGGGCTGGTAACTCGGCATGTAAAAATCAACTACCAATCATTAGCGGACCGGAGTTCCGCTGTGGCGACCCCTAACTGGGAAAAGCCGAAAGACACAACAAGAACAACAACAACATATGAGTTAGACTTAACAAATGTGAATAAAATGGCAGATTTATTGTAATCATTTCACTAGCCTAATAAAGCACTCAAATAAATGTTAAGGATTATGATTTTCCTTGCTCTGAGTATTTGGATAAACTAAGCAAGATGGTGTGATTGAAAATGCTGACTTATTTAAAGCATATCTATAAATCAGTAGTGTATCACCAGCCTTCAAATTTATTATTACAGTAAGTCATGAGAGTATTCTGTTATTCTTATACTGTAGCACAATGGGTTAAGGTTGTAAACTACTGACAGTATCCACCCTTTAATCCTTAACTGACAGCCTCATTCTCCAATTGTACATCTGTGTGACTGAGCAAATTGCACCAACCAGGCAATGTTTTATTTTCCTGGGTTGGTACTGAAAAGATTATCTTGTTCGTAATGTGTTTATCTGGTTAAGAGGTGAATACAAATATTAAATGCTTAGGCATATCCCCAAATAGCAGTCCATTCCCAGCTGTCAGTCCTATTGTTAGGATTATTTATTTATTATTCGTTGACAGAGAAATTCTGACTAGGAATGGAGCCTATTTTCAGCAGAGGTCCATGGAAAAACACTTCAGACACATATCTTTGGAATGTGGGAGGAAACTGGAGTACCCAGAGGAAAATCATGCTAATGCAGGGAGGGCATGCAGACTCCACACAGAAGGCACCCCAACCGAGAATCGAACTGGAGAACCTCTTGTTGTGAGATACCAATGTTAACCGCTGCACCACAACCACTAAATATGCCTCAAGACATAGTGTTACCTGAGTGATAGTCGCTGATAATCTAAGGGATGCAGTGTGAGAGGAAGTAAAGCCTTATTTCAGAGATCTCACAAATCATCAGATTTATGCTACCATTCAAGTTTGGGAGAGGGTTGGGTTACAGATACAGGTAGTACTTGGGTTAGGAGTAGGCAGATATGCAGTAATTTTCTTTCACATTGCTCCTATTAGCCTCCACAAAAACGTATTACATATTTGAAGAACTCAACTACTAATAAATACCAGATCATAAAAGTACATTTTTGTATTGTTTTACTTAATCTCACAGTCAGATCTTTAATTCTAACTCTCATGTTTCTCCAGAGCTAATTCGTAGTAATGCATAAATATACCCTTAATAAAATTCAACTATGTAGTAAAAAATGTTGGAAATATTGAAGACAAGAGCCAGGCATTCTGCTGCGATCATGTTCATTTCTTTGATATAGATCCCAACTCACTTTCATGTTGATCAATGCTGCACTTGACCGACAATTTATTTATTTATTTAGCTAACATTTGTTTACCGGGAAAGTCCGACTTGGAACAAAGGCAATTTTCTGTGGAGGCCCAGGGAGAAATGCTCCAGACACATGTCTTTGTAACTTGGGAGGAAACCGCAGTACCTGGAAAAATCCCACAAGAGCACAGGGAGAATATGCAAACTCTGCACAGAAGGCACTCCAGCCAAGAATCAAACCAGAGAACCTCTTACTGTGAGGCAACAATGCCACCACTGCACCACTGCACCATCCATTCTTTTCAATCTTACCTATCTTATCAATATAGTACAATATTTTGCTTTTGACTGAAAATGCACTCACTGACACTTCCAGTATCATAAATAGGTACACTATATACTGCAGATACACATAGCAGGGAAGGAGCAAATATGTGGGAGGCAAACTTTCTAAGGAGGAATGATAGGAAAATTAATAGTATGATGCATTCTAATCATGTTTATAAACTCTTCATTTAGGCTCACTGATACATCAAACAGCAGCTTTGTAGATATTAATGATACTTTCCACACATATCTCTGCCCTGTAGTTGTCTCAGTTTTTATAAAGCATGTGAAGGTGGTTTTGCTTGCTTCTGTAGGCATGTTCCATGAAAATGTGCTTATAATTCCCACACACTACTTGCTGTGAGACATCACAGATACATTAGAGTAGCAAGGGACTGTGGGTGCCTGTGACAACATAACCATTTTGCATCTCCTGCCAGTGCAGGCTTTTTCCCAGCACTGCCCCTAGTGGTAAAGCTGGTTATGCTGTAATAAGTCCTATCTTAAAGTAGGTGAGCTGCAGCAGTGTTTCTCTGTCTAGATCTTTGATATGTGGGGAGGGGGTTGCCGAGTGAGGCTTTGATACTTTGTATTGCAATCTGTATAAACTGAAACGTAACATAAATATTTGAAGTAATTCTGCAAAACTACATTTTGCATTGCACTACTTTAATGACAGGAACTGTGGCATCCTGTTTTGCATTTTGTAAGATGGTACAAATAATGTTAGCATGGCATTATTCTGTAATAATAAGTCCTGTTCTAAAAAAAAAATTGGAATGGAGAATTTACATACAAAAAGAAAAAAAAAAAAAAAAAAAGAAAAGTACAGGATGGACTTAAAACTCAGCCAGTTATAAATGTGTACATGATGTAGTACTATAGAACTTGATTAAAAACCTATACAAACTTGCACATTAACAACTAAAATGATTCACAGCTATACATAGATTTTCATCAGTTTCTGATAAAATAATATAATACCTTGAAGTCCTATAAATTGCGAGGGCTGGAGCACATAATGTGCTTCTTCTGCATGAGAAATAGTAGTAAACAATTTTTGAAGACTGACAATGCAATAATGTATATGTAGAAGTCAAGAATGACTGCAAACTAGAAGGTATAAACAGTTATCAGAGTGCTTAAAAGCCTTTCAGCAGCAAGAGCATTAGTTATAGAAGCTGTAGAAGCTGGTTGTGTTTTTTTCTGTATGCTTTTTACTTCTCCTTATGCCAACCATCTGCCTTCCTCTAATTAAAGTTGACCTTATTATTCCTTATCAGAGTCACTGACATGGGTGATAGATTTTATTTTGTTTTTTATTTATTTATCCTTTGTTGACTAGGTTAGTCCCACTAGACTAGTGGCCACTTTTCAGGGGAGACCAGGAGAAATTAAGCCAGGGCAGCTACTGCTACAACACTCATGGTATATATGGCCAATAAGTGAGAGCATCTATTCTGTTCCTGGTGCAGTGGTGGCTGTGAGAATGGTATGCAAAACATAGCAATGGAGGAGTATGGAGAAGAGGTGAATGCCATCTCCCTATACTTGTTTTTTTGAATCAGAAGAGTAGAGATGGGATAAGGAGAAGTAAGAGGAAGACTGAGTTGAAGATATGGACAATGTTTTCCAAAAAAATGTGTTGGTGATTTGAGGGGTGACGTGTGATGAGAATGAAGAAGTTACAATTACAATCCTCCAGTCAGGAGGGTTGCAGGATGATATATTGGAAGAACTTGTAGACTAGAGTGGACCAGAGACTGGGAAGAATATATCATGGGGAGAAATGATAGAAAAGATTAATACAGAAGAGGGAAAGAATTGAAGAAAAGATCATTCTCTGAAGTGGTCAGTGAACAGAAGGAAGACAGAAGGGAAAAAAAGTAAATAGAATTCAGAGTAAAGAAGAATTAGAAATGGACAGGTATGAAATATGCGACAAGACTGTTGCGCACGTACGAATGAAGGAATAAGAAGTAAGAGGTTTTATTTTAATTAAAAAGAGACTTATTGTGACATTTTCTTTCAGACTGATGAAATATTTGAAGTTTTGTTTGGGAGAATATGAAAAAAGAAAAGAAATGTATCTGTGTGATAAATATATTGTAAAGACTTTCTTCTGTGAAACACAGAAAAAAATATATATATAATTTCAGACAGAAACTGAAAGAGAAACTGTTGAAAATATTTACTAAAGTAATTTTGCAAAGAAATGAAGGATATTTCTAAATTACTTGATAATAGAGGACTTTGAATAGGTGCTTTGGACTGTAATGTGATTTTGAAAAAAGAACATGGAAATATTGTACATATTCCTAGCATGATTAATGTTGATGGTCATACAGATGTTGTTAAGTATTGTGGACAACCAAAAGCATATTTTTTATGTGGGAAGGAGGGACATTTTGTAAGCAACTTTGATAAGAAGAAATGCTATTTATGTGGGTAGATTGGTTATGATGCTAGAAAATGTGACAAAAATGTTCTAAACACAAACAAACAAGACATTTATAGATGGATGGATTGTGAGGAACAGAAAAGTTTAGAATATAATAGAGAAGACAGAATAGAGAAGAGGTACATCATAAAGAACAACTGCTACAAGATGAATAACAAAAAGATAAAAGGAAGAGTAATGATACAAATCAAGAAGAAAACATGATTAATACACAGAAATGGGATGGAGAGAAGGAAAATGGAACAGAAGTTACTGATGGAGAAGATATAGATTGGGAAATCGTCAAAAAGAAAAAAAGATTGGAAAATGGTTCAAGGCAGGAAAAGAAAATTTCAGGATGTTGTATTGAAAGTGAAAACAATAAAATAGATACATAAATAATTTACTGCAAATTAAGGAGAAGGGAAGCAAATAATGCAATAATTCTATCAATGTTAATAGTATATAAAGACTGTAGTAAGAAGGACTGGAGTGACAGAATAGTGTAACAATACACATGAGGTAGATTTAATAGTATTAGAGAATGAGAAAAGAGACTTTATGGTCAGGAAGTATAATATAGAATTTGGGTAGAGAAACATGTTCAGTGATTGCTATATTATGTACGATGAAAATTATTCTTTAGTATACTTTAATTAAATTAGAAAGACTAACAGTAGTAGACTTGAGGTGGTGAGGGAAAGTTTACAGACTTATAGCAATATATGCCTATGTGACATGTAAAGAAAGAGAGAAATTATTTCAAGAAATACTGAAATATGTTATAGTAAATATGGCCATGGCAATAAAAGGAGATTTGAATTGTGACTTGAGACGTAAAAAGCAAAGTCACATATCAGATTAGAAAATAATGGAAGAAAAATGAAATGTGTGAATTTAGAGTTATGGAATTTGAATAAAAGTACATATAGAAGAGGAAAATTGAAAACCGAGCCTATGAATTAAATAGGACATGCTGGGGTGACATATTTATCTCCTAGGGAATGCCATGTCTTTGGAACAGGCTACCAATTCATGTGAAATAGAGCACCTCACACTGTTCAAGAGGAACCTGGATGAGTGGATGGGGCACCATAAATTTCTTACCAGAGATATTGCCCACAACCCTGCTGAACATGGGCAGTCATCACTAAATGCAGTCTTGGGAATTGACTAGTACTTCTACGGTATTACATTGGGTTGAAATGGCTAGGCTGAAAATGACCTCTGGGTCAATAGCCAAGTAATTTCCTATGATCCTATAAATAGATTATTTGTAATATCTAAAACTATAAGAACTTTGATAGAAGATGCAGTGGAAACATATTTTTGGATCATTTGGCTGTATATATAGAAATAGAACAGAATGAAGAACATACAAAAAATTAGGAAAGGAATAAAAAGAATTAATGACAAGAAGTGGAATGAGAAAATTTGAAATGTTATATCAATGTTATGAATAGGTCATTTGACTATGAGAGATTTTTAAAATAACTGGTCAGAATGGTGGACTATAGGCTCATATACTGGAACTAGGCTAACTGCCATTTTAAGCCTAGCCAATTACCCTGTGTGAGAATCAAACCCTGTACATTCATTTCATTTTAAATCGAGTTGCTGGCTACTGAGACTTGTCTGCATATATCAACTGGACATAAGCTGATTTAAGTATATTTTTCTCTGCACTTATTTAAGATTTGAGTCAGTAAATATTGTGTGCCTTTGATTCAGTAAATATTGTGTCTCTGTCTTTCTGCAGTTTGTTGAGTCAGTAAATATTGTGTGTCTTTGTGTCTCTGTCTCTCTGCAGTTAGTTCCTCACCCCCCCCCCCGTTTCCTGTTGTGGTGTTAATCTTGGTGGCTTTGGAATTGCCTGCCCCTGCTGTAAAACTTTTTGCACACTCCTCCTGGACCCATCTAATGTGCTCACTCAACTGAGTACAGTGAGATCATATTTTGATTTCGGATACTCCTACCAGTTCCATCTCCTCTGCGGTGTACAGAGAGAGCACTTGGGAAAGACATTCCCCTATAGTATCTTAATCTGCTCTGTTTCCTCCGTCTCAAAAAAAAAAATTGCACTTCATCTGTCTTACTGTATTTGTGTTTCTTCCTACTTTATTACCTTATTTTGCTTTTGCCTCTTCTTAAAAGTACTCAATTGAATTTATTCTGCTGCCTTTATTACTGCTTGTTAGTAGCCTGATTAAATTGTAACTGTTATTCTAAGGCCCTTGGTTTAAGCACTTGGGCTTCAAACCAGTTATTTTACATTAAGAAGGTTTGTGGTCTCTACTGTTGTGGCAGGACAGGTAGCGTACATCATTCTAAGTTGGGAACTGCTGACTGAAGGCTCGGTGTCTGTTATTCTAAAAGTGTATTAGTTCTGGGTTAAGCACTTGGGCTTCAGGCCAGTTATTTTACATTAAGAAGGTTTGTGGTCTGCACTCTTGTGGGAGGAGAAGTTGGATTCTGCCCTTCTGAGCTGGGAATTTCTGGTTAAAGGCTTATTGGGCATGCTTACTTGAACTGTTTCTTTCTGAAATCAGTATGCCTTGTTTGCTGTAGCATAGACTAGATTCAGGCCGGCTGGATCTAGCTTTGTTTGTATAAATTGTGCACTGATCCAGGCTGTCTTTTTTGGAGAAGGTTTCTCTGTACCCTAGTGGCAGGACTGTGCAGTTAGAACTTGTCTGATTGAAGACTGCTGGAACAGGGCTCAGTTTTAAGCTTTTTAACTGGTTAATTGGGTAAAGTGTTGTTTTGATTGTATCTGCTCTATTTTCTGGAAAAATATATATATATATATACTTGTTTCTCGCCTTTCTGAACTAGTATAGTCCAGTTTTCAGGTTATTGCTGAATCCAGGGCTGTGTTACAAGATTCTGTGTTGCCATACCTTACTTGGATAAAAGGAAGTTTCTCTGTTCACCTGTGAGAGAGGAGAGCTTTGAGCAGGCTATCTGTCCCTGGAGGAGTGGTTTCAGCCCAGAAGTTAGTAGTTTATTGGTCATTTGGGGCTAATTTTGATTGTATCTGCTCTATTTTCTGAAAAAAAAACTTGTTTCCCGCCTTTCTGAACTAGTATAGTCCAGTTTTCAGGTTATTGCTGAATCCAGGGCTGAGTTACAAGTTTCTGTGTTGCCCATATCTTACTTGGATAGAAGGAAGTTTCTCTGTTCACCTGTGAGAGAGGGGAGCTTTGAGCAGCCTATCTGTCCCTGGAGGAGTGGTTTCAGCCTAGAAGTTAGTAGTTTATCAGCCATTTTGGGCTAATTTCTATCTCTTTCACTTCCCTGCTATAAAAACCGCATTTGTGCGGTTTTGTGCACCGGGCAGCACCATTTAGCTAGAGTTAAACTATTCTCGGCTCCACAAAGTCTACTCTTCAATTTTTCCCTTGGAAGTAGACAAACCTTCAACTTTAGCACTCAAACCATTCATGTCACAGTCAAGCACTTGCTTAAAACTCATAGCAAGCACTAATTAAGCCTAGCACTAGACCCCCCCCCTATACTGTCCAGAAGGACAAGGCTCTATATTCGTCCCCACCAGCCAATCAGAAAAACAGCTTACTCTACCTATTCAAGCATGTCCAAAGGGCAGTTTCTGGTGTACACTCCAGTCCAACTGGTGAATCTGGGCATTTTGAGGCAATGTTACAACTGTCTCATGTACACAGACATCCCTCTCCTCCTACCACCAAACATTAATATATGCGAGAGATGCAATTATACAGCCAAACTAGAGGCAAAGCTCTCTCAACCGAAGACTGGAACTGACAGTCAAGAGGAGAAGGGTAATACTTGCAACACACCACCAGTCTCATATAGACCTAATAAACCAACACCGGCAAAAAACACACATGAATACATGAAAACATACTCGGAGACTCTAAATAAAAATCTGCAAAAGCAACAGAGACCTCCAAAGCAAACATCCAAGCAACATCCACACCCCATCACCAACCATGAAACACATACTTCACATGATCAGTGTGCCACGCAATCACAGCCCTTAACGCAAAATAACATACCCAACATACTAGTAATAGGCGACTCTATAGTCAGGCATACTGATGTCCCACTAACTAGGTTGGACAAGGAGAAGGTTATAGTTAACTGCCTGTCAGGTGCCAGGATCCGCAACATAACACAAGCACTCAGGTCACTCCAGAACAGGTACAAATACAACTCTGTCATTGTCCATGTTGGTGTAAATGACCTGAGACGAGCCGCCCTGGACTACATGAAAAGAAACATGGAAGAGCTCTCTGATCATGTAGCCCAGGCCGGTATGACCCTGACCCTAAGTAGCATCCTGCCCTCACCAAGAATGATGCCACAGTATAAAGAAAAAATGATCAATTTCAACAATTGGCTAAGTTTCTGGTGTCATTCAAAGGGGATCCAGTATCTGTCCGCCTGGGATGACATGCTCGACAAGCCACATTGCTTCGCAAGAGATGGCTTGCACCTGTCACCCTTAGGCTTTCGAATACTGGCCAAGGCTCTTGCTGCCACCATAGTGCCTTTTTTAGGCAAGGCTCAAAAAACAAACCCACCACCATAAATAGCACAAGTAACCAAAAACTGAGGGTAATGCTACTCAACGCCAGAAGTCTAAGCCTTAAAATGCACGCACTCGAGGTGCTCCTCAGTATGGAGAACATCGACATCTGTGCAGTAACAGAAACCTGGTTTAAGGCTCCTGAGAGCACCCCAGCACTACTAGGCTATAACTCATACCATACCTTTTGGCCACAGAACCAGGACCGAAACACAAAAGGTGAAGGTGTATCCATAGTCATCAAGGATACCCACACCTCCAGGTTAGTGGCACAGCACAATACATCAGCGATCATCCATGTGCAACTAACAATGGGCAAAACTGCAATCCAAATTGTAGCTTGCTACAGATCACCCACCATGGCCCAGGACCCCCATTCCGTATTTCTGGAGACACTGGGAAATATAAAGGTCCTACCAAACACCTTAATACTGGGTGATTTCAATTACCCAAACATAAACTGGGAGAACTACTCAAGTACTAACTCCCTTGCCCAATGCTTCCTAGAATTTATAAACTTGAACACCCTGGATCATCTGGTCAACATCCCCACCAGAGGGAACAACATATCGGACCTGGTCATCACCAACATGGGCGACCGGTGTTCCACACCAGAGGTCAACCCCTAACTGATTAGATCAGACCATAGACTAATCACTCTGGATATCCACATTCCGCCCCCACCCCCAATCAAAGAAACCACCATGAAAAACATTTCAAAAACAAACTTCACGTTACTTAAGATCGAGGTGGAAAGGTTCACAGCCCTCATGCTAAAGGACAATGCTGTCCAAGCTGCTGAAACATTTACAAAGGCACTCTATGAGCATCTGCAGGAATGCATGGATCATGCTATCCCAAGTAAAACCAAGACTCACTCCTCCAAGAAAAGGAAACCAGTCTGGTGGACCCCTGCCATAAACAAGCTATACAACAGAAGGAGGAAACTAGTACAGAAAAGAGTAAATTCCCAAGAAGGAAAGACATCCCTGATCAGTATCAGCAAGAAACTACGATCCCTCATTAAATCATCCAAGGCTAGTTTCGAAAGAAAAATTGCCAATGACTCCAAAGATAACCACAAAGCGTTCTTTAGCTATGTCAAGAACCTAAGTGGAAACTCTCAGATCTGCTCTGAGTTAGTGCAGAATGGCACAAAATACACTGAACTGACTGATATTGCAAACATTCTGGCAGACAGGTTTAGTGCAAACTTCACCCCCCTCTCACCCCCTAAAGGGCTCATAAGCATACCAGAAGAATGTAGGGCCCAGTCAATCACTGATGCACAGGTTAAAACAGCCCTATCCATAGCCAAAAACACAGCTTCAATGGGACCGGACAGGGTCCCAGCCTGTGTCTTCCAAGAGCTCCAAAATGAACTAACCCCTCACCTAAACACACTGTTCAAACTCAGCCTCTCTATAGGCTACGTACCCATAGAGTGGCACACAGCAACAGTTATCCCGCTCCTCAAAGGTGGAGCCACAATGGACCCTGGGAACTATCACCCTATAACCTAACTAGCCTGGTCTGCAAGGCTATGGAACACATCATCATGGAAGTCATTAACAGAGACATTGGGAACCTCCAAACCTTGGATCCTAACCATTTTGGTTTTGTTAAGGGCAGATCATGCCTCCTAAACCTGATGGACCGCTTTGAGATGGTTACCAAGGCATTAGACGAGGGAAAGGAGGTCCACACAGCCTACCTAGACCTCGCAAAGGCTTTCAACACCATTCCCCATTCTAGTATTATAGACAAGCTCACCAGCTTGAACAAAAACCCCTACATCACGAGATGGGTTGCAAACTGGCTCATGGATTGAACTCACATGGTGAGAGTTGCAGGCTCTACGTCCGACTCTAAACCGTTTACAAGTGGCGTCCCCCAGGGCTCAGTCCTAGGACCCGTCCTGTTCAGTATATACTTCTCAGAGGTACAGGCAAGTATAGGAGGACTATGGCTGACCATGTTCGCAGATGACTGCAAACTAGGGGCCATAACTGATTCTTCGGCTAATACAGACACCCTTCAGATGGGTATCACTGAGTTGGATACCTGGTGTCAAAATCATGGCCTCAAGCTAAATGCCAAAAAGTGCATAGTCACCCCCTTTCGAAAAAACAAAATACCCGTGAACTACCACATAGGTGGTAGTCCCCTAAATACAGAAAATGTAATAAGGGATCTGGGGACCCAAGTAGATAGTAATCTCTCCTTTGATAATCATATTGCCAAGGTGGTTAGAAAATCCTTCTATGTGGCCCACCTAATCACAAAAGGGTTTGCATCTAGAACAAAGAGGTTATTGTGCTTCTCTACTCATCACTCATTAGACCCATCATAGAATACAACGCCTCATTTGGGATGTACCTTACAAGACACCTGCAACAGCTGGAAAGGCCACAAAAGTACCTCATCAAGAGGATTACTGGCCTCAAACAGATGCCCTATGCAGCCTGACTCAAGAAACTCCAGCTGTACTCAGTTGCATACCGCTTACTCAGAGGTGATCTCTGCCTGACATACAAGACCATGTCCAACCCAGAATTGATGGACATGCTCCACCTAAAAAAAAACAAATCCCAGACAGCCACACGCTCTAGTAATATAAACCTCACCAGAATGATAAATAGGACATGCTGGAGGGATAGATTCCTATCCCACAGACTCCCCATGCTTTGGAAAAGGATTGCAATATACATCAGGCAGAGCCCCTCACTAACACTCTTCAAGAGAAACCTTGACGGGTGGATGGGAAACAGAAAATTTACCCTGGGGATCACTGCACTGGCAACTATTCTAAGGGGGTGGCGAAAGCCAACACATTCTGGCTAGGCTTATAAATGCCCTTGGTCAGATAGCCTAGTACTTACCTATGAACCTTCTGTGTGTAAGGTAGACACTTTAACCATTATGCCAGCCCTAATGTCATATTTAAAGAGAACTATGAAAGAGTGGATCTAATTTGGGTGAATACAAAAAAAGTAAACTGATAAAAAAGGAATATAGAAAAATACAACAATCTTTGTTATATAATCTGGAGAGGAATGAAAGGGAATATTTTTGAAAAGAAGAAGAGATTTATAAAAAGAATAAAAAAAAATAAAGTGCCATTATATAAGCAAAATATTTCTACAAGGAAAAAGGGAAGAAGTATCACCATATTTGAATAATTAAAGGAAGATAGTGGCGTATTGAGAGAAATTAAAAATGAAGATGTATAATTTAAAGAGGACAAACAAATATTATGAATATTGTAGTGAAGTATGTTGGTAAAAAATAGAAACAAAAGAAAAAAAATAAGTGGAGGGTGAAGCAGTTTACAGAAGAAATGAATTGAGAATTGAAAAACAAATTGCCATTATGGATTTAGAGAAGGCAATGAAGGAAATAAATATAAGTTAAGTAGTTGGACCAGATGGTACAGGAGATCTAATGTATAAGATTATGATGCAATGGCAGAAAAAATTATGGTAGAAATTATGGTAGAAATATTTTATGAATGGTTAAAGGATAATATTTGTCATAAAGAAATATGTAAGGGATTATGTTTATACGGAAGACAGGGGAGAAGAATGAAATTAAAAATAGGAAGCCAGGAATGTTGAACAATAGTGGCTATAAGATATTTATGAATATCATAGAAAATAATGAGAGCATAAATTGAATTATGTAATGGAAGAAGGCATTTATGGGATCAAAGGAAAAAGAAACCAAGAATTATTAATGATAATTAGAAAAAATGATGGATGATATTCAGAAAAGACAAACAGAAGCAAATTTAACGGTGGCTGATATAAATAAAACATTTGCTTCAAGAGATCATGAAACTATATGGCAAATAAGAGAAGAATATGATTGTAGTATATGAATAAAAAAATATGTAAGTCAGTATATAAAAGTACTAAAATCAGAATCCTAGTAAACTGTAAGTTAAGTGAAGAATTTGAAATGAGTAGAGGTTTAAAACAAGGATGTCTAATGAGTAGTATTTTGTTTGTAATGGTTGTGAATTGTGTAGTACAGGATAAATGCAGAAATGGAAAAAAGCAAATATGTACAGGAAATGGGTGTTTCATATCCTGTTATGATATTTTATGCTGATGATATAATATTAATGACTAAAGTTAAAAAGGAAATGAAAGCGGTAATTGTATATATTTATAAAAAATTGCAAGAAGTTGGATAAGAATAGGGACAATGTAAGGGGTTATGAGATGATAAACAGCTAGAAGGAATACAGTTTGGATAAATAGATATCAATATTAGGAAAAGATTTCAGTGAATATTCTGTAATAAACGAATAGTGGGAAATTTTTCTGAAATAATTAAAGGGACTTAGTGTCATATGGAGCAGGTATAGGTTGTCTTTTAAGAAAAAGAGTACATCTAATAAATGCAATATGAAAGTAAAAAGTATCACACATAGCTAATACACACACACACACACACACACACACACACACACACACACATATATATATATATATATATATATATATATATATATATATATATATATATATATATATATATATGATACCAAGAGAACTGGAGAAGCAATTTCTTGAAATCATATTTACTTTCATATGGGGATATGGATAAGGAGCATGGGGGGTTGGGGTTAATGAACTCAATAGTATATGAGGCTTCATTAAACCTTTGTAAGGTATTAAACTAGATAAATGGAGAGGAAGATAGGTTGGTAATAAGAATATTTAAGGAAATATGAAAGAATGGAAATTAATAAAATTAAAAGGAGAGAGAATAGAGAAATGAAAAAATAAGGATGCATCAAAAATAATAAATAAAAATGGGGAAATTAAGTAAAAAAGGGATAGGGAAAATAGGAAACTATGGAAACTATGGTATAAAAATATGGTGATATAAAATTAATGTGTGGAGCCATGGTGACATTTAACAGAAGAAAAGGTAAAAATGTATAAAACAAAGGAACAAATGGATATGATGACATATTGATTTTATGGGAAATATAGTAAAGAATATGTTAATAATTTGGATAGAAAAAATGGTTTGTATTATATGGATAATTTGGAATGAAAGACTGAATTAAAATATGTTCAATGGAAAGTGGGTATTTTAGTGGCGAATACGCTACAGTATTTTTTACGAATAAAACAGCATTAAGACACTTGTTGGTCTTCTTGACTTCCAGGATGCCTGTGCTACTTTTTCTACAGTTTGTTTTAAAGTTTTTGGTTCCATTGAAAATGAAATGGTGGTTATGAAGAAAAGAGTGGGGTCTATACAAATGTAAAATGTTGTTAGCACTGGAAGAATGTAAAGTTAATGTAATTTTTGTAAATATGTAAATTGCATATAGTTGTATAATATAGGACCCCTACTATGGAAAGTTTGGATGTGGAAAATGAGAACCTGGAAAAAAAATTATTTAAGACAGAGTGTTATAATGCAAATAAAGATTCATGTGTAGTGGATGATAGAAATGAACAGTGTTCAGGTGTCTTACTGGAGAATGCAATAAGTGACTCTGCTGGAATGATGCAGATAACAAAACTGGAAACACGAGAGCTTGCGAATGATGCACTGTTGAAAATAATCAAGCAGGATAATCCAAATGACAGTTCTGATGTTTCTTGAGGTGAGATGGCTGATATCATTTTTGGAAGTGCTGAGGATGATATTTTGGAGAAGGAACCAGGCAATGAAGCAGCAGAGAATGGAGCAATTACAACTTATGCAGCAGAGACACCAGATAAAAAAAAAAAAACATCAGAAACAGCAGTAAGTAAAACTGCTTTTAAAATGAAGAGAAAGCCAACTGTGAGAATAAAAACAAAAACGGAGATGTGTAATACACAAATATGTATGGGACAATTTCATAAATTTCTGGGATTTAAAGTTCAAGAAAAACAGATACTTTTGTGACTTAACATTTGAAAATGAAGAACTGACGATGGCATTTCTGGAAATGTGTAACAAAATGGACTTTCATCCATGGAACAATTATTTTCTTGGTAGTAACTTAAATTTAAAAAAAAAAATATTACTTTTCAGTTTAGAAATGATGAAATGGAAGAAGATGTTAAAATGCATGAAGGGTTTGTGTGAAAATGTTGATAACATTGTGAATGTTGGATATGAGAAAAACTTATGGAATGGAGGGTGGAGGATAGAAACTGTTTTGAAATGTGAAAAACAATATATAACACTTAACCAAGTGTTATTTTTGTGGCTGATCATAGACGGACATTAAGATATTCTGGACAGCCTAAATCATGTTTCTTTTTGAGAGAACTTTTCTCATTTAATTAATGGTTGTGACACAACATATTGTAACCAGGCAGGGGAAAAAGACATACAGCAAGAATGTGTGTGGTTGAATGTCAGTTGTGTAAAAACAAACAGTGAATAATGAAAAAGAAGGGGGAATAGAAGAAGACATAAATGAGGAAGGACAGCAAAATGCTTAGGCAGAGGGTAAACTAGATGCAGATGATACTGTAGAAGGAAAAATATGGAGAAGAAAAAGGAGTGGAGGGTTTGCATGCAGGAAGAGAAGACAGGAGAAGGAATCATGACTAAGAATTGTTTTGAAGTTCTAACCAGTGAAACTGTGATTCCAAGGAACAAATATTATTTTTACATGAACCCAGCAAAAAATATTTAATGGGAGAAAGAGTAAAAGTAAAAATTAAAATTAAAAAAAATTCTCATAAACTTAAAAAACAATTTTAGAGTATTTTGGTGAATTTGAATGGTGTTATAATGTGATGCAAAAGAAAGTTTTGATACCAGTAATTCTAAGGGAAGTGTTGGTTTATCTGAATAGATGTTTAAAGGAAATGGAAATGACCCCGAATAAAGATAAAAATAAGGGTATGGGTGCTGTGTTGAAAATTGGGAATGTGTATTTTTTAAATTCTATTCTAGAAATAAAATATGGGAAAAATATGGGGTTATAATGCGATGGGATGAGTGGATAAATGAAATGAAAGAAATATGTCTTCTATGATGAACATATAGATTAGCATTCAGGAAATAGTCTTACCTGGTGAATTCATTCCTAAAGGAAAGACAGTGTGTGTGTATATATATATATATATATATATATATATATATATATATATATATATATATATATATATATACATATGTGTGTGTGTGTGTGTCAAATGTCTATATGATCCCAGTACAATATGCAAAAGAAGTTTTGAAATTGGTGATGTGTTGTATGAGTGGCGAAGAAGGGGTGAAGTCAATAAATTTGGTGTTTATTTTGCTTCGTTAAATTTTTACAGAGTGTTAAAGTCGATAAAGGAAGTCAATAAAAATTTAATAGTGAGAATGTTTCTTTCAATTTACATACAAAAAATTATGGAAGAAATGAAATATGAAAAAGAGAAAAGGAATATGTGAATGCCAATATTAAAATTATTAAGAAAAATGCAAACATAGAAAATAAAACCTGATGATATAGAGAAAGATAAAAGGATATTGTGTAATAATTTGTGGAAACAATATTATTATTTAAATCCATGAGAAAAGTTTCCAGAAGTCATTAAAGCCATTAAAGGAAGGAAATGTGGTGTACCTATACAATTGAGTGTCAGGAATTCCTATGGAGACTGGTAATAAATAAATTACCAGTAAAGGGGAAAATGCCTTGTGAAAAGAAAGTTGAAAGATTTGTTTATTTTGTGGGGAGGAAGCGACAGTAGAATATGATTTTTAATGTAAAAGCTCGGTGAAACTCTGGAAAAAGTTGTGTGAAGAAATATTTTTGAGAATATTAATGACATAATATAGATATGGATTTGATTATGTATGGATATTATATGGATATTATAAGAATAAGGAGAAAGAATGCATGAGCAGGGAAGATAAGCATTTATGTTATAAAATATGGGTTATTTGAATGAAATATTAAATTAAATTATTTTAATGGGAAATGGATTGTAAAAAATCAGTTTTGTTGTGGAAAAAGAGTGGGTGTCAATTGTGAAAGCAATAACAATGAGGATGTTATAAGAAAAATGAAAAATAGTAAGACATTAAAATGTGCATATATGTGCCTGTAAATATGTAACTTTTGTACATATGTAAACAATGTTTTTATGTTGTGTTAAATAAAGGGCTCCTACTCTTTTCAATATGTGCCAAATGATCTTTTTGATTTATCTGAGCTACAACCAACTCAAGCAGATGAGACCTTGGTTTAACATCTCATCTGAGGATGCGAGTTTTGTTAGGAGCCATCATCCAAGCTTGTATGAAGGCTTCTTTCCCCCTGCTGTCTGTGAATGATGGTTTACAGACAGTAGGCTTCTTTTCCCCTACTCTCTGTAAATCATCATTCATCCTTGTAGCCAACTGCCCATGGAATGGCATACCAGTTCCCTGTCACCAGCTGTCCCAAATGGCAGCTTGAAGTCCACATGAAAAATAAGTTGATATCACCATCAACCATCCTCTACAGCCTTAAAGACTCCCAAATGTCTTGCTGCTTCCTTATTACTATCCTCCACCTTGCCAGTCTGTTGGTCTATGGAGAAGTCATCATTTATAGTAACAGCATATAATTTCTTATAATCCCTGATCCCAGTGTGATGGTTGACATGACTACCTGAATCACCTTAAGGGCATGTTATGTCTTTCCCATGTGTATAAACACTTCCACACATACTCATATGAAGGCTACCATCACCATCGTTACTGCAACAAGCTCAGATCCCTGGTCATAGTGATGTCTTCCAAAGCCTGCAAGCTACTTCTTTCATGTGGAGAGCACAGCTGATGAGAGCCTTTCTCCAAGTATGAGTAAGCCAACCCCAACAACTTACTGACACCCTACCACACCTGGTGCCCTCAGATCCCTTAACAACTACTCAAACCAGGGTAATCTAGGTTGTCATATGGGCTTTATCCTTTTATCTCATGGATCTTGGTGAAGCTGGTTGGTTTAATAAAAACATTACAAAACTACCATTGTGTTTCTAAGAAACAGAATAGGAATGATAGAGGCACCAATGTCTTTAAAGGCTAATAGGTTATAGTGAGAACAGAACACCTCTAAATCATCATTTTTCAATCCTCCTTCCATTCTTCATGTTCAAACATCATATAATGGCATGGTACTCTATACAAGTTCAAACTACAAGCATTGTTTGTGTGTGTGTGTGTGTGTGTGTGTGTGTGTGTGTGTGTGTGTGTGTGTGTGTGTGTGTGGCAGATTATATAGGCTGTGGATGGTATTTCATTACTGAAACTAAGTAGAAATTCCTTAAGATTCCAAGAACAGGATAAGTTATTTCTTACACTTATTTCACTTAACTGCACTTCTGAAATGCTTATAATTGTGCTATACAGTTAATCTACTACATTTTGCACTGTTATAAAGCTTTTTTACTGTTTCACTGCATTTATGTACTGTTTTATACTGTTTTAACTCTATTTTTCATTGCTAGATACTGTTTCATTTCTCTAATTGCATATTTACTGAATTACTTAACTGTAAACTGCTTTTTCATACTGAGAGTTGTATTTCTGTTTATGAGTGCTCTATCGAAGCTTTTCTGTGCCTTTTTGATTTTTTGAGGTTTCTCTGTTCTAGTCCAGTATGTTTGCAGGTAAAAAGCATTCTCTAGGGGTCTATATCAGAACATCAAAGTATTAAAACTTCAAATGTTCTGATATCGAACACTATTCCGTGAAAGCTAAGAATAGTGAAGCTGCAGAACAGCGAATTCTTTCCTCGGGAAAGAATTTGGTTGGCCGTTTCTGTGGTTTCACTATTCTTAGCGCTGTTGTGGAAAGTTACGGATTGCATTCAGGTAAGTGTGTGATTGTTTGCACATTAGGGTTGGGGCGGGTTAAGTCAGTTAGGGTTAGGGTGCAGGTTAGGCATGTGTGTGATAGTGACAGACTTTAGGGTTAGGGTCAGTTTAAGTGAGTTAGGGTTAGGGCACGGGTTAGCTGAGTGTGCGATAGTGACGGACCTTAGGGTTAGGGTTTGGGTTAAGGTAAGTGGGTAGATAGTAGTGTATGTTTAGTTTAGTGTAGTGTTAGATGTAGGAATTTAAGTGTATATGTGTGGTTGCTATTTGTTTGATGTGCTTGTGTTGTGTGTATGTGTTTTGGAGCAGCAAATATTTTTGATGGGAAAAAAAAAATCGCTGTTCTGAATGTTCAGTATTTTCATGTTTAGATGTTTTGGGGCTGATGAAATAGCGTTCGCTATTTTCATCTTTCGATAACATGATATAAACGCTTCTCTAGAGTCTGCTTGCTCCTTGATCTGTTTAAGCTGTTCATTTAGTGGCTACAGCTAAGAGCTGTAATAGTGTGCATTACTATAATTGCATTTTTATTTAATTACTAAATTGTAAACTGCGTTTTCATACTGAGACTTTTATTTTCTCCTTGTGAGTGTTCTTTCTGTGTATTTAAAGTGAGGTTTCTGTGTTCTGCTCAGTTGACATAATCTTGATAGAGGGCTGCTGTTGTGCATACCTGGTAGTTTTGTTTGAGTTTCCAGTGTTTCTGGAAGCCATTTTATGCTGATAGTCTGTCTTCATTATTATTGAGAGTAACAGGGTCTCCTGACCTTCTGTAGTACAAGTGATTGGGTAATAGCAGGGGCTAATAGGACTGAGTAGTAATTTAATCTTCTAACTCTTCCATCCTTACTGGTATATAAACCCTGTGTCTTGAAAAGGTTGCGCTTGTATTTATCAGGCTGTGGATGGTATTTCATTACTGAAACTAAGCAGAAATTTCTCAAGATTCTAAGAGCAGAATAAGTTATTTCTTACACTTACTTCTCTGAACTGTACTTCCAAAATGCTTATAATTGTGCTATACAGTTAATCTACTACATTTTTGCACTGTTATAAAGCTTTTTTTACTGTTTCACTGCATTTATGTACTGTTTCATACTGTTTTAACTGTATTTTTCATTGCTAGATACTGTTTCATTACTCTAATTGCATGTTTACTGAATTACTCAACTGTAAACTGCTTTTTGCATACTTAGAGTTGTAATTTCTGTTTGTGAGTGCTCTATCCGAGCTGTTCTGTGCATTTTTGATTTTTTGAGGTTTCTATGTTCTAGTCTAGTCAGTTTGCAGTTAAAAACATTCTCTAGAGTCTGATTGTTCTTTGATCTGTTTAAAACTTTCATTTAGTGGCTACAGCTAGGAGTTGTAATAGTGTGCATTACTATAATTGCATTTTTATTTAATTACTAAATTGTAAACTGCGTTTACATACTGAGACTTGTATTTTCTCTTTGTGAGTGTTCTTTCTATGCATTTAAAGTGAGGTTTCTGAGTTCTGCTCATGTGGCATAATATTAATAGAGGCCTGCTGTTGTACATGCCTGGTAGTTTTGCTTGAATTTCTTGTGTTTCTGGCAGCCATTTTCTGCTGATAGTCTGTCTTCATTATTATTGAGAGTAACAGGGTCTCCTGATTATCTGTAGTACGAGTGATTGGGTAATAGCACGGGCTAATAGAACTGAGTAGTAATTTGATCTTCTAACTCTTCCATCCTTACTGGTATATAAACCATGTGTCTGGAAAAGGTTTTGCTTGTATTTATCAGGATGTGGATGGTATTTCATTACTGAAACTAAGCAGAAATTGCTTAAGATTCCAAGAGCAGGATAAGTTATTTCTTACACTTATTTCATTGAACTGCACTTCTGAAATGCTTATAATTGTGCTATACAGTTAATCTACTATATTTTGCACTGCTATAAAGCTTTTTTTTTACTTTCACTGCATTTATGTACTGTTTTAAACTGTTTTAACTGTATTTTTCATTGCTAGATACTGTTTCTTTCCTCTAATTGCATGTTTACTGAATTACTCAACTGTAAACTGCTTTTTTCATACTTAGAGTTGTAATTTCTGTTTGTGAGTGCTCTATCCGAGCTTTTCTGTGCATTTTTGATTTTTTGAGGTTTCTTTGTTCTAGTCTAGTCAGTTTGCAGTTGAAAGCATTGTCTGTTTGCTCTTTGATCTGTTTAAAACTTTCATTTAGTGGCTACAACTAAGAGCTGTAATAGCGTGCATTAGTATAAATGCATTTTTATTTAATTACTAAATTATAAACTGCGTTTTCATACTGAGACATGTATTTTCTCCTTGTGAGTGCTCTTTCTTTGCATTTAAAGTGAGGTTTCTGTGTTCTGCTCAGGTGGCATAATCTTGCTAGAGGCCTGCTGTTGTACAGACCTGGTAGTTTTGTTTGAGTTTCCTGTGTTTCTGGCAACCATTTTCTGCTGATAATCTGTCTTCATTATTATTGAAAGTAACAGGGTCTCCTGATCTTCTGTAGTATGAGTGATTGGGTAATAGCATGGGCTAATAGGACTGAGTAGTAATTTGATCTTCTAACTCTTCCATCCTTACTGGTTTATAAACCATGTGTCTGAAAAAGGTTTTGCTTGTATTTATCAGGCTGTGGATGGTATTGCATTACTGAAACTAAGCAGAAATTCCTTAAGATTCCAAGAGCAGGATAATCTATTTCTTACACTTATTTCACTGCATTGCACTGCTAAAACTCTTATAATTGTGCTATACAGTTAATCTACTATATTTTGTACCGTTATAAAGCTTTTTCTTACTGTTTCACTGCATTTATGTACTGTTTTGTACTGTTTTAACTATATCTTTTATTACTAGATACTGTTTCATTGCTCTAATTGCATGTTTACTGAATTACTTAACTATAAACTGTTTTTTTGTATACTGAAATTTGTATTTTCTGTTTGTGAGTGCTCTATACAAGCTGTTCTTTGCATTTTTGATTTTTTGAGGTTTCTTTGTTCTAGTCTAGTCTGTTTGCAGTTAAAAGCATTCTCTAGAGTCTGCTTGCTCCTTGATCTGTTTACAACTTTCATTTAGTGGCTACAGCTATGAGCTTTAATAGTATGCATTACTATAATTGCATTTTTATTTAATTACTAAGTTGTAAACTGTGTTTTCACACTGAAACTTCTATTTTCTCTTTGTGAGGGTTCTTTCTATGCATTTAAAGTGAGGTTTCTGAGTTCTGCTCAGGTGGAATAATCTTGATAGAGGCCTGGTAGTTTTGTTTGAGTTTCCTTTCTTTCATACTGCCATTTTCTGCTGATACTCTGTCTTCATTTTTATTGAAAGTAACAGGGCCTCCTGACCTTCTGTAGTATGAGTGATTGTGTAATAGCAGGGGCTAATAGGACATAGTAGTAATTTGATCTTATAACTCTTCCATCCTTACTGGTATATAAACCCTGTGTCTAGAAAAGTTTGTTCTTCTATTTATCAGCCTGTGGATGATATTTCTTTACTGAAGCTAAGCAGAAATTCCTTAATATTCCAAGAGCAGGATAAGTTATTTCTTACACTTATTTCACTGAACTGCACTTCTGAAATGCTTATAAATGTGCTATACAGTTAATCTACTACATTTTACACTGTTAAAAAGCTGTTTTTACTGTTTCACTGCATTGATGTACTGTTTTATACTGTTTTAACCGTATTTTTCATTGCAGATACTGTTTCATTACTTTAATTGCATGTTTACTGAATTACTTTACTGTAAACTGCTTTTTCATACTGAGAGTTGTATTTTCTGTTTGTGAGTGCTCTACCTGAGCTTTTCCATGCATTTTTGATTTTTTGAGGATTCTGTGTTCTAGTCTAGCCTGTTTGCAGTTAAAAGCATTCTCTAGAGTCTGCTTCTCCTTGATCTGTTTAAAACTTTTATTTAGTGGCTACAGCTCAGAGCTGTAATAGTGTGCATTACTATAACTGCATTTTTATTTAATTACTAAATTGTAAAAAGCATCTTAATACCGAGATTTGTATTTTCTCAGTGCAATTTCTTTCTATGCATTTAAAGTGAGGTTTCTGTGTTCTGCTCACGTGGCCTAATCTTGATAGAGGCCTGCTGTTGTACAGGTCTGGTAGGTTTGTTTGAGGCTCCAGTGTTTTTGGCAGCCATTTTGTGCTGAACGTCTGTCTTCATTATTATTAAGAGTAACAGGGCCTCCTGACCTTCTGTAGTATGAGTGATTGGGTAATAGCAGGGGCTAATAGGACTGAGTATTAATTTGATCTTCTAACTCTCACTGCATTTTATGTACTGTTTTATACTGCTTTAACTGTATTTTCCATTGCTGCATACTGTTTCTTTACTCTAACTACATGTTTACTGAATTACTTAACTGTAAACTTATATTTCATACTGAGAGTTGTATTTTCTGTTTGTGAATGCTCTATCCAAGCTTTTATGTGCATTTTTGATTTTTTTGAGTTTTTTTGTTCTAGTCTAGTTTGTTTGCAGTTAAAAGCATTCTTTGGAGTCTGCTTGCTCCTTGATCTGTTTAAAACTTTCATTTAGTGGCTACAGTTAGGAGCTGTAGTAGTGTGCATTACTATAATTGCATTTTATATTTAAATTCTAAACTGTAAATTGCATTTTAATACTGAGATTTGTATTTTCTCCTTGTGAGTGTTCTTTCTATGCATTTAAAGTGAGGTTTCTGTGTTCCGCTCAGGTGGCATAATTTTGATAGAGGCCTGCTGCTGTACAGGCCTGGTAGTTTTGTTTGTCTTTCCTTTGTGTCTGGCAGCCATTTTCTGCTGATACTCTGTCTTCATTATTATTGAGAGTAACAGGGTCTCCAGACCTTTTGTAGTACGAGTGTTTGGGTAATTGCAGGGGCTAATAGGACTGAGTAGTAATTTGATCTTCTAACTCTTCCATCCTTACTGGTATATAAACCCTGTGTCCGGAAAAGGTTGTGCTTGTACTTATCAGGTGGTGGATAGTATTTCATTACTGAAACTAAGCAGAAATTCCTTAAGATTCCAAGAGCAGGATAAGTTATTTCTTACACTTATTTCACTGAATCGCACTTCTGAAACTCTTATAATTGTGCTATACAGTTAATCTCCTACATTTTGTACTTTTATAAAGCTTTTTTATGGTTTCACTGCATTTATGCACTGTTTTGTACTGTTTTAACTGCATCTTTCATTGCTAGATACTGTTTCATTACTCTAGCTGCATGTTTACTGAATTACATAAGTGTAAACTGCTTTTTTTATACTGAGAGTTGTATTTTCGGTTTGTGAGTGCTCTATCCGAGCTGTTCTGTGCATTTTTGATTTTTTTAGGTTTCTTTGTTATAGTCTAGTCTGTTTGCATTTAAAATCATTCTCTAGAGTCTGCTTGCTCCTTCATCGGTTTAAAACTTTCATTTAGTGGCTACAGCTAGGAGCTGTAATAGTGTGCATTACTATAATTGCATTTTTATTTAATTACTAAATTGTAAACTGGGGTTTCTCCTTGTGATTGTTCTTTCTATGCTTTTAAAGTGAGGTTTTCTAGTTCTGCTCAGGTGGCATAATCTTTATAGAGGTCTGGTTGTTTTGTTTGAGTTTCCTTTGTTTCATGCTGCAATTTTCTGCTGATACTCTGTCTTCCATTTTATTGAAGGTAACAGGGTCTCCTGACATTCTGTAGTATGAGTGATTTGGTATTAGCATGGGCTGATAGGACTGAGTAGTAATTTGATCTAACTCTTCCATTCTTACTGGTATATAAACCATGTGACTGGAAAAGTTTGTGATTCTATTTATCAGCCTGTGGATGATATTTCATTACTGAAACTAAGCAGAAATTCCTTAAGATTCCAAGAGCAGGATAAGTTATTTCTTACACTTATTGCACTGAAGTGCACTTCTGAAATGCTTATAATTGTGGTATACAGTTAATCTACTACATTTTGCACTGTTATACAGCTTTTTTTACTGTTTCATTGCATTTATGTACTGTATTATACTGTTTTAAGTGTAGTTTTCATTGCTAGATACTGCTTCATTGCTCTAATTGCATGTTTACTGAATTAATTAACTATAAACTGCTTTTTCATACTAATAGTTGTATTTTCTGTTTGTGAGTGCTCTATCTTTGCTTTTCTGTGCATGTTTGATGTTTTTGAGGTTTCTGTGTTTTAGTCTAGTCTGTTTGAAGTTAAAAACATTCTCTAGAATCTGCTTGCTCCTTGATCTGTTTAAAACTTTCATTTAGTGGCTACAGCTAGGAGCTGTAATAGTGTGCATTACTATAATTGCATTTTTATTTAATTATTACATTGTAAACTGTGTTTTAATGCTGAGACTTGTATTTTCTCCTTGTGAGTTTTCTTTCTATGCATTTAAATGGAGGTTTATGTGTTCTGCTTAGGAGGCATAATCTTGACAGAGGCCTGCTGTTGTACAGCACTGGTAGTTTTGTTTGAGTTTTCTGTGTTTCTGGCAGGCCTGTTCTGCTGATAGTCTGTCTTCGTTATTATTGAGCATAACAGGGTCTCCTGATCTTCTGTAGTACGAGTGATTGGGTAATAGCAGTGCTAATAGGACTGAGTAGTTGATTTGATATTCTAACTCTTCCATCCTTACTGGTATATAAACCATTTGTCTGGAAAAGGTTTTGCTTGTATTTATCAGGCTGTGGATGGTATTTCATTACTGAAACTAAGCAGAAATTTCTTAAGATTCCAAGAGCAGGATAAGTTATTTCTAGCACTTATTTTACTGAATTATAGTTCTGAAATGCTTATAATTATGCTGTACAGTTAATCTACCACATTGTTTAATGTTATAAAGCTTTCTTATATAAACCATTTGTCTGGAAAAGGTTTTGCTTGTATTTATCAGGCTGTGGATGGTATTTCATTACTGAAACTAAGCAGAAATTTCTTAAGATTCCAAGAGCAGGATAAGTTATTTCTAGCACTTATTTTACTGAATTATAGTTCTGAAATGCTTATAATTGTGCTGTACAGTTAATCTACCACATTGCTTACTGTTATAAAGCTTTCTTTTAATGTTTCACTGCATTTATGTACTGTTTTTTACTGTTTTAACTGTATCGTTCATTGCTAGATACTGCTTCATTACTCTAATTGCATGTTTTCTGAATTACATAACTGTAAACTGCTTTTTTATACTGAGAGTTGTATTTTCTGTTTGTGAGTGCTCTATCCAAGCTGTTCTGTGAATTTTTGATTTTTTGAGGTTTCTTTGTTCTAGTGTAGTCTGTTTGCAGTTAAAAGCATTCTCTAGAGTCTGCTTAATCCTTGATCTGTTTAAAACTTTCATTTAGTTTGCTACAGCTAGGGGCTGTAATAGTGTGCATTACTATAACTGCATTTTTATTTAATTACTAAATTGTAAACTATGTTTTCACACTGAGACTTCTATTATCTCTTTGTGAGCATTCTTTCTATACATTTAAAGTGAGGTTTTTGAGTTCTGCTCAGGTGGCATAATCTTGATAGAGGCCTGGTAGTTTTGTTTGAGTTTCCTTTGTTTCATGTCGCTATTTTCTGCTGATACTCTGTCTTCATTTTTATTGATAGTAACAGGGTTTCCTGACATTCTATAGTATGAGTGATTTGGGTAATAGCAGGGGCTAACAGGACTGAGCAGTAATTTGATCTTCAAACTCATCCATACTTACTGGTATATAAACCCTGTGGCTGGAAAAGTTTGTGCTTCTATTTATCAGCCTGTGGATGATATTTCATTACTGAAATTAAGCAAAAATTCTTTAAGATTCCAAGAGCAGGATAAGTTATTTCTTACACTTATTTCACTGAACTGCACTTCTGAAATGCTTATAATTGTGCAATACAGTTAATCTACTACATTTTGCACTGTTATAAAGCTTTTTTTACTGTGCCACTGCATTTATGTACTGTTTTATATTGTTTTAAGTGTAGTTTTCATTGCTAGATACTGTTTTGTTGCTCTAATTGCATGTTTACTGAATTACTTAACTGTAAACTGCTTTTTCATACTAAGAGTTGTATTTTCTGTTTGTGAGTGCTCTATCTGAGCTTTTCTTTGCATTTTTGATTTTTTGAGGTTTCTGTGTTTTAGTCTAGTCTGTTTGAAGTTAAAAGCATTCTCTAAAGTCTGCTTGCTCCTTGATCTGTTTAAAACTTTCATTTAGTGGCTACAGCTAGGAGCTGTAATAGTGTGCATTACTATAATTGCATTTTTATTTAATTACTAAATTGTAAACTGCGTTTTCATACTGAGACTTGTATTTTCTCCTTGTGAGTGTTCTTTCTTTGTATTTAAAGTGAGGTTTCTGTGCTCTTCTCAGGTGGCATAATCTTGATAGAGGCCTGCTGTTGTGCAGGCCTGGTAGCTTTGTTTGAGTTTCCTGTGTTTCTGGCAACCATTTTCTGCTGATAGTCTGTCTTCATTATTATTGAGAGTAACAGGGTCTCCTGACCTTCTCTATCATGAGTGATTGGGTAATAGCAGGGGCTAATATAATTTGATCTTCTAACTCTTCCATCCTTACTGGTATATAAACCCTGTGTCTGGAAATGTTTGTGCTTGTATTTATCAGGCTGTGGATGGTATTTTATTACTGAAAATAAGCAGAATTTACTTAAGATTCCAAGAGCAGGATAAGTTATTTCTTACACTTGTTTTAATGAACTGCACTTCTGAAATGCTTACTATACAGTTAGTCTACTACATTTTGCACTGTTATAAAGCTTGTTTGATGTTTTCCCTGCATTTATGTACTGTTTTATGCTGTTTTAACTGTATTTTTCATTGCTATATATTGTTTCATTATTCTAATTGCATGTTTAGTGAATTACTTAACTGTAAACTGCTTTTTCATACTGAGAGTTGTATTTTCTGTTTGTGAGTGCTCTACACAAGCTTTTCTGAGAATTTTTGATTTTTTTAGCTTTCTTTGTTCTAGTCTAGTCTGTTTTTAGTTAAAAGCATTCTCTAGAGTCTGCTTGCTCCTTGATCTGTTTAAAACTTTCATTTAGTGGCTACAGCTAGGAGCTGTAATAGTGTGCATTACTATAATTGCATTTTTACTTAATTACAAAATTGTAAACTGCATTTTCATACTGAGACTTGTATTTTCTCCTTGTGAGTGTTCTTTCTATGCATTTAAAGTGAGGTTTCTGAGTTCTGCTCAGGTGGCATAATCTTGATAGAGGCCTGCTGTTGTACAGGCCTGGTAGTTTTGTTTGAGTTTCCTGTGTTTCTGGCAACCTTTTTCTGCTGATATTCTGTCTTCATTATTATTGAGAGTAACAGGGTCTCCTGACCTTCTGTAGTACAAGTGATTGGGTAATTGCAGGGTCTAATAGGTCTGAGTAGTAATTTGATCTTCTAACTCTTCCATCTTTACTGGTCTTTATACCCTGTGTTTGGAGACGGTTGTGCTTGTATTTATTAGGCTGCGGATGGTATTTCATTACTGAAACTAAGTAGAAATTCCTTAAGGTTCCAAGAGTAGGCTACATTATTTCTTACACTTATTTCACTGAACCGCACTTTGGAAATGCTTATAATTGTGCTGTACAGTTAATCCACTACATTTTGCACTGTTATAAAGATTTGTTTACTTTTTCCCTGCATTTATGCACTGTTTTGTACTGTTTTAACTGTATTTTTCAATGCTACGGTTCCATTACTCTAATTGCATGTTTACTAAATTACTTAACTGTAAACTGCTTTTTCATACTGATAGTTGTATTTTCTGTTCTTAGTGGCTACAGCTAAGAGCTTTTATAGTTTCACACCCGCCCTCCCTAGTGTTGTGGTGGTCTTATACTGGGTGGCTTTGCAGTTGCCCACCCATACTGTATATTTGATGTGTGACACTCCTCTCAGTCTAGTGTCATTAGTTCATTCAGTCGGATAGAAAACATTTGTGAATGCCAACCCACTCAGATTCTTAACTTTGAATTAACTTCTGTTCCAGCTTTCTCCATTTCCACTTTACTGAAAAAAAAAATCTAAGCTTGTTTCCCCCCTTTTCCTGTAACAAGTCTAGTCCAGAGACAGATTTGCACGACTGTTTGTAAGCTCCTGAGCACCCCCCCCCGCTTAAGTAAGGCTAAACTATTCCTGGCGCCATAAAGTCTGCTCTTCAAATTCTCCCTTTCAGCTAGCCAGATTTTTAGTTTTAGCACTCAAATCTGTTTCTTTGAGCTCAGCACTTGTTCAGAACTTGTAAGTACTAAAGCTACAAATTACTACAGCACTCAACTTCCTCACTTGTCTAGAGAAAAACAGTTGTTAGTACTTAATAAATAAGCACTTATTCGGGCATGTCTAAAGGTCAGCTCCCGGTGATTTCACCTGTCTACCTGATGAATCTGGGCATCTTGGGGCAATGCAGCAATTGCCTCATGTACACAGACAACCCTCTCCTCCTGCCTCCCAACACTATGACCTGTGAAAGATGCACTTATATAGCCAAAGTGGAAGCAAAGCTCTCTTCTCCGAATACTGGACTAGACAATCAAGAGGAGAAGGTAAACACTTGCACCACACCACACTCATCACATAGTCCCTCAAAATCTACACCACCAAAACACACACACACAGAAGCACAAAACACACACCTACATTCACGGAGACACTCAATAAAAATCTGCTAAACAACTGAGACCTCCAAAGCAGAAATGCAAGCAACCTCCACCCCCCAACACAACCCAAATGACACATAGCCCACATACTTAGTGTGCCACTCAACTACATCCCATAAGGCATAACGTACCCAACAGTGACTCTATAGTCAGGCACACTGATGTTCCACTCACCAGGCTAAACAAGGAGATAGTTACTGTCCGCTGCCTGTCAGGTGCCAGGATCCGCCACATAATGCACGCACTCAGGTCACTCCACAACACGTACAAATATGACTCTGTAATTGTCCATGTTGATGTGAATGCCCTGAGACGTACCTCCCTGGACTACATGAAAAGAGATATGAAGGAGCTCTCTGATCTTGTAGCCCAGGCAAATATGACCCTAGCCCTAAGTAGCATCCTGCCATCACCCAGAATGATACAACAGTACAAGGACAAAATGATTGACTTCAACAATTGGCTAAGCTTCTGGTGTCATTCTAAGTGAATCCAGTATCTGTCTGCTTGGGATGCCATGATCGATAGTCCACGATGCTTTGCCAGAGATGGCCTGCACCTGTCGCCCTTAGTATTCCAGATACTGGCAAAGGCTCTTGCTACCCTTATAGTGCCTTTTTTAGGCAAGGTTCAAATGACAAATTCACCACCTTAATAGGTACAAGCAAGCAAAATCTAAGGGTAATGCTACTCAATGCTAGAAGTCTAAACCTCAAAATGCACTCACATGAGGCACTCCTTAAAATGGAGAACATCAACATCTGTGCAGTGACAGAGACCTGGTTCAAAGCTCCAGAGAGAGCACCCCTGCATTACCAGGGTATAATTGATACCACACCTTTCGGCCACCTAACCCAGACTGAAACACTAAAGGTGGATGCGTGTCCTTATTCATTAAGGATATCCATGCCTCCAAGCTAGTTGCCCAGCATAATGCATCCGAGATTATACAAGTGCAACTAACTTTGGGCAAGACTGCAATCCAGATTGTAGCTTGCTACAGACCCCCCCCACCATGCCCCAGGATTCCCACTCCTCTTTTCTTGGAAAATATTAGGGTACAACCCCACACCCTAATAATGGGTGATTTGAACTACCCCACCATTAACAGGGAAAACTACTCATGTACCAACTCTTTTGCTCAACATTTTCTGCAATTCATCAATTCCAATGCCTTGGATCAACTTCCACACCATATCCTAGACCTGGTCATCATCAACATGGGCGACTGGTGTTCCACACCAGAGGTCAATTCCTTATTGGTCAGATACAACCACAAGCTAATCACCCTAGACATCCACATCCCGCTCCCACTCCCCATTAGGAAAACAACCGTAAAAAATTTCTCCAAAGCCAACTTCACGCTTCCTAAGACAGAAGTGGCAAACTTCACAACACCCATGCAGATGGACAATACAGGTACAACTGCTGAATCCTACACAAATGAACTTTATAAGCATGGATCATGCTATCCCTAATAGAGCTAAGATGCTATCCTCCAAAAAAAGTAAGCCAATCTGGTAGTCTTCTGCCATAAACAAACTCTACAACAGAAGAAAGAAACGGTTGCAAAAAAGAGTAAACTCCCATGATTGGAGGAACTCCCTGGTCACCCTCAGTAAGAAGCTAACATCGATCCCTCATAAAATCCTCCAAAGCTAGTTACAAAAACAAAATCAACACTGATTCTAAAGACAACCACAAAGCATTCTATAGCTATGTCAAGAATCTCAATGGCAACACTCAGATCTGCTCTGAGTTACAATGGCACTAAATATACAGAACCAACTGATATTGCCAACATTCTGGCAGATACGTTCAGTGCTAACTTTACCCCCCTCTCACCCCCTAAATGGCCCATCTCTATACCGGAAGAATGCAAAGTTCCTGTCATCACGGCTGCACAGGTAAAAACCTCACTCTCCAAAGCCAAGAACACAGCATCCATGGGAACTGACAACATCCCAGGCTGCCTTCTACACAAACTACAGAATGAACTGGCTCCCCACCTAAGTGCCATGTTCAGTCATAGCCTCACCTCATTCTTTGTGCCCATTGAATGGTGCACTGTGATGGTTATCCCACTCCACAAAGGGGACCCACGACAGACCCCAGGAACTACTGCCCCATTAGCCTGATGAGCCTGGTCTGCAAGGCCATGGAATGTATCATCATGGAACTCATAAACAAAGACATTGGAGATCTCCAAACTCTAGACCCCACACATTTCGGGTTTGTAAAAGGCAGATTATATCTCCTAAACCTGATAGACATCTTTGAAGCCGTCACCAAAGCCATAGATGAGGGTAAGGTGGTTCACACAGTCTATCTAGATATCGCCAAGGTGTTCGACACCATCCCCCACTCTGGAATTATAGATAAACTCACTAAACTAGGTATAAATCCCTATGTAACAAGATGGGTTGCCGACTGGCTTATTGACAGAACCCACACTGTGAAAGTAACAGGCTCCAAATCAGACTTCAGACCAGTGACAAGTGGAGTACCACAGGGTTCAGTCCTGGGTCCTCTACTGTTTGGTATCTACTTCTCTGAAGTACAGGCTAACACAGAAGGTCTTTGGCTAACTTAGTTCACAGATGACTGCAAACTAGGAGCCATAATCGAAACTCTTAATGATGTGGACATCTTAAGAAAGGGCCTCACTGAGACAGATGCCTGGTGTCAAAGCCATGGCCTCAAGCTCAATGCCAAAAAGTGTATTGTCATCCCCTTTGGTAAAAACTCTCTGCCCATGAACTACCACATAGGTGGTAGTCTACTTAACACCGAAAGTGTGATAAGAGACCTTGGGACACAGGTGGACAGTAGTATCTCCTTTGATAATCACATTGTCACAGTGGTCAGGAAATCCTTCTATGTGGCACACCTCATCACAAAAGGTTTCTCATCCAGAAAAAAAGAGGTCATTGTTCCTCTCTACTCATCACTCATTAGACCCATTATAGAGTACAATGCCTTTTTTGGTATGTACCTCACAAGACATCTACAACAACTGGAAAGGCCACAGAAATACCTCACAAAGAGGATTACTGGCCTCAAACAGATGCCCTACGCAGACTGTTTCAAAAAACTCTAGCTTTACTCCGTCGCATATCGTCTACTCAGAGGCGATCTCTGCCTGACATACAATGCTATGTCAATCCCAGAGCTGTTGGACATGCTCCACTTAAAGAAATCCCAATCCCTCTGAGCTACATGCTCTAGGGACCTAAACCTTGTCACCACAATAAACAGAACATGCTGGAGGGAAAGATTCCTGTCCCAGAGAATTCCCATACTCTGGAACAGACTACCAATCTATGTCAAACAGAGCTCCTCATTAGCACTCATCAAGAAAATCTTGATGATTAGATGGTTAAAAGGAAATTTACCCCAGGGATCACTTCTGTGGCTTTGCTTGACAGGGGCACAGGAAAATAATTTTCTTGGGTGGCGAAAGCCAGGGACCTTTTTGGCTAGGCTTGTATATGCCCTAGGGCCAATAGCCAAGTACCTACCTATGAACCTATGAACCTAGAATGTCTTTATTTATATTAGCTTTATGAAAGTGATTTACAGATCACTGTAAGGAATACAATCAATTTTAAGGATGGAATAATGCAAACTAGCATTGCTTTTTCTTACAGCTCATTTTGTACCTTTATTTTTACTTTCTTTGTCACATATTGCAACTGCATCATGGTGTGCTACAGTGTAAAAGCCTTTTTTGCTGATACTGAAATCAAATGCTCAATTATTTTCTTTTAGTTGGCTTTATTTTTAATAAACTTTTTAATGCAACTGTCACCCAGTGGATTTGATGGACGTGAGCTATGGATTCCAACCTTCTTTCTCTCTAATGAACAACAATAGTGTTCAGCAGATCACTGCAAGAAAGCAGTACAATTGTTTGTACTTACAAGTCTTTCATGATTGCTCTTGTGAATGTTCCTGTCAAAATACAGTGTTTGCATGAGGGAACTATGCCTGATTGTTGCACCTCTTTCAGCAGATCCCACACATCACCCTGTTTCAGTTCTTGATGTTGTAAAATGTCTTCCTTTTTTATGAATACTAAAAGGGATAGGACAAATACATGTGATGAGAGGACTTTGTACAAATGGGATTAATTACTACACTGTACTTTATCAGATAAGAAGTGGAGAAAATTTCCCATATTTATGTGGATACAAATATTCATTATCTTACACAGTTTACTTATATGAAGCTACTTCATACACATTATTTTTTCCAGGCTAAATATAAAAACAACCAAATGAGTCTGCATTTAGGTGTTGGCAATGTCGTATGGCCTTAGCCAATTATATACATATGGGACTGGATTCAATTAAGCCTACATAGTCCACTAAGACCATGTGAGCATCACACCATGATCTGTACATGATAGAGCACCACATTAGATCCACTGAGCCACTCTAAACAGCATGTAGAGCTACACAAAGACAGTAAACACCGTGGTATGCTAATTACCACATAAGCAGCTGAATTGTATGCAAATCAACCAATCCAAGATGTAGGAGCTATGCAACAAGCTATAAAGCAACCTTGTAGATGCGGTGCTTGTTTTCCCTCCAAATTCCAAAATCTACTGGAATGCATCCATGAAAAGCAGCATAAACAGAATAAATGTTAGTGGTTGCTGTTGCTTTAATTCATGTGTATGTCCAGTAGGCTGAAGGCTATGCTGCTGCTGCCAATAGACCACAATCAATAAGGAAAAGAGTTTTTAGACCCTATTTAACTTATCACAGTCTGCATGAGGTGGAAATTGTAGAGAGCTAGAGGGGGGATAGAGGACAGAGACACACTACAGGAATTCTGCAACCTCTGTCATCCTCAACTCAAATCAAGGGGAATCGGAGGGTAACCAATACCAGTGGGGGCAAAGGTATGTGTAACATTTAGTACTTTAGCTACCGGAACCTTTCAGAGACCAACAGGGGACATGCTGGGGGTGTCACAGGCATCAGCATCCAGGATTCTACATCAATTCATGAATGCTATGCTCCAATATGCCAGAGACTACATATATTTTCCCCATACACTTGAGGACAGGGCCACAAATATGCACGAGTTCTTCCCTATAGCACACTACCCTGAAGTACTGGATGCCATAGACTGTAAATATATTGAAATTAAAGCACCACCCAGAAAACAGGGAAGGGTGTGCATAAATAGAAAAGGCTTCCACTCAATTAACTGCCAAGTCATGTGTAATGCCAAGGGAATCATCTTGAATGTGTGTGCTGGCAACCCAGTCAGTTACCATGACCCACATATCTAGCACAACTCCCAAATGTATGAGATGTTTACTGGGGTGATGTCCTACAGGGTCATTTACTGGAGGATGCAGGTTATGCACTGGAACCATGGCTGATGATGCCCATCAGAAATGCATACACACCAACTGAAGAATGCTATAATGAGGCACATGCTCAAACAAAAAATATCACAGAGCATGTGTTTGGGGTGCTGAAGTTGCAGTTCCGGTGCCTAGATGCATCTGGGGGAGCAATGGAGTACAATCCATGTACATGTACTGAAATCTTCACCATCTGGCCCATGCTTCACAACATTATCCTGAGAAAACAGCTTCATCAGGATCTACAAGTGGAAGGGGCACACATCTTTCCCACTGGAAAGGTTCCCACAGCCACATGCAGGTGAGGAGTCAGAGGGGGATCCAGCAGCTGCTGTGGGTGTAGACAGACATAGGCATGCTCAGTATGCCCTTGCATTGGCTAGGAGGCAACCCATAGCACACTCACCCACCACTTAAGGGGCTAAAACTCAGGTCACTCCACAACAAGTACAAATATGTTTCTGTCATTGTCCATGTTGGTGTGAATGACTTGAGACGTAGCTCCCTGGACTACATGAAAAGAGACATGGAACAGCTCTCTGATCTTGTAGCCCAGACAGGTATGACCCTAGCCCTGAGTAGCATCCTGCCATCACCCAGAATGATACCACAGTGCCAGGACAAAATGATTGACTTCAACAATTGTCTAAGGTTCTGGTGTCATTCTAAGGGGAGCCAGTATCTGTCTGCCTGGGACAACATGGTCGACAGACCACAATGCTTTGCCAGAGATGGCCTGCACCTGTCGCCCCTGTGATTCTGGATACTGGCTAAGGCTCTTGCTGCCTCTATAGTGCCTTTTTTAGGCAAGGTTCAAATGACAAATTCACCACCATAATAGATACAGGCAAGCAAAAACTGAGGGTAATGCTTCTCAATGCTAGAAGTCTAAACCTCAAAATGCACTCACTTGAGGCACTCCTTATAATGGAGAACATTGATATCTGTGCAGTGACTGAGACCTGGTTCAAGGCTCAAGAAAGCACCCCTGCATTACTAGGCTATAATTCATACCATACCTTTTGGCCATTTAACCTGGACTGGAACACTAAAGGCGGAGGTCTGTCCATATTCATTAAGGATAACCACACCTCCAGTCTAGTTGCTCAGCATAATGCATCCAAGATTATCCAAGTGCAACTAACTCTGGGAAAAACTGTAATCCAGATTGTAGCTTGCTACAGATCCCCCACCATGCCCCAGAATTCCCACTCCCCTTTTCTTGATATACTGAAAAATATTAGGGTTCAACCAAACACCCTAATAATGGGCGATTTCAACAGCCCCACCATTAACTGGGAAAACTACTCATATACCAACTCCTTTGCTCAACACTTTCTGGAATTCATAAATTCCAATGACCTGGATCAACTTATCCACACCCTCACCAGGGGCAACAGTATCTTAGACCTAGTCATTACTAACACGAGTGACCAGTGTTCCACACCTGAGGTCAACTCCTCATTGGTCATATCTGACCATAAGCTAATCACCCTAGATATCCACATCCTGCCCTCACCCCCCATTAAGAAAACCACAGTAAAAAAATTCTCCAAAGCCAACTTCATGCTTCTTAAGACAGAAGCGGCAACCTTCATGACACCCATGCAGATGGACAATACAGTTACAACTGCTGAATCCCACACAAATGCACTCTATAAGCACTTACATGACTGCATGGATCATCCCTAACATAACCAAGATGCGATCCTCCAAAAAAAGGAAGCCAGTCTGGTGGTCCCCTGCCATAAACAAACTCTACAACAGAAGGAAGAAACTGTTTGCAAAAGCGAGTAAAATCCCATGAGTGGAGGAGCACCCTGGTCAGCCTCAATAAGAAGCTGAGATCCCTCATAAAATCCTCCAAAGCTGGTTACAAAAACAAATTCACCACTGATTCTAAGGACAACCACAAAGCATTCTATAGCTATGTCAAGAATCTCAATGCAACACCCAGATCTGCTCTGAGTTACAGCACAATGGCACGAAAAATACTGAACCAACTGATATTGCTAACATCCTGGCAGATAGGTTCAGTGCTAACTTTACCCCCCCTCTCACCCCCTAAAGGGCCCATATCTATACCGGAAGAATGCAGAGTCCCTGTAATCATAACACTGCAGGTAAAAACTGCACTCTCTAAAGCCAAGAACACAGCATCCATGTGACTGGACAACATCCAAGGCTGCGTTTTACATGAACTTCAGAACAAACTGGCTCCCCACCTAAGTACCATGTTCAATCATAGCTTCACTTCAGGCTTTGTGCCCAGTGAATGGTGCACAGCAACAGTTATCCCACTCCACAAAGGGGGAGCCACCACGGACCCCTGGAACTATTGCCTTATTAGCCTGATGAGCCTGGTCTGCAAGGCCATATCATCATGGAACTTATAAACAAAGACATTGGTAACCCCCATACTCTGGACCCCACTTAGTTCATGTTTGTGAAAGGCAGATCATGTCTCCCGAACTGGATTGATTTCTTTGAAGCAGTCACCAAAGCCATAGATGAGGGTAAGGTGGTTCACGTAGCCTATCTTGATCTCGCCAAGGCTTTCGACACCATCCCCCATTCTGGAATTATAGATAAACTCACTAAACTAGGTATAAATCCCTACATCCCAAAATAGGTTGCCAAATGGCTCACTGACAGAACCCACATTGTAAAAGTTGCAGACTCCAAATCCAACTTCAAACCAGTGACAAGTGGAGTTCAGTCCTGGGTCCTCTCCTGTTTGGCATCTACTTCTCTAAAGTACAGGCTAACACAGAAGGTCTCTGGCTAATGAAGTTCCCAGATGACTACAAACTAGGAGCCATAATTGAGTCCCTAAATGATGTGGACATCCTACAGAAGGGCCTCACTGAGGCAGATGCCTGGTGTTAGAGGCATGGCCTCAAGCGCAATGCCAAAAAGTGCATTGTCATCCCCTTTGGTAAAAACTACCCATGAACTACCACATAGGCAGAAGTCTACTTAACACTGAAAGTGTGATAACAGACCTTGGGACCCAGGTGGACAGTTGTCTCTCCTTTGATAATCACATCTCCACAGTGGTCAGAAAATCCTTCTATGTGGCACACCTCATCACAAAAGGGTTCACATCCAGGAAAAAAGATGTCATTGTTTCCCTCTACTCATCACTAATTAGACCCATTATAGAGTACAACGCCCCTTTTGCAATGTACCTCACAAGACATCTACAACAGCTGGAAAGGTCGCAGAAGTACCTCACAAAGAGGATTGCCAGCCTCAAACAGATGCCCTATGCTGACCATCTCAAACAATTCCAGCTTTACTCCATAGCATATTGTCTACTCCGAGGCGATCTCTGCCTCACATATAAAGCTATGTCAAACCCAGAGCTGTTGGACATGATTCACCTAAAAAAATCCCAAACCCTCCAAGATACATGCTCTAGGGATCTAAATCTTGTCACCACAATAAACAGAACATGCTGGAGGGATAGATTCCTGTCCCAGAGACTTCCCATACTCTGGAACAAGCTACCCATTTATATCAAACAAAGCTCTCATTAGCACTCATCAAGACAAATCTTGGTGAGTGAATGGGAAATAGGAAATTCACCCCGGGGATCACTTCTGTGGCTCTGCTCGACGGGGGCACAGAAAAATATTTTCTTGGGTGGCAAAAGCCAGGGAACCTTGTTGGCTAGGATTACTTAGGCCCTTGGGCCAATAGACTAGTACCTACCTATGAACCTATAAAACCTTAATTCTATGCACATACATACAGTAGCACTGATGCCAGGCAATGCTCACAACCTTTAACTATCCATGTAATGGTTGTGTACTCCTAACATCAGATAGCATCAACCCTGAACTAAAACTGTAGCAACTACCAGATTTACAAGGTAAGTGTTTAACCTGGAATATTAAAAAATGTGTAATACAAATGAACGGCATATCCTTGCATACTGTTACTTGGTAATGTAAGTAAGTAAAAGGTGGTTGATTTTTGCAGCAATGACTTCAACATGTGACAACAGTGGTTCATGTAAATATATGTGCCCGCTGTCAAGTAATAGCCTTCAGGCATAAAAGATTTACACATTCATACCGCTTAAAAGTACTGATTATCTCAAAATGTCTTCAGTCTGACCTCATACTTTTGTACTGGCAAATCATTAAAGAGAGAAGTTAGAAATTAATGACATGCATTTCAGTTTCAGACTTCGTATTCCACAGAAAAATCTTTAAAATTATGATGCAAAAACTATTTGATTATATCAACTGTCTAACTTTGTAACACCAAAATATTTAAAAAGTCTCCTTATTGTCCAGCCTTTGTCCCACTTTTATTTATGGCTTGGTCCAGCTTCATTTCTGTAAAAGTGTGGGAAGCATGTACACATTACAAAAACCTGTAAAAAAGCAGTACAATTAGCAAAGCAGCATCACAAACACAGGTATACTAAGCACTAAGTCAGCTATGCACCCTGATCTTCAGGCACAAAGCTTATGTATCTCTGAATCCAAAAGATAGAAAACAAGGATATGGCACAGTTATCATTTGCACAGGGTATTGTGTGTGTATATGTGTGTGTGTGTGTGTGTGTGTGTGTGTGTGTGTGTGTGTGTGTGTCGGTGGGGGGGGGGGCAGGAAGCCTAGGCTGACACAAAAGGTAGTGAGTGTGTGTGTGAGTAAGAAAGAGAAAAGGGCAGATATTTTGATAAAGTATCAAATGGCCGCTGAGACAGAATGAGCTTTAAGCCTCATGACAGACTCATGTAGCTGTTATGTGTGTGTGTCTGTATGGGCACTCCAAGTGAAATTGGTGTATGAATGTCTGCAAGAACACAGACAAGCTCTGTGATAGCTCTACATCTTGGTATGTTGGACTGGTGTGGGCTGTGCATGGTAGAGGTGGTAGTTCATTGTTGTCATACCCGACCATGAGAACTGGCTCTGCAAGGAGTTGTACTGGCATATCCATATCCATGGTCAGATGCACTGCTGCTACCTGAATGTAACTGATGTCTGTGGATGAGATCTCCTCAAGACTATTCCAAGGACCACAACCCCATGGCCTGTCACATCTGGGTGTGGCCACCTCAACTACTGATCAAGCAGTGGAAGTAGTGCCACTATGGGTGCATGATTGGCAAGGCCATGTCGGCTAATATCAGATGATGTGGGTGATCTATGCCCACATGGATGCCATCCTCCTCCCAGCAGATGTTCCATCACAGGCACTGCCTGTTGCAATGAGTTGTTCATCCAATCCATTGAATCAGCAACATAGTGGAGGCAGTCACACACATCATCCTATGCCATATCGACAAACCTAAGCATTTCTTTGGAGGCCCTATTGGAATGTGTCTGCTCCTCCATAAAAGCCCTAAAGATATGTCAAGTGGCATGGAAAGACACACCGGGATCAGATGGAGGACGGGCAGCAGCCCTCCTCCCAGCAGCCCTAAAAACACTCCTTCAAAGCACCTTGCCCACACATTGGCTATGGCCAGAGTTGACAGGCAGTGAAGCTGCAGTAACCATGCTACCCTGATCAAGTGTCTCACCCTCCACCTGTCCAACATCTGAGGGCTCACTGAAATGGGTTTGTGTAGGCCTACTGGCTGTGTCCAATGGAATTACAGCGGATGGCTGAATGTCCTCCTCAGTGCAAGAGTCGACCTCTGTTTGCCCACCATCATCATCAGTCTGCTGATACTCTGACATTAGTGGTAAGAATCTTACTTTTCCAGTGTCAGGATCACCACTGATAATAAGCAACAAACACAGGAAATAATTTAATAGCTACACTACTACAGTTCAAGGGCGGTGCAGTGGTTAGAATTGTCACCTCACATCAAGAGGTTATCTGATTCAATTCTCAGCTAGGGGGCCTTCTGTGTGGAGTATGCATGTCCTCCCTGTGTGTGTGTGGGTTTCTCTGGGTGCTCTGGTTTCCTCCCACATTCCAAAGACATGCAGTAGGCAGATTGGACACTCTAAACTGGCCCTAGGTGTGATTGTGGAAATGCAAATGTGTGTGGTGAACCATCCACAGAAGGCTGGGCCTTGGGCTAGCTAACCGAGCCAGTAAAACCTGTAACTGCTACAGAAACAACAAGTGCTGAAAGGTGCTCATTACCCGATGTACCAAATGGTTCACAAAGAGGAAAGAGAGAGAGACTACAGTTCAATATATTCTAACAAATTATGTCACATATGATGCAACTATCATAGATGGTACATTAATATGCACATAGTCCTGACACCCACATCATACATAAAATAAATATTTCTGTGAGCTGCTCATCAGTACTGAAGTAAAAAGGTTTTCCTTACCGTGTGCAGATGACTCCACACTTGTTAGACAGGATGGTCCTGGATGAAGTTAAGCAAAATGTAAAGACACCATCATCACAATAACAGGGTGAAAAAAGTGGGGCTTTTATATGTCCATTAACAATACATTTAACTGAAACTTGGATGACACATGCACACTAAGCCCATGTGTAATGAACCAGAATGTGATGTTAACTGTATCAAGCTATAACTAGTCCCTATCCCCCCAAAAATTTGTTAAAAATACTTAAATATTGTAGTCAGTATTTTACTATGCAAGAAATATTTAGCAATTGACATAGCTAAGCCTACCTGGAAGCTCCTCCAGGGACATGTTTGTCTTCTTTGAAACAGCAGCAGCATCAATCACATGTGTTGTGCTCTTTCTACTGAGCTGTCTGGATCCCTGCCAGTGGACAGGAACTCTATTTGGTGACAGTGGTGGTTCTTTATCAGGCCTTCAGTAGCCATCTGTCCAGGATCCCCTGCAGTGCTCTCTTTAGGGTCAATGAAATCATGATAGTAGCCCTATGATGCACTTGATCATATGTCTTGCTCCATCCCCCTACAGTGTTTACATCATTCACTATCAGCTGCAAAATTTGCATTCTTCCACACATATTCCCACATCTTCTCTCAAACAGAAAGGCACCATGTTGCCTAAATACTTAGACAACTGCATCATTCTCAGGGTCACCAAAGGAGGTTTATGGAGATTGGGACACTTGGGTGCCATAGTCCTAGGTGACATAAAACACACAAAAAAGGATGTTCCACATAAATATCACTCAAGTAAAAGTCCTTCTTAGATATAACACGTAAGTAGTTTTTTTCTATATTACCCACTAGAGAAACAAAAAATGGTCAAGATATTTAAGTATAAAAAGGATTTATGTGATTGTAACATATCAGAAATACATAACAAATGCTTTCCTTATAGCTTGCACATCTTCATAATGACAATACACATTCAGATTTTCCAGTAGTTGTAGTAATGTGGACAGCTGTTTGCATATAGTTTGTAAAGTTGTCTCTTAAAGTATACCTGCACATTGGTAACAGCCACCAAATACTGCACATTACACACTCACCAATCTGGTAATATGCAAACATTTAATATCCTGATAGTTGTACATGGCTAGCTATTTCAGACAGGCTTCCCAACATCTTCTTTCAAACATCCAGTGGTGATGTAATCCATTATAAAGTGTTCTGCAGCCCTGTAAAAGTCAAACTTTTGTTGTCGTGCTTGCATAAAGTACTGAGTTACATTGGTAGGAGTTTTGTTCTCACTGCAACCAGCCTGTGTGTGTGTGTGTGTGTGTGTGTGTGTGTGTGTGTGTGTGTGTGTGTGTGTGCTTTTTCTGGTCAGAAGAAAATAATTTTGTATCCTGCAGTCACCACTACAGTCTCATGGAGTACCCATATTTTCAGAGCTGAACATATCTACACATCCATTTCACACAGGCATTACAGCTTCTTCTCTCAGACATCCAGTGATGATGTCATCCATTATAAATTGCCCTGCAGCCTTGTAAAAGTCAGACTTGTGCTGTGGTGCTTGTGTAAAGTACTGAGATCTCTAGTATGTGTACTTAAGTAGAGGTTCTAATCTCACTGCAGCCAATGTGTGTGTGTGTGTGTGTGTGTGTGTGTGTGTGTGTGAGTGTGTGTGAGTGTATGTGTGTATGAGTGTATGTGAGTGTGTGAGTGTGAGTGTGAGTGTGAGTGTGAGTGTGAGTGTGAGTGTGAGTGTGCACATTCTTGACATTAGAGAACGCATTTTACACCAGCATGTGGGACACTGCTATAAACATCTTCCTCTCACCAGACACTGCTGATGTCATCACTTATAAAGTGTTGTCTGACACTCTCCAAGTCAGACTTATGCTGTGGTGCTAGTGTTAAATACAGAGGTTTCTAGTTGGTGTACTTATTCAACTGGTGTGTGTGTGTGATTGTGTGTGTGTGTGTGTGTGTGTGTGTGTGTGTGTGTGTGTGTGTGTGTGTGTGTGTGTGTGTGTGCGTGTGTGTGCGTGTGTGCACTTGCTTCACATTAGAGAGAGCATTTTACACCAGCATGTCAGACACTGCTATTCCCATCTTTCTCTCACCAGACTGCTAATGGCATCAGCTATAGCTGTCTTTGAAGCATATTTTGTTAATGTCACAGGCTAGGTTAAAATCTCTAGAGTGAGTGACTCTTGTGCCATTAGATTTGTGAATGTGTAGCATTTCCATCAGGGAAAGGCCAGAGAATGGCTTGTAGGCCAGGCACAAGTCACCTCATCCTATATGATACAAAGTACAGTGACAGAGCTTTTAGTCTATCCACATACATCATGGCATGGTTTGTAGGCCTTTTGTTTTTTTGTTGAGAAACCCCTGTGGTCTCCTCAGCTGCTGCAGGTGTCTGGTGAGGTACATGCAAAAGGGATCATTGTATTCTGATGAGGGTTGAATACAGTGGTGTTATAACATCCTCAGACTTGGATATGATGGCCTGACGTATGAGGTCCATGAAGTAGAAAGATTTCCTTACAACTGTGAAAACTTGGTGGTTGAAGTTGAGATTGTTATCTACCTGTGTTCTTAGGTCTTGCACCACTGGATTTGAGCTAAGGGGGTGCTATCAATGCTATAATTAGGGAATTAGCAGGGAATTTCACTTTGAGAAAGGCAAAAAAAAATGGCACTTTTTGCATTTATTTTCAAACTGTGTGGCTTTGGCATCCATCATTTGTATGTTTAGCCTCTCTTGTAATGTGTTTACATCATTGGTGGGCTCAATTATTGCATCTAATTTGCAATCACCAGCAAACTTGGCAAGCCAAAGGCTGTAAACTTTAGCCTGGATTTTTAAGAAATTGATTCTGGACAGTAAAGGGCCCAGCACAAATCCTTGTGGTATGCCACTGGTGATGGCTCTACTTGTAGAGGTTGAGTCACCAACTTTGACAGTATGTGTTCTGTCAGTGAGCCAATTGGATAACCATCTAGTGATGTAAGGGTTAATCCCCAGCTGGTAGTGTATCTCAGTGATATCTGAATAGAGGATTGGGCAGTGTCTTGTCTTCATTCAGGGCTTTGGTGACTTTCTTGAAGAAGCCTAATATGTTTACTAAGCATGATCTACCATTAACAAAGCCACACTGGGTATGGTCTAGAGTTTGAAGGTCACTTATGTTCTTGTTGATAGAGTCCAAGGTGATTCTTTCCATGGACTTGCAGATGAGACTGGTTAAACTTATAGGTCTATAGTCCCCAGGGTAGGCTGATGGCCCTCCTTTGTGCAAGAGCATTACTGCTGTTGTTTTCCACTCCACTGGAACAAAGCCAGTTCGTTCTTAGGCTATGGCTTAAGAGGATGCTAATTTGGTCCACTAGGTCCTGCTTTAGATTGCTTAGTAAGCAGTCTGGGATAGTGTCTGGTAACATTGAGGTTTTTAGTCTTGGAGAGCACAGATATGACCTGATGGCTAGAGATACTTGGCAGGGGACTGGTGTTAGGTATGCTTCGGAGTATAGCTGGTGGGGCCAGGGGGCTGAAATTTGTGCCAAATCTGACAGCTAACAAGTTGGCCATTTTCACTGGTGCAGCTTCATGTTTAGACTCATAGCATTAAACAACAGAACTTTGAGATTGCTTCCAGTGGATGTTGTTATGTCAGAACATTTGTTGCTTTCACATTGCCTAATAAAGGCACTATGGGGTAGGCAAGCACTTTTGCCAGTATCCAACAGTCTAGAGGACAGAAATTCAGACCATCTCTGGCAAAGCAGCGTGTCTAGTTGACCATGTAAGCCCAGGCTGAGAGATACTGGATCCCCCTGTGTTGACAGAAGAAGCTAAGTCAATTGTTGAAGCACATCAATTTTATTTATATTGTGGCATCATCTTGGGTAAAGGTGGAATGCTGCTCAGGGATAGGGTCATACCTACCTGGGACACATAATCTGAAACTTCAATCATGTGTCTCTTCATACAGTCCAGAGAGATGCATTATGAAACCAAACACACAACCCCATTATAATGTAGACATCACACCTCTATGAGCAGACCAAGTGGTATGAGGCCTGTGTACTGAGGTAGATGGTATGCGGAATGTCCACCAGCATGTGCCCACAGTGGTGACTACTCCCTTGTATGTAACACGACTCCTGAGTATGTGCATGCTATCCACATCAAATGCCATAATACTTCCATAGATCACAGCCTTCATCACACCAATAACCGAGTACAATGCACTCATCTTCATGTACCTCCCAACACATCTTCCAGTGATGCATAACTCAAGGGTACCATCTTTGCCACGGTGAGCTCCGACACATCTTATTGGCCATACCTAGGTATTCTTGTTGCATAAACATTACTGTTTGATAGTGCAGAACCCCCCATCAAGGTGTTATATCAGCTACATGTATGATACCTGTTCAAGTGATGTACACAGTATATACATAGCTGTTTGACAACATTGCTGGCATGAGCTACATTCGTGACAGTGTAGATTGTGCCAAATATATGCCATGCAGACCTGTCAAACAGCCTGGATTGATCATAATGTCATATACAGGTAGAGCAGTGTCTCTTTTAACACCACCAGTAGAGGTTATATTATCAGGACAGAATGCTTGATTACCCTCATAGATTGCTCACATCGCATAATAGTTGTACAAGCGTGTTCATGCAGAAACAGCTATGATCACTCAGAATCACATATGTTATGTCAGACATGGGATTACTGGTGGTATTATTCTGATATTGTACATGATTGTGAGTCCTTCTGTTTAATGCTGTCCATGAGCCTGTAACTAGGTGTCCCAATTGGTGGACACCTTTGCTGACATTACAGTCATATTCACGCAACTCATTTTGCACAGCTACACAATATGCACCTAACCTGTATATAATATGCCTGATAGATGTCCTCAGCACTATTCATGTTAGGATTCATTGAAGTTCTATTTTTTATAATTCTAAGTTTTCACAGTTTGTGGTTTTATTATAGTATATCTTCTCCATTGTTATGTCACCTTGTGTGACAGTCACATAATATACATTTTCACTGTGAAGTCCATACTATATAGTGTTGATATGTGATTAGTGTTTCTGCTACAACTGTCTTCATTTACATGCCATCACCTGCTGTACATTAAGATGTTTCACCTGTCCTCCTTCCCTGTGTTCATTCCTACAATTCATCTGTGTGTCCCTATTCAATACACACACTAGCTCTGACTGTTTATTTTAAATGGCAGTCCATGTACTGTTACAGATCATTTACCCAGCTTTTATTCAGTATGCCTGAAATGGGATTCCACAATACTCTCTGTTTGGACTATACACATTGCTATATTATTAACCCTGGTAATCATTGTTGCATTACGCACAATCGCGCAGACCTAGTTTGCCCATAGGTAAACAGTTCTACATGTCTACTGGTGCCAGTTAATAACAATTATTTGGAATAAATAGCAGGAAATTAGTAGGAAATTCAACTGGGTGAGGCAATATCTTAAATATGATGCTGGCAAACGTAGGACCTTTCATCTTCCCACACATGGTTATAATATTTTGCTATCAACAAAGAGCTTATTAAATTCTTCCTTAACCTAACCTTAACCTAACCTTAACCTAAGAAAGCAAACTCAGAGATAAATAAATCATTCTTTTTTTTCAAGGTTTTTTCAGTGTAACTATTATGTAATAAATGATAATCTTATGTAAACTGTCTAGGATAAGGTTCACAGTGACCCAGTTGCAACTGCCTGGAATTCTTATAATGAAATATCAAAGGTGCATATATAATAAAGGCAAGGGCTCCTATAACTTCAGTTTCACAGTCTGACAGTTTGTATTATGCTTTGGTTTAAATTAGGGGTGTTGTCTTTAATCTCTGCACAGAATGAAGAATGCAGTAATTATCTAGAGTACAGCTTTACTGAGTTCTCATTCCCTCAGAAGTAAAAGTGTTACATATTTCATTATGCAAAAATAATCTTTTTCTTTTAGAACATGCTATGGCTAAAATGCCATGGCTTGAGGTAAAGTAGTTGGGCCAAATTCGAAACTGAGCTGCACTATAACCGCTACTGGAGGATTTTGAAACTGAACATATGGGTGGTAAAACTTGTCAAAAATCTCAAAAGATGGATGACATATGGCTTCTATCCATAGGCCCCAACTGCATGTGTTTTAGGCCTTCACTGTGTCTGAACTTATACATCATACTCAGCTTCACTTGGCAGAATTAAACTAACTTCTACTGCAGAAAACAGTAATTGCTTCAAATACATCTGTTTTGAACTGTCATTACATACATTTATTTCATGTTTCATTAGCAGAAAACATTTCCTCAGTTGTAATATGTGGCTAAAAAACATGATCTGAAGTAGCTCAAGGGATGCAGTCTATTTAAATTCCTAAGGATAGCATAGAAATCTTACATCCGTTTTGTAACTGAAGGCACTGATGATGCTTACAGAACATTTTATATTGAAACCCTGAAGGGGTGGGCAAATTATGACCTTTTATACACAGGTACCAAATGCAAGTGATAATGTGCCTTCACTGTCATATGCTAATATTTTGCACAATATGTGTTTTCCATTAGTGTTGGTTTAACTTCTGATCATAATGAAGAATGCTGTAATTCTGTACAATAAATATTTATTGAACTTTCATTACATGTATAAAACATATATATATATCTATATATATATATATATATATATATATATATATATATATATATGTGTGTGTGTATATATATATATATATATATATATATATATATATATATATATATTTCTCCAGGAAAATGTTTATTTTTCAGCTGTGATACGTCTAAAATATCAGCTAAACTATTAGGGTCAAATTTAGCACTGATTTTCACTAAAATCCTTAAGAGTAAAATTGAAGTTTTAGATATAAGAATTATTAGGGGTTCTATGTTACATCACTTCTGCTAAGTATGTTGAAATATTAATGACCTAGAGTACATCATTAATAAGGTATTATTACAACAGAAATTGTTAAACTTGTAAAATATATGAATGATCTAGAATATATCTTAACTAAGATGTTATTACAGCAGAAGTAAATATATATATATATATATATATATATATATATATATATATATATATGGATTCACTTTATAACCTTGAAATGCTGAAATATCGAATTTCAGTATCTCGAGACTATAAAACAGAATCCACAAAACACCGACAAACAAAAACCGTGAAACCACATAACCGAAAACACCGCACACACTACACTAAACATACAACAAAACACCCACATCACAACATAAACAAAAAAAAAACCACACATACACAACTCTCACACACATAAGCAGGGGGGCAAGCCCACCTGCACCCCCCATGTGGGGGGCTGCGCCCCCCCACTTATATATAGTAACTCCGAGATCGCACAAACACAACACAAAAGCTCATTCACACACGCACATTCCACAATCCCTCCCACTCAGAACCCTTACAAAACACTCACTTACCTGACGTAACACCTACATCCAAACACGGCACCGCGCACCAACAAAACCCAAACCCGGACATTACATAGCGCAACTTCATAACCGCGAATTCGACATATTTTCGACATACATCAAATTCGCGATTATGAACGTTCGCTATTTTGAACATTCGACTTTATAGCTTCGAGATACTGAAATTCGACATTTCAGTATTTCGATGTTATAAAGTGAACCCATATATATATATATATATATATATATATATATATTACAATTAGGGAAGTTCTTTGTTACTGAAATTATGACAAAATAGATTTGAGTACAGTAAAGTAAACTGTACAAAGTGAACTTCCATCTCTTTATATCTTGGATCATCAGCTAAGTACATTTTGTAGCTAAGGATCATAGAGTATCATTCCAAGAAAGTTATAATGTTTCTAATTGCTTCTGGGCTATGGTCCTGTATTTTTAGGTACTTTGTTAGTCTTATATAGCCATGTTGGTGCTATCTTTTTTGTCATTTGGTTGATAGTAGACATATTCATTTTTATTTTTTTTTTCATGCTGAAAAACTCAGGATATATCTAGATCATGTGATTAGTTTGTTCCTATGGAAAGACAGCCAAAAGCAATAATCCTGTCTCAGCAAAAAGTGCCATCTCCTGTCATTTTTGTATCTTATGGCAAGCTACGCATATTTTACTTGTTCTGACAACCATGCATGCATTTAAGATTCTGCTGTCTGCTTTCCCTAATTGCTATTAGATACTGCAATTTGCAATATAAGGCTTACTAATCCAGGTCTTGTCCTGAAAATGTTATAAATTACTTGAGACTGTCAAAACATACTGTCATTTGAATTTATGGTTAACTTCAGGTTAAGGTGTCCCTTTGAAATTCTCAAATATAACAAGGAAGTGCAAAACTCACTGTTACAGATTAAGACTTGCCCCCACATCCTCTGACTCCATGCCATTTATACATACTAACTCTAAGATCACTGTATCTCAGAAAAGGAGGGAATTTTGTGAGCTACAACAATTGTGGACTTAGTATATATTTCCCCTAATCACACAGTTTCTCAGAATTTCAAAATTTGCACTTTTTGTGTCACAAACCTACCATAGCAATCCTAAATGTATCCATACAAATGATACTTTTACTACTTAATACATACAGGTATAAATAAAATATATTTTGATTAAAATTAAAGATGCAACTGCTGCTCTAAAGTTAGAACAGCTGTTATGAAGATAGAATGGTGAGCTAAGGTTGTTTTCCTAGTTAATTATGTTGCAAAATTTGCTGAAAATGTCATATAAAATGTTGATACCAGCTTGGAGATAAAACCATCTACACAAAAGCAATAACTATAGCTAAAATGGTTATCAGTTTGCTATAATTCTCCAAAAAGTCAATATAAGTAAGAGGTTACTGTTTGATAGTAATTGACCATGTTTAGAGAGATAGAGAGGGGGAGAGCAATTTTCTTACAAAGATGAGAGGCTTTGTAGAATTAATGTTACTTGTTGTTCTTTCTAGTAGAGGTTTTAAGGTTGACCGTGCTTGTTTAAGGTTGATTGTATTTGTAAATGTGTTAACCATCCATGCAATGTATTTTAAAAATAGTATTTGATGGGGGAGATTGCTTCTTTTCTCAAAATGCAGGGCACCATTTCCTTTGCAGTAGACAATTTGAATTTGAAAACAGGGATAATTTTAAGCCTCTCTGAAAACACTGATATTTGAACTCACCCATTGTGTTGCTCATAAATTTTAGTACCCTTTCATACTGAAGAAAATTTCATGTAGACATGTTGATTCTATTTTTGGAGTAAAAAGTAACAAGATGTTACATTTGAATGCTAACAAATACAAATAGTGATATTATGCTCAAGGACTGGCTAAGCCTGTGAGGTGCAAATAGCATCAGTTACTTTCCTGAATCGAATATGTATCTCTCAGAATAACACAAGCTTAGTGAAGGTCTTTCTTATCATTATGTTGATGTGCTAATCAAAGAAAAGATTTCTATCTTTGAATATACCAAGGTGTGATTAAACTGCATTGTTGGCATTGAGAGTCAGACTACTGTTTTTGCTTGCAGCAAAAGTAGGTTACACTTATCCCATGTTGGAGCACTGATGCATTTGTAGCAGACAGACATTGTTAGTTAAGGTGATGGGGTCAACCTGGCATCAGATGAGAAGATAGCAGACAGTACAGGATCAAGTTATGACTCTTATAGAACCTTGCTGCTGACGTCAGCTGGAGGGCAGAGTTGGTCACCTACACTTATTATGTGATTTCATCCATAAAGCAGGTTGGCTATCCAGGGGATCTCATAAATATTAATGCTAACCCCTTTTATGTATAATTATTGTATGCAGGATGGTGTTGAACACCTTGGCAAGATCCAATATGGCAGCTGTGAATTCCTTGAAGGAGACAAGGTTTGGTAGGCATGATCTGCACTTCATTGACCCCTTACATCTAAAGAGTAGAAAGTTACCAGTATCTTTGTGCAATAGTTACATAAGTATCTTTTCTATAATTTTACAGATGCCATTAGGGTGGTGGCTCAATAATTTCCAGTATAAGGTCATAATGCCTAAGTTAAAATGAAACAACTTAAAAGCATTTATAAATCTGAAGAAATGTACTCAAGCATTTGCACTCAATGAAATGGCAATTGATCAGTTGTAGGGAATACCTGAGCAACTGATAGTTGTTAAACTCTGAGATATAGAGAGTGCTTGACAGATCTTTGCACCAAGTCATATGTTTCAGTAACAGGAAAACCTCCAGTTCACAAATTGTATTGTTTAGGCTTTTAACATTAGGGAGAGTTACACTCGCATCATTTGGTTTTAGATATCATTTGGGGTATTCATAAGTTTTATAACCTTATGTAAAAAGGTACTGGGAGCCGAAATATTCAGAATGTGTATTGTTTGAACATAGAGGTGCAAGCCTTCACCCCAAAGGATGCTGATGCATCATGCATTTCCCTCCATGCAAACTCAAAATGAATCTCCTGTGATAGGTGTCATCTATATAGCCAATTACTGAATCCTTTTGTTTTGTCCTACAAAGTAATGCCATCTGAAGTGAGTGTAAAGTTAAACTTTATTTCCTTAAATTAACAAGCAGATGACATGATTTGATTGAAGAAATTTGTAGAATTTTTGATTTCTTATAATGCTGATACTAATCACTTAAAGTGTATCTCATTTCAATGGTATTCCATCAGCTATGTCCTGACATGTGATTAATCACATTTAGCTTGCTCATATGAACGTATGTGATGCATACATCAGCTGTTTAATATTGGCTATTGTACATTTAATACACTGTATGGGTTATGGCACAGACAATCTTGCTTTAAAGAGTTGTGCCTGTACATGGTAAATAACCTCTCTTCATTGCATCTTTTATATAATACATAATGATATTGTACACATTTCTGGTAGTCTTATGATTAAAAGTTCAAATAGCAAATCTTACCACATTCGAACTATAAGGAAGCCTATGATTACCAAGCAACCAAATGTTGAAAATGCTAATATGACTGACGCCACCGATCCTTCTGGAAGTCTCCCAGAGTCTACAAACACAAAAGTAGGTAACACATTATCAGAACAGTTAAGTCTAGCCATATTTATATAGCTTCTCCTCTGAGTAGTGACAGTGTAACAGTATGCTTATTTAACAACAATAATTCTACATGTTTGCATGTTTCTTCCTGCACTTTTGCTGGTAATTCTGGTAATTTCCTATCAAGTACTTCAGTAATCTTTGATTCTTCTATAGCTTCTCATATGCCACCTTGACACCTGACATCTTTAAGTGTATTTGCTGAACTCTAAAGGCACAGATATATGGGACATTAACCCAAGGTCCAATTTGTCTTAGTTGGTGGATATGCACCCAAGCTCCAAAACACTCAGACAGTGTTTTAAGTACATAAAATACTTCCCAAGCTTTAAATCCTTATACTTCAGTTAACATGTCTCAAAAGAAATACACTTTTTTCACAAAATCTGTCTCAGTACTCAGTAATAAGCCTTGTTCTTAAAGTAGCAGGTTTTGAAAAGAAACTTCGGATATTAATAAAATTGCCAGCATTCTTCAGAAAATAGAAAGTACATCAAAAATATTTAAAATATTTAAAAAGACAAATATTTTCTGAGGGGAAGTTTTCCCTATGGAGGTTTATCTGCCAGAAATGAAGCTTGCAGCCAACTTTGGTATGAAGCCTGCAGCCAGTTGTAGTTAATGTCTAAACCATTTTGTATAAGAGACTCTGCAGGGCAAATCAAAGTATTACTGATTCTGCACTGATTTATTATATAACATTGTATGGTGCTGTTTCGTTGACTGTTTACACTTATACTTTGCACTGGTGCTTTAATTCTGTTTTTAAAGCGCTGTAAACAATTCTAATGTAACTTATGTTTGCTAAAACTGTTAATACCATATTCATACCGCATATTGTTCTATGCAGAGTCTGGTCATAAATGAAAAAGGATCAATAGACCAGGACATCAAATGGTAATAATAAATAAATAAATAATTAAGTAAATAAATACATAAACAAATAAATAAACCCATGGCAAGCACCTACACAGAGTGTTTCTTTCAAAATCTGTTACCTAAACCATAGCACATGCTGTTACTGGACAGTAAAGAATATTATCCCCCAAAATGAAACCCCTTACCCAACTAAAATTCCTAAATCCTACATATACTACATAAAAACAAAAATCCTTTCAATGGAAAACTATACCATCAAAGTAAAAAAAATGAACTGAAAGTCTGGAAGTTAAAACCATGAAACAAAACAAACATCCCCCAGCTGTAGCCATAACATACCTTCCAAAAAACTGAAAAAGCCAGCTACAAAAAATAAATAATAAAATCCTACAGCAACCCACCATAGAGAAAACATGAATAAGACTGTGAATCCTGTTAACTACTGCAGCATTTTCTACTGTTCTTCAAAAATAAAAAATATATAAAGTAATGCCCTATGCTAAGACTGAGAAAGGAAAATATGTTGAGGGGTATGTTGGTGTTTCAATGAGTGAAATACCTTGTACAACAGGAAAAGGAAATCTAATCCTACAGTGTAAGACATTTTTCCATTGATGAGTATCTAGATATCCTAAAGATTGAGCCTAGATAGTACTATGTGATAAAATCATGACTGCATAATCTATCATTCACTGGATTTAAAAAAAAGCTTACCATGAAGGGGAAGTCTTAACATACCACCCTCATTTGAAATCCTTCAGAATCATAGATTTCCCTACCTCTGAGGTTTCCTGCTAGAATGGTCTTCAACATGGAAAGCAGTTTCACGGGCAGAGCTGCACATTAATGTGGTGAACCAAGGGAGCTGCTAATGCTACTTAACCATGTGATTTCCCTGGGAATGCTGGAGAGAGAGAGAGAGAGAGAGAGAGAGAGAGAAAGGGAGAGAGAAAGAAAGAAAGAGAGAGAGAGAGATGGACAGCTTCAGAAATAAGATATTTAATGTGAAGTTGTTCTATCTCGCCATTCATTCTTACTGATGGGTTCTGAGCCGATCCCTTGGCTCCAAGTCGGCCTACTACAAAGCTCGAGGTCTTCAAATAGCTCGAGGCCAAGTCCCTGTCCTGTGATGCACATAGAGTTACCTCAGATCTAGTTTGCCGTTGCAACAGATTGGAGGTTCTCACTAGCTCAGGCCAGTAAAACCTTACTTTTTCAAATTTTTTGATTATTATATTGATAACTGTTATTAGTAGTAGTTGTAGATAATTTTATAAGCTCTTATAGCTTCATGTCATATTTCCCTTTCCCTTGGTGTGCTTAATTAGAAATTTCTAGTTGGCCTTTTGGCCTTTTTTTCTCTAGGCCTAGTTTAAAGAGTGTTTATAAGTGACCTTTTTGTCACAGCTTAGAAAATTTAGATAAAGTTTATTGTATTTAGAGTGTGCTTAGTTAGTGACCTTTTGTCATAGTTTAGAATATTAGATAAGATTAGTTTAGTGTGTTAATTAGCAGCTATCTTTATTACTATAGTTAAAGTCTGCTTAGCATTAATATTGTGTGCTTTTAGACAGAGTTTTCTGTCACAATTTAATATTTTATCTCTGTTTAAGATAAATACTTGTGTGTGTTTGTGTGTGTGTGTGTGTGTGTGTGTGTGTGTGTGTGTGTGTGTGTGTGTGTGTGTGTGTGTGTGTGTGTGTGTGTGTGTGTGTGTGTGACTTCAGCCTATATTTTTTAAAGGGCTTTTTTGACTGTGTTACTGTTCAAATTTTCAGAGAGTTCAGTTTGACGGTAATTTTGTTTGATACTGTGTTTGGTAAAATATGGCTGACCAAGACAAACATCCTAAGTCAGGATTTAAAAAGTACCCCAAATGTGGCCAAAAAATGTCTGTTACTGACAGTCATGTCAACTGTGTGTATTGTTTAGGAGCATTACATTTATAAGATTGCTGCTCCATATGCCATTCTTTTTCTTCCAGGGTTCTCCAGGAGAGAAAAAGGAAATTGATTGATAGAGGTTTGTTAAAACCATCTTTCCAAGAAGCTTTAAGCGACCAAGATGGATCCAGCAAGTCCTCAAAGTCTTCTAAGACTTCTGAGACTAAAAAAACCAAAATGTCTTCGATGTCGGCTCAACAGACATAGGAGCTGACTGTCTTATCTTTTCGGAGCCGGTCCCGAGTCCTGGAACCAGTATCCAAAATACCTAAGTCTTCCTTATTACAGTCGGTACCACCTTCGATCCATTCATCTCGGTCTTCTATTAGCCCTTCTGATCTGGAGGTGGGTCGTGTGGTGCAGTAGCTTTTACAGGCACTGGCCTTTGCAAAAATTTTATCGGCTCCTACCAACTTGCTTCAGAGCCGAAGACCCTTATGCCAGCTACAACTCTTCCTCCTCCGAGCCATACTACTCCTTCAGAGCTGAAGGAGTCAGACTTGTTAATTGTGGAACCTTCGGAGCTGATGCCTGCTCCAGTGCCTTCAGCTCCATTTACTCTGATATCCTCATTGCTGATCGAGGACTCTAGGAGCCGACACTCTCTGGTCGGGTCCGGGGAGGATAGTTGGACTGACTTGTTGGTTCTGACTCTGCCTCTCGGGGCCTCTTGGAGCCCACTGTCCCAGTGCCAGGGGTATCGATGGTTTCCTCGGATCTGTCGGTCCTTTTGCATTGGAGCATGGGTGCCTTCAAAGCCATGAGGAGAGTTATGTCTCCCAAGACATCCTCGACCTCAGGTCCAGCTTCTTCCCCTAGAGCGCCTGTGTTGGCTTCTGCTTCACAGATCCTGGCCAAGTGTAGAGACCCAAAGCCTCAGGAAGCCCCATTGGGTGGCCCATGCTCTTCTGAGACCACACCAGAAGCTCTCACTGATGAAATTCCCAGGAAGAGAATTTGTAAGAGGAAACATCTAGACTCCCCACAGGAGTCCTTGACATCTGATACTGACCTGGATGAATCAGAAGGGTCCCCACGGTCCCTCTCTGAGGATATCTCATTTGCTGAGACACTAGAAATCCTTAGGCAGAGGGGTGACTGGCAGCCCAAAAACATTACTAAAGATGAGTCGGTTAACCTGAAGGCTTTCGGGTCTCAGCCCTCCATCTCTTGGGTGTCTCCGCCCTTCGATGAGCTGATGCAGCTGGTCTCACAAAGGGCATGGGAGTCCCCGGACACCATGGAGCCTGTCCCTAGGAGGCCTAATAAATTTATCTCTGCTCCCCAAGACAAATCCTTTTAGACCAAGGGTGTGCCAGTTGATGCCATGGTGGTGGTGGCAGCCACCAAAAAGGAAATTTCAGAAACTTTCTCTTCTATCCATCTTCCTAACAGAGATTCCAGGATCATGGATAGATATGGGAAGCGCACTTATAGTTCAGTGACTTTTGCACTCCATTCGCTCAACTACCTAACCCATTTCACAAGACTGCAAAGGGATCTCCTTAAAGAACTGGGAGATACTCTTCAGGGTACAGTAGCTGCAGGAGCTTCAGACAAAGTTGACTCCCAGCTTGCTACCCTCAACTCCATTGTTAACTTGTCCATACGCTTAATTTCGTATGCAGCCGATGGTACAAGCAGGGCAGCAGGTACAGGAATTGCTCTTAGGAGACACTCCTGGATACGCGTGTGTTCCTTCATGGAGCCCTTCAAGTCATCCTTTGTGAATACCCCTTTTGATGGCTCATCCCTATTTGGGCCCAAAGTTAAGGAAACTTTGACCAGGTGTGAGCAGGAAGGAAAGACTCTGTCTGCCGTCGGAGTCCATTTTTCCACCCCTACCAGATCTTACCCCAAGGGTCAAAGTGGAGGGAAAATGTAGTTCCGAAAATCTCAAGGAGCCTTTCAAGACACATGTAGTGAAACCACCTCCAGGGGCAGAGGAGGGGGCAATAATGGAAGACGCCACCCTCACAGTAAAAGGGGTCTGCAAAACCAGGGTGACAGAGATCACTTCTTTGGGAAGCCCTACCAGTGCTCCTGAAAGGAGGCCTGACTGTCCTACTCTGGAGGCAGTCTGGGGTTGCTTATCTTCATACCCAGATACCTAGCTCAAAATAACAAACAACTACTGGGTACAAAGTATAATTTCCAGAGGGATACTTCATTCCTTTCATCACACCCCCTCCACCAACAAGGAAAATCCTGGATGTTCCACCCAGTTACAGGGAACAGGCAACAGTAGAGGTCCAAATGTTACTTAGAAAAAGAGTCATCCAACCAGTCCCAGCAGACCAGACAGGATCCGGAACTTACTCAAGATTCTTTTTAGTTCCAAAAAAAGACAGAGGACAAATCTGTCAAAAAAGAGAAGTTCTGGATGGTCACACTTCAGTCAATACTTCCCTTCTTAGGGAAAGACAATTGGATGTCCTTGATAGATCTCCAGAATGCGTACTACCACATAAAAATGGCCAGACCATCCAGGGATCATCTGCACTTCTGGCCGGGAGCTAATTATTACCAGATTCAAGCCCTGCTCTTTGGTCTCACTACAGCCCCCAGAGTGTTCATTAAATGTATGGCAGTGGTCACGGCTCATCTGAGATGTTTAGGATTCCAGGTGTTTCCGTACCTAGACGACTGGCTCCTCACCACCACCACCAGGCATCAACTCATTCAAGCCAGGGACTCCATGCTATCACTCTGCAGCCAGCTGGGCATTACAATAAACTCAGAAAGATCTACCTTGTCACCATCGCAACATACCGTTTTTATCATAGCAGAACTGGGCACCACCACCACCACCACCACCACGCTAAGACTTTCAGTAGAAAGAGTCTTACTACTCCGTCAGCAGGTCTGCACTCTAATATCCAAAAACAAGGTTCCAACATCAGAAGTTCTAAAGTTGTTAGGTATGATGGCAGCTGCAATTTTGGCCATACCTCTGGGTTGTATGCACATGCGGATACTGCAATGGCTGTTGTTCACTCAATGGTATTACCAAGAGCTTCCCGTGTCTCACCTGATAATGATCAAAAACTCTTGCAAAAAGGATCTTCAGTGGTAGTTGACCTCACTTCATGTAGCAATAGGACGTCTCTTTGTGTTACCTGACCAGTGGCCACAGGGACCACAGACGCTTCCCTGATAGGGTGGTGCCATTTTCAGGGAAGGACAGCCCAAGGCACATGGACCAATCAAGAGATACATCTGCATATCAATGTATTAAAGATGAGAGAAGTACTTTGGGTGTTGCAGTACTTCCAGGACACTCTTCCTCTAGGTGTAATTGCAATTCAGATAGACAACATGTCAGTGGTCTGGTACTTGAACAAACAAGGAGGAACCAGGTCATATCCCTTTTGTCACGAGGTCCTAAGAGTATGGCAGTGAGCTATATCCACCCAGCACTTTCTGTTAGCAATGCACATCCCAGGGATATCCAACGTGATAGCAGACAAGCTGAACAGAGCAATTTTGTTGCCCCACGAGTGGTCGCTCAAGAAAGAAATAGTGGACAGGATATTCCACAGGTGGGGCCAGCCTTGCTGCGACCTTTTTGCCAGTGACATGAACATGAAATGCAGAAGCTACATTGTCCTTATTCCCCCTTCGGGAGAAGCCCCATGATTGGTCTCTGGGTCTCCTCTATGCATTTCCACCAATCCCGTTGATACCCAAAGTACTACAGAAGGCAAAAGGCCTGGGAAGGATCATTCTAATAGCCCCTCATTGGTCTCACCAGATTTGGTTCCCCTTCCTTTGACTTCATCTTTTGGAGGAATCTTGGATTCTGAAGCCAGTTACAGACCTTCTGACACACTCGTTGGGGGAACTTCATCCCTGTCTGCAGTCCCTGAAGCTGACAGCTTGGCTTCTCCAATTCTCATCATAGTCAGATTCCAAAACCTTTCCAATGAGACAAAGCAAATTCTCATATCCTCTCATAAATCCTCTACGAGGAAACTATACCTTAGCAAATGGAAAATATTTTCTGTATAGGCCTCTAAAAACAACATTGATCCTTACCAAGCACCTATGGCCACCATCTTAGAGTTTTTAACCATTATTTTCAATAAAGGTGCTGCAGCAGCAACAGTTCATGTTCATCTTGCTGCCATTTCTAATTTTCATCTTGGATTCGAAGGATTGAATATTATGTCACACAAATTATCCAAAGCCTTTCTCAAAGGGACCTTTCATCTCAGACCACCTGTGAAATCTCCCTATTCCCCGTGGAATCTAAATGTCATGCTTTCTTGCATTATTCTTCCTCCATTTGAACCAGCTTCTTCATGTGTCCTCAAATTTTTGTCATGGAAACTATCTTTTTAGTAGTTATTACTTCTGCCTGTAGAGTGTCAGAGCTTCAAGCCTTGTCCATTAAGCCTCCTTACTTGATTTTCCATGCTGACAGAGTCTCACTTCAAACAAAACCTTCCTTTTTGCCTAAAGTTTGCACTGAAACTAATATTAACCAAATTACTTATTTGCCAGTTTTCTTCCCCAATCATTCCAACAATCTAGAATACATGCTGCACAAACTGGATGTTCACAGACAGCTCAGATTTTACTTGGATAGAACAAAAGATTTTAGAAAATCGGAACAGTTTTTTGTTTCCTTTTCAGACTCTAGGAAAGGTATGGCAGTGGCTAAAACAACTCTGTCTAAATGGTTATCTGATTGTATCACATTTGCTTATTCAGCTGCCAATATGGCCTTACAACACAAAATCAAAGCTCACTCAACCAGAGCAGTTTCTGCATCCTCTGCATTTTCTACCAGACTTCCTATTGATAACATTTGTGCAGCAGCCACTTGGTCAAGACCTCATACCTTTATCACTCATTACAAAGTTGACAGGGCCTCCTTTGGATCCACTGTCCTAAAAAATATATTCCCGTGAGCCACCCGAGATAGATGGTGCTTGGGACGTTACCCATCAGTAAGAATGAATGGCGAGATAGAACAACTTCACCTAAAGAAGTTATGTACTTACCATAATGTTCCATGTGAGTTGTTCATCTCACCTTCATTCTTATGTCCCTCCCTCCTACCCCCTCCTAGGCTTTTAGAAGATTGAGCTGCTGGATCCTTCTTGGTTGCTCAACTCTTCTATACTTTTCTCTTTTGGAGTTATAGAATGACATATGGTATTATTATATGCAGCAAACAAGATCTGAGGTAACTCTAGGTGCATCATGGGATAGGGACTTGGCCTCGAGCTATTTGAAGACATTGAGCTTTGTAGTAGGCTGACTAGGAGCCGAAGGATCGGCTCCGAACCCATCAGTAAGAATGAAGGCGAGATAAACAACTCACATAGAACATTATGTTAAGTACATAACTTCTTTATTTGCTAGCTGCAGGCAAGTGAAACAATGCATTAGTGATTTATAAAAGCTGTTCTATAGCCCAAAGCAGTTAATCAGTGTTTGAGTCTGATTAGAAAAAAATGAGAAGTATCTTTACACTGCTATTTTATAGAACATTAGCTTACATTGCCTTGAGAAAAATATGTATGCAGTTAATATGTAGATTATTTTTTGTGGTAGGGAGGGAGATGTGTGGTTTCTAATGGAAATTAGAGATCAGATTCATTTTGGACAACATTAAACAATGTATGTACAGTATGTCACTTGTTCAGAAACTTGCAATTCATATCAGCAAGAAGATATGATTGAATTTCTGAAAACTCGAACATTACAAAAACAAAAATCTACCTTTTTATGGTGTTGCATGGAGACAAGCTCCCCTGCACTCCCCATGTGGGGGGCAGTGCCCTCACACTAATTATATATACCATCTCTGAGATTGTACTACATTGAGGAAAACAGTAAATTTCCCCATCCTCACTGTACTGCAATCTCCATTTAAAAACTTTGAGTTTTTAGAAATTTGATTATATTGTCTCTCCAATATGCATTTTGAGTTTCTGAAAACTTGACAGGGATCCTAAACAACAGATATAGTATATATATATATATATATATATATATATATATATATATATATATATATATATATATATATATATATATATATATATATATGTGTGTGTGTGTGTGTACGCGTGCATACACACACACACTATAGATATATATATATATATAGCTTTCTGTTACAACCTGGCCTTCATAGCCTGTTTGTATAATTTTTGTTCCAATATCTACCTATGTATATCTCTCTCACTCTCTCTCTCTATATATATCTATATATATATATATATATATATATATATATATATATCTATCTATATATATATATATATATATATATATATATATATATATATATATATAGATATATATATCTATCTCTCTCTCTCTCTCTCTATATATATATATATATATATATATATATATATATATATATATATATGTGTGTGTGTGTGCACACACACACACACACACACACACACACACACACACACACACATATATATATAGGTTCATAGGTTCATACTAGGCTATCTGCCCTAGGGCATTTATAAGCCTAGCCAGAGTTGTGTGGCTTTCACCACCCCTTAGGTTGAAGAATACTATACCCATTAGTTTGCCGTGCCTCTGTCCAGCAATGATACAGAGATGATCCCCGGGGTAAACCTACGATCTCCCATCCACTGGTCATGATTCCTCTGTCTCACATGGACCGGGATTCTGTTCCACAGCATAGGGAGTCTCTGGGTGATGAATCTGTCCCTCCAGCATGTCCTATTTATATCTGTGTTGAGGTTTAAGTCTCTTGCTCTTGTGGCTCTGGTGGATTTGGATTTTTTGAGGTGGAGCATGTCCATTAATTCCGGGTTGGGCATGGCCTTGTATGTCAGGCACAGGTCACCTCTGAGCAGACGGTATGCGACTGAATAGAGCTGGAGTTTCTTCAGTCGGGCAGCATATGGCATATTTTTGAGCCCCTTTATCCTTTTGGTGAGGAACTTTTGGGGTCTTTCCAATTGCTGCAGGTGTCGGGTAAGATACATTCCGAATGGGGCATTGTACTCAATCATTGGTCTGATAAGTGAAGAGTACAGGGGAACAATGACCTCCCTTGATCTGGATGTGAATCCCTTCATAATGTAGAAGGTCCTCCTAACCACTTTGGCAATGTGAGTGTCAAAAGAAAGGTTACGGTCAACTTGGGTCCCCAGGTCCCTGATAACCTCTTCTGTGCTTAATGGATTGCCACCTATGTGGTAACTTGGGGTTACCTTGTTTTTACCAAAGGGTATGACTATACATTTTTGGCGTTTAGCTTAAGGCCATGGCTCTGGCACCAGTTATCCATTTCTATGAGACCTCTCTGAAGGATATCTGTGTCTGATGGATTTTCAACTATGGCGCCCAGTTTGCAGTCATCTGCAAACTTTGTCAGCCACAATCCTCCTATGTTTGCCTGCACTTCTGAAATGTAGATGCCGAACAAGAGGGGGCCCAGGACTGAGCCCTGTGGGACACCGCTTGTGACCGGCTTGGAGTCTGACATGGCATCAGCAACTCTAACCCTGTGGGTTCTGTCC